>NC_052352.1:21103782-21193626 GCF_009727055.1 Benincasa hispida | reverse complement strand
GAATGTAAATAGAAAACACGGTGTGCTTTAAGAGTCAAAAAGGAATTCATCTCAAAATTTTCCTCCCCTTCATTCGTTGCTAAGCCAAGGTCCCAGGTCAAGTTAGTTTTTAGCAGTCTCGATTAAGCCTGCAAATTTCGTGGAGCCAAATACATGTCTACCGCCATTCTAAAAAAAAAAGTCACTCTTCTCCGCCCGAAACCCAAGAAGTTGGCTTTGCGACGACTGGGGGGCCCGAACGTTCCTTTATACACTGGGAGTAGCTCCAATTCGTGCATTTGAAAATAGTATTTCGTTCCATAACCTGCCCTCAACAAAAATTGATGGAATTGGACCTAGACCATGGGAGAGTGTCTCCATAGATTTTTTCGCGGCGTTAGCTGGGCCCTTCAAAACAGAGTTTCTGCGCGCGCTATCAGACTTAGGGCTACCCTTTGACGAATGCAAGCAAGGTCGCTTGCTTGAAGATCCGCTCATATGCTGCATGAGGGGCGGCAAAAGGCGGCTTTTCCGGTTCTGGCATCGAATGGGAGTTCTCACTCATTCAGACTCCCAACTGAAAGAGTTTCATGGGCAAGCTAGGGTTACCAGGGAAAACGTGACGATCTCATAGAATGAGGAGGCGCAGGGAGCTTCTTTCGCCTTCGTCTTCGGTTCGAATCCCTTTAAGATAAGAAAGAACAAAAAATTCGACTATCAGAGCCTTAACGGAAGAAATAGAAGCTTGAGAAGAATGATGAACTTTGCCAGTCTTCGCCTCCGACCCTTCACTTCCTCGTGTAGGCCATCCTTGCATCATCCTTGTCTCTTGACAAGATTTACATGTCTTGCCCACCAAGATCATCACCTAAGGCTTGCTACACTTACCTTTCTTTAGCTTGCCGCAAAGGCCTCCTAGGCACCTTCTTCATGCTACATGCCTCCACACATGGCTACCTTCTCTTAAATACTTCAAAATTTCACGAAGTGTGGAAAACTCCTATTTTAACTCGAGAGCTCCTTTTCTATACTTAGATATTTTCCAACTAAAACTTAACTCATTTCTTTTAGAATTTAGTCACTTTGAAAATTTTCTTCTTTTATTACTTCCCTTACAAACTTCAAATTTAATAAAATAAAAACCAACTCCCTAAGCATTCTTTAAAGCAATTAACAACAACATGGACTTCCAAGCAATACTATTTAGGAAATTAAGTTCTAGGGTTTATAGACACCATTTGTAATGCCTAGACCCAGAATTCAAATCAAGATTTGGAATATGGATTTGACACCTTATTTGCCCCAACATTCCCCTGCAACCTGACATGTTATCCTCTTGTGCTTCCAAGACTGAAGATTATCCCCATAAACCTATACTGGTCCTTTCAGCATATTTTGTCCTCACTCACATGCATCAAAGGAAAATTTTCAGATAGTCATCCAACATAAAATTGCTCCAAGTTAAGCATGCTTAAAAATTAATAAATAAGTAGAATGTGGTTCGAGGACGAACCAAGCAGAAGCTAGTGGACATGTAACACCCCAAGTTTAGGAGGGATATATGAATGAACCGATATTACATCCGAACGAGAGGGATCTCGAGGACATGGAACTATGGTTAAGAAAGGCTTAAAATAATTGAAAGTTACTACATATACTAACAATGTGCACCTTTCTTTTCGATGACTCAATCATAAGAGCTCTAAAGTTAAGCGTGCTTAGCTTGGAGCAATCCTATGTTAGGTGACTTCCTAGGAATTTTCCTAGGGATATATGTGAATGAGGACAAAGCATGCTGAAAGGACCTATGTTGGTTTGTGGGGACAACTTTCAACCTTAAAAGCATCGCTGAATGCGCATACTGAATCCTAGACTTGGGGCGTTACAGACCGTTTTTTAATTATGAACACAGAAGAAAATAAACTAAATTTTCTTAAATAAATGAAACATTGATTTAAAATTTTCTAGATTAAATGAATATTAATCAAAATTAATAAATAACAAAAAAAAAAAAAAAAACACAATTCAAAAATGGCGGGTAAAAGGTTAAATTGGTCTAAAATCAAAGCAAAAAAACTCCCAACGAAATAACTCCAAATCTAGAACATTTATGCACTTTGTACAAATGATATTTTCGTGTAAAAATCTTTGTATGAAGAGTCTACATGCCAAAAAAGGAAAAATATATCTATAAAAATTTATTTACACCTAATGTTTGGAGATGCACAAAAAGATGTAATAGAAATATACTTTTGGTTCCTAACATTTGAGTTTAGTTTTTATATGGTTTATAGATTTTGAAATATTACACTTCTCATCTTTAAATTTCAAGTTTGATTACAATTTAATCATTAAATTTCAAAATGTTACAATTTTATTTGAATTTTATCTCTAGATTTCAAATTTTACACTATTGAACTATTCTTTTTTTAATTAAAGACTCATTTCAGCTTTTGGAATTAATGTCTATTAATTCCTTTTAAATAATTATGAAGTAAAAATTTAAAATTAATTTTAATAATGATAAAAATATTGGAACCTAATTAATTATAGGAAAATTTTCACGTATAGAAAAAAAATGTCAAACTATTTACAAAAATAGCAAAAAAAACATTGATAGACATTGATAGACTTCTATCGGCGTCTATCACATATTATCAATGATAGACTTCTATCAGTTTCTATCACTTATCAACACTGTTATACTTCTATCAACCTCTATAAAAAAAGATTAAATTTTGCTATTTTGTGTAAATAGTTTTCCTTATTTTTCTATTTTGAAAAAATCTCTTAATTATAATTCTTTAAAGTTAAATAATGGATATTAACAATAAAGACTGAAAGTAAGTATTTAGTTAAACATCGATATCAAAAATATAAATCTTAAAACTTAAGAATGAAGTTGAAACAAAGCTCAAACTTTAAGTTATAATATTTTGAAACCTAAATATTGAATTAAAATCAAACTCAAAATTTAAAAATTAATAATATAATATATTGAAACTTATGAATAAAATGATCCAATGAAAACTAAACTAAAAATTTAAAGATTAAAGAGACAATTTTTTTTTAATAATAAATAGTTTAAATTACAAGCATGATCTCTACTATCAAGTTTGAGGAAAATAACATCATCTGACTTTTTTAATTTATCGGCACAAAATTAAAGGTTTAGAAATTTAGAAGGCCTATTTATTACTTTTAAATTATAGACTTATTAAAATACTTTTAAAATTCGTAGCCATAGAACTTAAGAAAACAAACTTGTTGAATTAGAAAAAAGAATAATAAAAAAATAAAAATTTCAACCTAACCATGTTTCTTGAAGGCAGATGACACAAGTTTTATCGCACGTTTTACACGTGGTGCATTCAAGCCCACGTCAGTTAACAAATGTCCCATTATCTTTTTATTTAGTACACGTGGCATAAAACATTTTGTTATATTTTATTAATATTGATTTTTCTTTCCTTTTTCCTTCGATGATCAGTTTTTTTCCCCTTCTAATGGTTCAAATCAAGTTGATCACTAAAAAAAAAAAAAGTAGTTTAAGAACAATATTTCACCGAAATTAATTATTCATTCGTTTTCAAAGTAATTTGTTAACTAAACTAAGAGGTAATTAATCTAACTTATTTAATTTTTTTTTTTTCAAATTTAGGAATTCAAACTTCTAATCTTTTAAATTATGACATATATCTTAAGGTAAATATCAATCTATATTTTTTAACTTTAATTGTTGTATCAATTTAAATCATAAACTATTAATCATATCAATTTAAACCCTAAACTTTGAGAACTGTATCAATTTAAACTCCAAACTAATAATTCTATCAATTTAAACCCTAAACTTTCATAAATGTTTAAGGTTTAAGTTGATACATTTATGAAAGTTTAGAGTTTAAATTGATACACACTTATAAAAATTCAGGGTTGAAATTGATATAATTATTAGTTTAGGGTTTAAATTGATATAATCCTAACTTTGTTTAAATTAATACATTTCATAGTTTAAGGTTTAAATTGATACAATCATATAAATTGATATTTGTCTCATATCTTAATTAGTCGAACAATACTCAAATTAAAATTTTAAGTATTACAAATACAATGTTAAACTGTACTTAACTTGCCACGCAAGATAGTTTATTAGTTCTTGCAACCAACCTCCTCTCTTAGTATTGATGTCAATATATATGCAAAATTAAAATTTGGATCTCAATTTCAACATCAATATTACAATTCTTGATTAAATTAATAATCAATGTCGAACTCGTCAATTTACAATAAATCATTATTTTAATATTGTAATCCACGTCAAAACTTGACAAGTTGACATCCACGTATTTTAAATTCTATAATTTTTAAACATTATTATTTAATTAAAAATTTAAAAACTTGCTTTTACATTGTAGTCGAATTCATTTGGTGAATTTTCTTTCTAAACTTAAACTTGATCTTATGGACCTTCAATATATATATCTACTAAGTTATCAAATCGAATTACAAATTCAAAAGTATAATTGTAACAAATCATATAATTTATAGACGATAGATCAAATTAAAAATATGATATGGATAATTATAATAAATGTCATTTTATAAGAGACTAAACTTGTAATTTAATTCAATTATAAAAGAATTTTTGAATTTCAACCACACTAGCATGGACATCATGAAAATTTTGTGGCACCGATACCCGTATGAATATCCACCCTCGACTTCAAAAGTGGATATTGTTATATGGATAGTAAGATCACTAAAAATTAGAAAATATAGAACTTGATACACCGAAGAGAATTTAAGCCCAATGACTTCATGTTATCCCCTTACGACAATTTTACTCACCTGAGTTTCTTGAGTAACAGTCTTCCAGGATAGAACAAATTAACTTTAGCACTCTGTCCACAAGATCCAACGAACTACACTTTATGGAAATAAACCGAACTTGCACATATTTATAAAAAGGGAGAAAATTTTTGTGAGAGTAAAATTCTTATCAAAAAATTGTTCAATGCAATTTGAAGAAGATGCATATATTTATAGACTATTTGTGGTTATTCGAATAGTCATGTCTCTTCTTCAAGTTAGTTAATTACGGAAAAAAACATGTTTATTCATAAAATAATGCAACTCTACATGAAAGGTCACATACCATTTATTCCAACAATCCCCTCCATAAATGGTAAGTTGACAATTTAAGATAAAAGAAAAAAAAACGTTTGGTATTTCCTAATGAAGAATCTGCATCGAGATAAGTAGTAAATAATTTGAACTTTCGCTAGTTAACATCAATCGAGTTTACTTAGCTAATCAAAGGACTTGATGTCTTGAACTGTCAGACGTTCTAGGGTATATTAAGACAATTGAACTCACACAGTTTCTCATTATAACAAAATTTGTTCTCATATTTGAGAGAATTCGCCTTAAAGTTCTCATAGAAGCAGCCCCTTCACACTCACATTGGTGATTCCTATCAAGAACATCATATATGCTCTTTTTATAAATAATTATTCACGACTTATATAGAAATCATTAAAAGTACAATGCTTACCCCAAAACCACACTTGCATTGTCTCATCATCCTTAGAATGGGTAAGAAAAAAAAAATTGAATGCAATGCTCACTAAGTTATCTAGATGTCGGTTTGCTTATTGAACCTAGATCTTAAGATCTCCAGTGAACTAGGTTGTGTTGTCTCTCTAGTTAACTTTTTAAAATTAAAGGCTTTAATTTCATTCTCCTCGATGAACTTTCAATCAACTCTTTAGCTAAGTTTTTTACAAGCAGATCCGCAAAATTATCTTCCGACCTTACGAAGTCAATTGTGATAACTTCACTAAAAAGTAGTTATCTGATTGTATTAAGTCTTCATCATATATGTCGAGACTTATTATTATTCACTAAAGAGGTTTATGTTGTATTCACACTTTAGGAATACCATATCAAAATTTTGTAATCTCACATTTTAAGAATACATACAAAAATTTTGTAGCCAACTTAAACATATTCCAACCTCTTTTTTAAATTGTTATCAAATATTCTCAACCTTGGATTATCAATTGGGAAATAGTCACTTCTCCCACGATAACATAAGATTTCAAGAAGGTTTCAACCTTTCCATAATTCATAAGAAATTTCTTATATTTTCATATATGGAATTCCATATAATTAACCTCCAACCATGGGGAGACATGTTCGCAAAATGTGTCTTATCCCGATTTTGGAATCAATCATTTTATAGATTAGAAAATTTTTTACCATAAATTTCATTGCTATGACATCTTCTATCTTATATATATTATTTTTCTCTAATGATTCCCATATATTTTTTTTCAAATTCACCACTACACACATTATATAGTGTGTTATCTAATTCACTCAAAATGTGGCTCTTGCATAAATATTTTGCATATGTTTTATGCCTCAAGTGCAATGAAATTTTTTTTGTTGGCTTCTCCCTCAAACATTACAATAGTATGTTCTTTCAAAAATCTCGACAAAGTTAAAGATCTTGTCATCATTTGGAATCTTTGCCATTAAATTTCTCCATGTTTTCCACAAAAAATGGTGCAAGATTTTGTATCGTTGATGACATTTATGTGAAAGAGATCACCAAATAATTGTGAACCAAGGTATATAACTTTACCAAACAAGTTCTCCTGAAAGAAAACTTGAGACATTATTCATTATGTTTGAAACGTAAAACAACATGAGAAAATTATGTTTGACATCCATTATGCATAATAGTAATAATGGATCGAAATAAGCCAATTAAAAAAATTGAAATACTGCAATACTCATGGCTGAATCACTACAATCATACATATAACTAATATATACATATCATTCTTTCTCAACTTTGTTTCACGCACAATAAAATTTACATAATAAAATGGTTGTATCCAACAAAATTTGTTTATTTACGACCGAAAAAAAAAAAATTCAAATCCACCACTAAGAAAAGGTGAAAAGTCTCCTTTGATTATCTAATAAAATTCAAATCCACATTACCATTAAGCAAAACACTTTTCTCTAATAACGAAGTGGTTAGAGGTACTAAAAAGTTAATGAAACTACAAAAAAAAAAACACGTGCAAGCATATTTTCACAACTTTTAGTATGAATACCATAACATGAAAGAATTTTTTTTAAATATACATATATATATATATATATATAATTCAACCATTTCAATATCCTTTCAAATTACTCAATTTCAACACATCTTTTGAAGTCACATAAGATATATAAATAATTTTAAAATAGAACACATTAAATCAAGAAAGCAACACACCTTTTTCTTTAGAGCAACACAATTTTTTCTTCCCACTAATCTTCTCTCCGTGGATGGCTGAAGAAGAGAAAATTGTTGTTGTTTTCCTTTTCAATAATTTTAGGAAAAAAATATATGCAACAAATGTGTATATATATATATAAAACAAATGTAAATTTTGAGGAAGAATCAAAAGAAAACACTATATAACTTGGCATGGGCAACAGAATCGATATAAAGCAGAATTCAATAAACGAACCATATAGAGGAAAATTGTCTTGATTTTTTTTTTTAATTAGATTCTAATGTACGTAGTTTAAACAAAAACAGATTACTAAAATTATTAATTGAAACAAATGCACAAAATTGAATAAAAAATTGCATATTCTGATTAATAAAAGCCATAAGATTTTAAAATTGTCTTAAGATTGTTATATGGATAGTAAGATTACCAAAAATTAGAATCTATATACCGAAAAGAATCTGAGCCCAACGATTTCACATTGTCTCCTTAAGAAAATTTCACTGAATTTTTAGACTAATTGTCTTCCAAAATAGAACATATTAACTTTCTTATGGAAATAGCACCTCATTCATAAGATCTAATAAACTACACTTCGTGGGAGTAGACCGAACTTACACAAATTTATAAAAAAGGAGAAAAGTTTCATGAGAGTAATATATGAAAAAGAGACATATATTTATAGAATATTTATGACCATTCGAATAGTCATGTCTCTCATAGGTGTTCTGGGTTGGGTTGAAAGAATTTTAGACCCACCTAATTGTTCGAGTTATAAATTTCTTCAACCCAGATAACCTTTATTAAAAAATGAACCCAACCCAACCCAACCATGAAATATTTGGGTTGGGTTAGTTCCGGTTAATCGGGTCATTTGTTTAAAATTTTGTTCTAAAAAGAAGCACAATGTAAATATGTAAAAATCTTATTTAATTATTTTCATATATTAAATTAAGATTAACAACTAAATTTCAATTTAAATAGTGAAAATTTTCTTTCTAAAGTGCAAAGAAACTACTTTTAAGAGTTATTGAAGAATAAATTATTCAAAAAAATATTATAAAATTAAAATCAATATATGTATAAATAATTGTGTTATAAGTAATAATAAATTCGAATTGGTTCGGATTGGTTTGGGTTATATTAGGTGAACCTATGAACCAACTCAACCCATCAAATTTTCATTTATTTAAATCCAACCTAATTTAATAACCTATCCTAAACCGTACGGATTAGATTGAATTGATCAATTTTTTTAATTCATCGAGTTTTTTTTAATATCTCCAATATCTTTTGTTCAAATTGATTAATTACGAAAAAAAAACATATTTATTCACGAAATAATGCAACTCTAGAAACGTCATATACCATTTGAAATGGATACGGAAAGGCCCACTATAACGACTTCAATGAAAATGAAATTACGGTCAAAATTATTGATTGTTTTCTTTTCATTTGTGCTATCAGTCATGAGAGTGAGACAATTTCGAAGCGATGATGGCCGGCCCGAATTATAGATTCAAATCAACGAATCTCTCTTGTTTCTTCATCTGATTTCGGGATATTAACCAACTGTTCGTCCAATTTCTTGTTCACTACACAACTGTTCTATCTGTTTCAACCGCCATTTTCACTCTGTTTTTGTAATGGAAGGTCCATCGGTTGCCGATGATGATAGAGACATGGAAGAGCCACTGTTGAGCACCGCCGATCACAAAGGAGGCTTAAGAACTTTGCCTTTCATAATCGGTAATCGATTGTTGTACAACTGATTTTACATTCTTGTGTTTGTTGTTAAATTAGCTGATTGTTCTTCGTCCTTAGCTAATGGAGCACTTGAGAAGCTCGCGAGTCAGGGTTTATCGCCGAGTATGATACTTTATTTGACTATGGTTTATGGAATGAAGTCTGCTTATGCTTCTAATATCATCTTCCTTTGGTCTGCGGCCACGAATTTTACTCCGATCATCTGTGCTTTTCTTGCTGATTCTTATTTCGGTCGGTTTCCGATGATCGCGGCTGGCTCTATCTTCAGCTTTTTGGTAACCTCTTCCTGTCTGCTATTCCCATAATTGCCCTAATTTTAGTATGGTTTCTCAATTTTCAGCGAGATTCCATTCCAACTCAAAAGAATTATTTAAATGCATGATTGATCGGTTTTTTCATTCCTTACTTTGAATTTTAAGTGGATACAATCGTATTGTATTTTCAATGTAGAGAAGATTTTGTATGCACAGAAGAAAAAATTGCTCCTCTTCACTAGAAAAAATAGAATGTGACTTTATTCTTGCCTATGATAATTTCTTTCATGAGACGAGCATTCAGACTCTGATTCATTGTTCATATATTATAATCCCCATGAGGTCACGATCAAAGCTGTATAAATGAAAAGGATAGGTAAACTGCTCATGAGAAAGAATATTTGGATGAGAAAGGAGAAAGGAACAAAAGATTCATGATCTTTTTCTCTTTTGTTTTGCTGCTTTGCTCTTCTAGTTTGACAATGCTGTAACGTTTACTTGTTTATCTTTTGTAACAGGGCATGTTTGTTTTATGGCTAACTGCGATGATTCCACAAGCAAGGCCTTTCTGTGATGAAATTAGTGGCCGTTGTGACGCCCCGTCAAGAGCTCAACTGTCGCTTTTATATTCATCTTATGCAATAATGTCCATAGGATCTGGTTGCCTTCAATCATCCTACCTTGCCTTTGGTGCAGATCAGTTGTACAGGACAAGCAAATCCAACTCAGGCATTCTAGACAGTTATTTTAACTTGTGTTATATTTCATCTGCAGTTGGATCACTTGTAGGAATGTCAGGCATGGTGTATATTCAAGATCGTATGGGTTGGGGGATGGGATTTGGAGTTCCTGTTGCACTCATGTTATTATCTATGATAACATTTTTCTCGGCCTCACCCTTATATTTGAAGTCGATGCCAAGTAGAAGTTGGTGTGCTGGGATTGTGCAAGTTGTTGTTGCCGCTTGTAAGAAGAGGCATATGCAAGTACCATCTGTAGGCATACCTGAAACATACCACCACGAAAACGGATCACCGTGTGCCTTGCCAAGCGACAAGTTAAGGTACAAAGTGCATGCGCTTGTGTCATTCATAATGCTTCTTACTTTAGATTCAGAATGCGTCGACTCTTCTTTTGATAATGCCGAACTCTAAGTTTTTGTTTACTTCTGCATATTAGACTATAGCCCATCTATTTTGCTCTGCTTAAAAGTGATGCCAATTGAGATATCATTGATGTTGACACAAAACTGTAGGAATTAACTACTTTAATTGGATTTTGATAAGATGTATTTTGCCTTGTTTGACTCCCTAGGTTTTTTAACAAAGCATGCATCATTAGAAATTCTGAGGAAGAGCTGACTTCAGATAGGAGAGCTTCAAATCCTTGGACCCTATGCACTGTGGAACAAGTTGAAGATTTGAAAGCACTGGTCAGGATAATACCATTATGGTCTACTGGGATCCTTGTTTCTGCAGCTTTGAGTCAATCATTCTATACTCTCCAGGTTGCATCCATGGATCGACACCTTACTCCGAGTTTTGAAGTTCCCGCAGGCTCATTTGGTGCAATGTTAGTAGTTTCTCTAATAATATGGATTACATTATACAATCGCGTGATCCTCCCTTTAGCATCCAAATGCAGGGGAAAACCAACTCGTCTCAGTGGGAAAACCAGAATGGGAATTGGGATTCTTTTCAGCACCTTAAGTCTGGCAGTATCTGCAATCGTTGAGAGTAATCGCCGTGCCTTAGCCATAAAGGAAGGGTTCTCCGACGACCCGAATGCAGTGGTAAACATGTCTGCATTTTGGACGCTACCACGCTACATCTTATTTGGTATGGGAGAGGGTTTCAACGCAATCGGGCAAATCGAGTTCTTCTACAATGAGCTTCCAAAAGCCATGTCCAGTGTAGCAACCTCTCTTTTGGGGCTGAATATGTCTGTAGGCAACTTGGCTGCTAGTTTTATAATGACTACCGTTGATAATTTCAGTAAAGCAGCCGAAGTAAAGAGTTGGGTTTCGAGCAATATCAATAAAGGTCACAGTGATTATTATTATTGGTTGCTTTTTGGTTTGCTGTTCGCCAACTTTTTGTATTTTCTTGCCTGTAGTAAGTCTTATGGTCCTTCCAAGGAAGAAGCAGGAGGTGGATCTAATGCTGAAGATCATAACAATACTGTAAGTTAGTGTCTTTTTTCTTTTTCTTTTTTTAATTTTTTTCCCTTTCTTTTGATGAATGAGGCTTACTAACTATGACCCAGATATCGATATTGAAGTAAGAACTATGTAGTGTATCTGGAAAGTAATGAATATGTTTTTTCTTTCTTAGAAAATGTACTTAGATTGTGAATAAATAATTAAGATTTGAGTTTGTGTATTGATTGGAGTTTGTAGTTTATGATAAAAGAGGAGAAGCAACGGTGAAGAAGGTTGCGGTGGTCAATGTCGGTTTTGAGAGAGACACAAAATCAATGGATTGGATAAATATTAAATACTAGTGGATTAATTACTATTTTGGTTTGATAATTGAAGCAATGAAATTATATGAATATTTATTCTATGATTCTTCTAGAATCATATTTCTCATTAGATGCTCATTATATGATAATAGATGCTCATTAGATGATCGGGCTTAGCATCTATTGATCGTGTATCATAATATTCTCATTTTTTAAAGTCTTGTCCATATTTCTCAATATTACACATTATTAATGTTAATATAATTCACTTTCTACTTGCCAAATTGCTTATAAATAATGACATTTTGTGAGCCTGAAAGACTGCATTGACAAATTTCATATTTTATTTTGTTTATTTATATATTAGGAGCACTTGCAGCCATGTCTAAAAATATTATTAAAATTAGGCCCATAGTTTCAGTTATATGGATTTCTCAAAAATGGCAAAATACATAAGTCCAGTCCAATTCCACTAATGGCTTAATAACCAAAAGTCCAAAATACTCCACGATTGAAAACCTATTCACATCTAGCTTCTTCATCTTCACAAAAGTTTAGGGTTTAGGAAACTGGTTCTTTCTTCACTTTCTTCTTCGACAAATTGTCTTCCGATTTCTTCTTCATTCTCCATTGATTTCTTTCTCTTTTGATTTTTTACTTAGGGTCATTGTTGTTGCTCGAAGTTCCAAAGAAAAATGGTGTTTATTTTTATATTTTTAAATTTCTATCAGAAGCTTCATGCTTCTTTGTTCCTGCATGCAATATGTTAAGATTATTGATGATTTTTCATTCTTCTCAACTTATATTTATGTACTTTTATGTTTCAAATCTATACTTTTTTTTTTTTCCTGTTTTCTCATCCCCCATGTACTTATATGTTTAAAATCTTCATTCACTTGTTCCTGCATGCAATATGTTAAGATTATTGATGATTTTTCATTCTTCTCAACTTATATTTATGTACTTTTATGTTTCAAATCTATACTTTTTTTTTTTTCCTGTTTTCTCATCCCCCATGTACTTATATGTTTAAAATCTTCATTCACTTGTTCCTGCATGCAATATGCTATGTTTTTGTTCACTATTTTTTTTTTTTTTTTTTTTTTTTTTTTTTTTTTTGCTTTTTTATTCTTTCAATTCGAAAGAGGTTTGACGTTGTTGGTCTTCTGATTTCTTGGATTTGGGTTTTGGATGTAATAGATAGGGATGTTAGTGAGTTAGATTTGATTGCATGATGATGTGTTGAAATATTAGTTCGTAATATTGTCATGTGATTGACAACCAATTACTATCTTATTACCTTATATTTTTTCTCAACTATTTCAAACATCTGATAGTCAATTGGTTCTGTTGTGATTGATATATGTTTATTTTTTGTTATTGCAAACAATAGGAAGACCAAGGAAGAAGAAAAAAGCAAAAAAAGAACAATGAAATTTGAGAAAAGTGAAACATCAACAAAAAGACAAAAAAAAACAAACAAACAAAAAAAACAATGAGGTAATTAGCATATTACAACATGGTTAGATTGTCTATTGATTTACATCTGTTTTACTTCATGTAATTGAAGGAACTCTTAAACAAGAGAATTATTGAGCGGAAGGAGATCGTTCCAAACCCCATTGTGAATGACCAAGACATTTACAATCAAACAACAACAATTATGCATCAACAAGTAAATTATAGCATGTTTCGAAGAATAAACAAAAAGGGATCGAGTAAGACAAATCTTTGAAGAAATTTTCTTCTAGTATACCCTCGATCAATCAGGCAAGCGTCCAAGCAAACTCGATCAAGTGCACAAATGCAACCAACAAACCCAGCAAACTCAAACTGGTAGATACTCGAAAACAATCGAGTAAAACTCGACCATCGACCATCGAACAAGAAACTCGACACCACCACTCGGTTAACTTGATATTCTCGGTGTGAGAATCCAGGAGATGTGGGCTCTGTATGGATTTAGTAGAGGGAAGAAGGAATTGAACGATTGAGTAAGTAGGAGAAGGGCGAAGTCTATCGTTTAGATTGGTACTCGGTCGTTTAGTATCGAGGAGCTATCGTCTAGCAAACTCAGTCCTTGATCGTGTACTCTCTCAAAGTTATCATATAGCAAACACATTTTTTTTTCCGATTGGAATGCGTTGGATTCTAAAAAAATGAAATCAATTTTCATTTTATCCATCGGTTATCAAAATTGAATAAAACTTCCCACTAATTCAATTATTAGGAGATAAAACCGAAAATCAATTATCTCATAATTGATTTAATTATAAATAAATATATTAACTAATTTATCATATTATATTTATAACATATAGTTTTAATATCACATCATATACAACATATAAACTATAGTTCTTTTTCTCATTTATTGCATTTAATATAAATCATATTTATATTAATTCCTCTAATTAATGTATCTAATACATCAAATCAATTATATCACATATAATTGAATCAATTTAATTATATCATATATAATCAAATTCCCTCTTGTTAATTTTGAACACTTCAAACTAACCCAAAAATCGATTCTCTACTTGAATCCATTGAGCTATCAAAGGGACCTTATGGACCTGTAGCTTGAAGCTCCAACGGTACGTGAATAACTGATTAAACTCTTTAATCACGATGTCCACTATCTGTTAACTGTCGGGCACTCTACTAAAGACTGACAGCTGCACTCTTCACACTACAGATATATTTTTGTGTCCATTGGATGTAACCAATCAACAATACGATGACCCTTCACAAATCGCTTATAAGTACAGCTGGGCCAATTTACCGTTTTGCTCCTATAGTTACATCTAACTTCTTAAGTACCACTGATTCCTCTAATGAATAATACATCATAGTCCCACTATGATTAAACACTTCTCAGGCCATGAGAAGGTGTGGCGCCAAATTGTTCAAGCCCAGAATCAGCCCTTAAGGGAGCAATTTATCTACTTACCCCTACTTCGGGGAATGAGTGAATTCTGTCTTGTGTAGCTGAGTTCTCAGCTCTCCAATCAGACGAACCCCCAAAGTGGTAGGTTTGAGTCGACAATCTGGCCACTCGCACCTATGCAAATTAAAGGACCGCCCTCATAGGTAGGAGTTCACAACTCATTCATAATTAAGGTCATGTTACCTATGGTCATCTTAGTGAAATGAAAGTCTCTGTCATGAACGAAGTTATATAACGAGACTAAACATTTCGTGGTCCAGTCTTATACAAACTCCTTAGTATAAAGCATCCCCACTCGCATGTCTAATACATGAATGGTCAGGATCAAACCATTTGTAGCACTTTACAACACTTGTAATATCTACAAAGCGGGCCACACTCGTAGCATCACCAGAATAAGGTTTCCCTCCTTTATCCATATACTACAGACCATTTAGGTTATCACTTAAAGCATGATTCACTTGTATGTCTACATATATGCTTAAGTTACAACGATAACTAAGGATCTTACTTTATTAGTTTGTGGTAAATGCAACTAAAATAACTCATATTTCATAGACTGTTGTGAATAAAATATCTCATATTATTACATCACAAAGAGTTTTTTCATATAGGTGTTTACAAACGACAGGACCCTATGAGATTTAGGGCAAAACAATAAACTAAGGCACAAAGGCCCAGTACAACAATACTTCCATTTGCCCTAGTCTAGCCGTGGTCGGTCCCGTAGACCTATGCTCTGTAGGTGACCCTCAAACACTGTAGCCGTGGGAACCTTCGTAACGAATCAGCAACGTTGTGCTCTGAAGCTATCTTCGTGACAATCATGTTCCCTTGGTGCACAATCTCTCTGATGAGATGGTATTTTTACTCTATATGTTTGTCGCGCTTGTGACTCCGAGGCTCTCTAGAATTCGCCACAACACCACTATTATCACAATAAAGGGTGATGGGCCTAGACATGTCTGGAACTACTTCAAGATCAGTCAAGAAATTCCTGCGCCAAACGGCCTCCTTAGCAGCTTCACAAGCCGCTACATACTCAGCCTCCATGGTCAGCAATGCACCCCTGCTTAGTGCTTCACCATACTACAGTTCCTCCGTTAAGAGTGAACACTGATCTTGAAGTGGACTTTCGAGAATCCTTATCAATCTAAGAATCAGAGTCTGTGTACCCAGTAAGGATCAAACCCTTAAAACCATACACAAGCATGTAGTCTCTCATTCTCCGAAGATACTTGAGGATGTTCTCGACGGCTGTCCAGTGACCCTGTCCTGGATTAGACTGATATCTACCTGTCTCTTATACACATCTAGATGTGTATAAGAGACAGGACTATCCCCACAGCGTAGCCGATGTCAAGTCTAGTACATAACATCGCGTACATCAAATTGCCAACGGCAGATGCATAGGGGACCCGTCTCATTTTCCCAACCTCTTGAGGTGTCTTAGGAATTTGTTCTTTAGACAATGTAACTCCATGCCAAAAAGGCAAAATGCCCCTTTTGGAGTTCTGCATCGAGTACTTGATCAACATCTTGTCAATATATGATGCTTGAGACAGTGCTAGCACTTTGTTCTTTCGATCCTAAAATATCTAAATCACACGAACAAACTGAGCATCTCCTAAATCTTTCGTTTGGAATTGGGTTGCTAGCCAGTTTTTAACTGAAGTCAGTAAACCTACATCATTACCAATGAGTAAGATATCGTCTACATATAACACTAGAAATACTATTGAACTATTGATGATTTTCTTGTAGATACAAGGCTCATCAACATTTTGGTCAAAACCATAAGATTTGATCATTGTATCAAATCTTATGTTCCAAGATCGAGATGTCTGTTTCAGTCCATAAATGGACCGATTCAGTTTGCAAACCTTTTGCTCCTGACCTTGGGCTATGAATCCCTCGGGCTGCACCATGTAAATGGTATCCTCAAGATTACCATTCAGAAAGGCAGTCTTGATATCCATTTGTCATATCTCATATTCATAATATGAGGCAATGGATAGGAGGATGCAGATAGACTTCAACATGGCAACAGGCGAGAAAGTCTCCTTATAGTCAACTCCCTCTACCTAGGTATAACCCTTTGCCACAAGTCTAGCTTTGAAGGTTTGCATATTCCCATCAGCACCCCGTTTTCTCTTGTAGATCCATTTACAACCTATAGGTTTAACTCCATCAGGTTAATCTACAAGATCCCATACTGAATTGAAGTACATAAACTCCATCTTAAGATCCATGACTTTGACCCATTCATCTCTGTCAACATCCTTCATTGCCTTCTTGTAAGATAAGGGATCCTCAATCTTGCCATCGACTACTATAGCCAGAATTTCAGTTAAACCCATATAGCGAACAAGTGGGTTCGCAACCCTCCCATTACGTTGAGATTCCCTTAATTCTTGAGGTGGATTTGAGCTACTAGATGAACTTTCATCAACAACTCTTGTTGATATAGCAGACTCTTCAACAACTCTTGTTGAAGTTTTAGTAGTTTCATTGAAAAGCTCATTCAACACGATTTTACTTCTTGGACTGTGCTCCCTTATATGATCATCCTCAAGGAATGTAGCGTTTATCGATACAAATACCTTGTTATCCTTAAGATCATAAAAGTAACCCCTCGTGTCCCTTTGGGATAGCCTACAAATAGGCACAGACTCGAAAATGGTTCCAGTTTCTTAAGATTAGCCTCAAGCACATGTGCTGGGCAACCCCAGATGCGGAAGTGACGCATACTAGCTTTACGTCTGTTCCACAACTCCAAAGGTGTTCTGGCAACACTCTTAGAGAGAACACAGTTAAGGATGTATGTTGCAATCTTTACTACAAAACACCAAAACGAGTATGGTAAGGAAGCGTAACTCATCATCGACCGAACCATGTCCAACAGGGTTCTGTTTCTCCTCTCCAATACACCATTCTGCAGAGGTGTACTAAGTGCTGAGAGTTTGGAAATGATTTCATGTTCTATCAAATAGTTCTGGAACTCAGAATCTAAAAACTCTCCACCCCGATCAGATCGAAGTGTTTTAATTCGTTTATCTGATGCGTTTTCAACTTCAGCCTTGAACTCTTTGAACTTTTCAAAGGATTTTGACTTATGTTTCATTAAATAAACATACTCATACCTCGAATAATCATCAGTAAAAGTAATGAAATACTCGTAGCCTTCCCTAGCTCGCACATTCATCGAACCATAAAGGTCTGAATGCACTAGGTTTGAATGCACTAACTCTAGAGGCTCTTTGGCTCGATAACCTTTTCTAGTAAAAGGTCTTTTAGTCATCTTGCCTTTAAGGCATGATTCACACACAGAACGAATTTTCCTCTAACTCGTTTAGAAGTCCATTCTTCACCAACCTCTCAATCCTATTGAGATTGATGTGCCCCAAACGAAGGTGCCAAAGTTGGGCATTTTCTTTAGGAGAAACTTTAGGTCTTTTTTTTTTAATTACAGCAGTTTTAAACATCTCTATGTTATGGAGGGAATTTGTTGCTAACAGCCTTAGCACATACAAATTATTTTTCAGATTAGCCGAACATATCTCAACATCATCTTTCAGAATAAACACTTTATTAACTGAAAAATTTAAAGTGTATTTACATTCAAGCAAGGACTTCATAGAAATCAAGTTCTTCTTTAACTCGGGAACTACATACACATCATTCAAAATGATAAACCTATTCTGTAAAGTTAACCGGAGGCCTCCCACTGACATAGCTGAGACGACGTACCCGATGCCTACTGACATCGTCATCTCACCAGCCTCAAGCTGCCACTAGGATCTAATCCCTTTAAAACAAGAACAAACATGGTTAGTGACCTCATAGTCTATAATCCAGACAGAATCATCATTTTCCACTAAACAAGTCTTCAAAACCAGTAAATCACATTTACCTTGATTGGCCTTGGCCTTCTTCTTCTCCTTCAACCAACTTGGGCAGTTCCATTTTCAATGCTCATCCTGGTTACAGTGGAAGCATTTTCCCTTTTCAACCGGCGTTGGTCGCCTACCCCGAGGAGCGGCAGGTTATGGGTTAGCAAGCGTTATCCCTTTCCCCTTACTACCCTTCTTCTTCTTCCACTTTTTAGTGCCGAAAGAAGAAGGTGTATACTTAGTTCCTGAGGTTAAACCTTTGAGGAACTTTTTAGATGATGAAACAACATTTTCATCACCAGCCTTCATCCCCTTGCTTTTCAGTAAGGATTGGAATGTCTACAACTCGTTGAGGAGAGTTGTAAAGGTGTAATCAACCCTATTCAAAACAGCGTTGCTTACGAAGTGCAGGAAGCTTTATGGCAACGTCATCAGAATAATGCTAACCTAGCTGCCCTCATCGATGCAAGCCCCATTTATCTCCGCCACATTAAAGTGGACCATCACGTTCAGAACATGTTCTCGAACAGATGTACCTTCTTTCATTTTGGAGTTGAAGATGAACTTTAGAGCTTCATGTTTGAGCTGCTCGGACGGTTGTCCGAATATTCCCTTCAGGGACTCCATGATCTCACAAGCAGAGACCATGAACTCATGCTTCTTGGCCAAGACGTCGTTCAGGATGGTCAAGATGTAATTGATACGTTGTTTTATGTGATGAAATAATGATAGGGATTGCGTTGATGGAAAATGTGTTGTGCAAACAAGTTTTCTCAGCAGGACCCAAGTATAAATCCTACTGAGTTTCCTGGTAAGCCCAGGGTCGAACTCAGGGACTAAGGAAAATAATATGCGGTGGTAATTTATAGATTACTTTACGGTAATAGTCAATCAAAGAGTTGGTTGGTTTATTGTGTACAGTATAAAATGTATGCGGCAGAGTTAAGAAAAGAGTTAATATTATGAAAGATGCGATGAATATGTGGGGGAATGGGTTGAGAAGAGCTTTAGCTAACACCTCTTAGGATTGCATTCATGTTATGCGATCATGCTGCACACATACAACAACAAATCATCTCTACACAAATGCTACGGCTTCTAGTTTTAGAACGCATGCGATATATGCGATGATGTCTACAGGACTTACACATAAGCCTCTATTCTTGTCTATGCGATGACGATTGACACACACACATACAAGGCAACCGCATAATACCATAACCTATCTCTATGGTGTATACGATGCATGTTGACAAACAGAGCTTATCTCTAAGTCTCTATCTCTTGCTTATGCAGATCTAATCTTGCTCTCTCGAGTCTAGATTCTAACCTAGCTCTCTCAAGTCTTAGGTTCTTTCTTTAGAATCTCTCATGAATAGCTCTAAAGGGGTGATAGACGCAACATAAGGCAAGATGATCGCATGCGATGAAAATCCTAAGCTAAGTACTTCTCAACCCATTCGATAGATTTAGCTACTCATGTGTGTTTTAAAGAGAGTGAACAGATGTAGATAATCAAGTGCTATTTTATAGATATATAATCGAAATACAAAATGACAATGCAGAATAAGAATAAAGAGTCTGGTAGCAATTTCTTGCTTCCCAAGGCTTTTACACTATTCTTTTCTACTCTGCTCAAAAGATATTTTTGCTCTCGCAAGAGTCGGCCCTCTCTCTATTTTTTCACGCTCCCTGGCACTCTCTCGAGTTGACCAGGCGATCTTCTGGTGCCTCTTCCCTTCTCTTGCCCTGCCTTCTAAGTATAAGAAACTAAGAACAAGGCTAAGTATCGTCTAAATGGTGAACTCTAAAAACTAGCGAACTCCTTCACTAAAGATGGCCTTCGGTATTTATAGAGCTTCGGGTTGAAAGGCTTCTTCTCTCTTATGATTGCATTGATGGGATGACATTAATTCTCTGTCTGATGCGCTGAATATTTGTCAACGAAAAGTTGAGTGTACTTGCTACAGTAGGTCGTCAACGGCTTGTCAACTTAATTCAGAATCAACTGTCATCAGTTTTCTGTCCCATCATGATTTATTACGCTTTTCACCCAGATGCGCTCACCATGATGCATCGGCTCTATGCGGCAACCTTCTTGAGCAGATATTCGTGAGCGCAAATGATTACATAGCCTTGCGTCAACGCAATCACTTAATGCGCTCAGACGTTAGTTTCTTTGGATCGCATTTTCGCCTTGCATCAACGCATTTTCTGCACAAAAATACATAAGTTAGTTGTTTTAATGCGATAGACGCATGCGATCGCAATGTTGTGAACTTAATACTTTTGGACGCAATATTGTATATTTTTATCATCGCAATCGCAATCCTGCATTGTTTTATAACTTTGCGCTGTAATAACGTGCATTTCTGCCCGTTATCACACCCCCAAATTTAAACAATGCTTGTCCTCAAGCATAAGCTAAATATTTTCTTTAGAGTGTCGACCGCCTTCTTTTTCCTAGATTTCTCAAGGATGCCTTATTTAAATCCTATACACCAAAATCTCTTTGATTCTTATCCAGGTCTCTTCTTAAAATATTTCTAAAATTTAGGGACCGCAAGTTTAACCTTCAAAAAGACTTTACTAGATTCCAGGGCATCGCATGATTTATTTCATAAAAAAACTTTTTCACTAGGGTATTTTCAAATGATTTTTTTTTATCCTTGCGTATTTTAGACACATTTTTTTTTTATATATGATCTTGTGCTGATCCAAGTGCCTAGCCTTCGTTTTGGCTTGCCCCCACGGGTGTCATGCGGAAATCCAAATACGAGTAGGATCCAATTGCAACGTTATTATTTTTTTTGTAAGCTAAAAATAGCAAGGTCGAAAATGAATACTGCACCCCCAAATTTAAAATGTGGCAATGTTCTCATTGCTAAAAGATTGAAAGAATCCATGTGATGCTCTTAAGAAGTTTCGTAAAGGGTCAGTTTGAAAGAAAGCTAGCAAACCACTAATTTCTAGAAATATTTCATGAGGTGACTATCCTAAAATTAAGTTGACTCTAGTATATACGAAAAAATAGAAGCATGTGTTTCATCATTGAAATCATAATTGGCAAAGAGAAATCATGCGGTGACTTATTAAATTAATCAATGTTAAATGATCGCGCGAACCAAATAGGATGCGGTGATGAAATTTTCAAAATTAAAATGCGATGCGATAGTGCAAATTTTGGAATAAAGTCAAGGAAAGATACAACCCCCAAATTTGCGTTGTCGCCCGCATTATTTGTGGACGCATCCTGCTTTACGATCTCTTTTGATTGCGGTGACGAAATAAAATAGTTGCATCTTCGTGTAGCGCCTCCGCAATCGTTCACCTCAATCGTTGTAAAAAAACATTGAGAGGGTCAAATAATAACAGAGTTAGCAAAATCGTTTACCACGATCGTTCAACATTATCGAATTATTTATTATTTATTTTTTATTTTTTATTTTTTATTATTTATTTTTTTATTATTTTATTTTTTTTATAAAGAAGCAAATATGCGATAATAGAATTCAGTAAGGTAATGAAATTTCATGAAGTATTGATATGAAAAAAAAGATATTCAAAAGGATTGCGTCCCTGATGAGGTTAAGTCGCATAGTAACTCAGGGACTACTTATTTCAAGCTGGTCTTTTTTTACGTCCACGGCGGGTTTTTCTTCTTTTCTTGATCTTCTGGGATCTTGACTACCTTAATCCGGAGTTTTTCCTTATTGACGTTCATTACAATTTTCCCCTTGTGCACATCAATTTTAACGCGACCGATCGAGAGGAATGGTCATCCCAATATGATGGGCGCATCTTCATTCGCTTTATAGTCCAAAATGATGAAGTCTGCCAGCAAGATGAATTTGNAGAGGAATGGTCATCCCAATATGATGGGCGCATCTTCATTCGCTTTATAGTCCAAAATGATGAAGTCTGCCAGCAAGATGAATTTGTCAATTGAGATTACGGCATCTTTCAACTCTCCCTCGGGATGTATTCGGGATTTGTCCGCTAGTAGGAGAGCTCCGTTGGGCATGAGTTTACCCATATTCAATCGTTTGAAGATTGATAGCGGCATTGCGTTTATACTTGGCCCAAGATCGCATAGTGCTTGACCAAAGTAGACCCCTCCAATTGAGCACGGTATCGTGAAGATTCCTGGGTCGCACATTTTTTGTGGGATCATAGCATTGAACGAATCGGAGGTCATCAATGATAAGTATTGTGTTTATCATGTTTTTTCAACTATTGTTATCGCCAGTCAATTTGTCAGTGGCTAAAAGTGCTAAAGTAGCGGTTGTCATTTAAAAGATGCTGAAACAAGAACAAACTTAATAAGTCTATTTGCATTACCACTTTTAACACCAATATTAGGTTTTAGTAAAATAGTTCTATTATACCCTAAGTGAAGTGACATCTATTTTGAAATGATGCCCCAGCAAGGCAGGACAAAAGTCACCATTGGGGTGATCAAGTCCCCCTTTACTGAGATGAGACATTCTCAACCATTAGACAGAAACAACTCTTGTAACTGACTCTAAAAGTCACCATTTTTTGGTCCAGAATTTGTTAACAACCTTAACAATTCTGCGTAAATGTAATCCCTCATTTTAGGCTCTAGAGTCCTGCCCTAATGCGCCCACTGTAGGAAAAAAAATAGATTAGGACAAGAGACTAAAGAAACCTTATCCTTTTCAGGAGATCAGATAAAGAATTATGCAAATACTGCCATCCTTTAGGGGGACACTCCCAGAGTGCCTCGAGGCGATGCACAAAAATGTTATCCAACCTAATGAGAGACCATAGGATATGTTGTCACACGTCCCGCTCCCACTTACTATTAACATTCTCTCAATTCACCTTGGTATTGACCCACCCAAACACCATCCTTTAGGGGACACTCCCAGAGTGTCCTTACTCAACTACAAGTACATAGAGAGCTGCTGCCACCTATTCGACGATGCATTGACGCTTCTGATGTTAAGGCCGAGGAGAAACGTGTAGAGGTTTAAGTGAAGTATCATATACTCCAACTAGCTCCCACTAAATGTTCTACCTAGGGTTTCATTAACTTAGACAATTTGGCTATTGATTTTATCTAAGTGTGAGTTTAATTTGCTAAAAAACAACTTTTGCTTTTGATAATTAAACAAGTTCGAATCAAGTCTGATTAAACACTTTAACAGACTATCATCAAATTTGCGTGCATGCATCAAATCTATCTAATTCACCTTTCTAGGTAGGTTCCCAGGTAGGGTCTTTCGTTTTCATCAGCTTAAATACCCCAGCCTAGACAGAACTCGCCTTAGACAAAAGGTCCCTTATAGATAGATTTGGTACATATTTAATCTTTTATTAGTCAATTTAATCCTATTAAATCGATTAAAAGATTAAACTTAGGTTTCTAATCTCATTAGAACCGTAATCTTAGGTCTATCTTAATTAAATTTTAAAACTCTTTTAAAACATGATTTAAGCCTAAGTTTGCATGCATGTCTTTCTTATTGATTTTAGTTCTAATTTCTTTAATTATCATACTTATAAAAAGAAACAACTAAAACCAACAACATTGCTAAGTTAGACTAGGTATTTATAACTTTTATAAATTAACCTAAGTGTCATGCTTCATGCAATGTTCATTCATTATTATATATAACTCTTATATAACTTGTAATGAACCAAACATATATGCTTTCATACACCCTTATACTATAATATTTATAATATAAAGATGATGCATGGATGTACTTAATGCATGCATATATTATAACTCTTATATTATATGATGCATGAGCATGCTTTAAAGTAATTTAATCATGCAAACTACTATATTATAACTCCTATAATATAAAGATGATGCATGAATAAATGCACAACCGATGGTGGGTTTTAAAACTATATGGCATACTATATGACATATAAGTAAACATACATCACATGTACATTCATTAAAAAAAAAAAATTAATGGACCGAGATGATTAGCCTAAAAAAAACGAAAATAATATTATCTATTACATAAGCTATCGAGTCATCTGGTTCAGACAAGCGATCCGGGTCTTGAATCGCCCACGCGAAGCCTTGCTCCTTCATTGTATAGCAACTTCTAGTGATCGTCGAGTAACGCTGAACCTTTTCCAGGCTTCCTTGGCTTCCTTGGCTTTGTAACCTTTTCCAGTAAAAGGTCGTTTGGTCATCTTGCCTTCGAGGCATGATTCACACACCAGCAAAAAGTTTTCTTCTAAACTCTTTAGAAGTCCACTTTTCACCAATTGCTCAATCCCATTGAGGTTGATGTGACCTAACCTTAAATGCCAAAGATAGGCGTTTTTCTTAGGAGAAATCTTTAGTCTTTTAGCTGTTGTTGTCGTACTGAACATTTCAGTATTAAACAAGGCTTTTATGACTAACAGCCTTAATACATATAAGTTAATTTCCATCGAACCAAAACCAATCTTCATTCCATTCTTGAAAATAAACACTTTATTCTCAGAAAAGGAGACGGTATAATCTTGTTCAATGAGACAAGAAACTGAGATTAAGTTCCTCTTAATATGAGGAACTATAAAAACATTATTCAGTAACAGATAACGTTTCTTGTCCAAAAATAACTTCAGCATGCCTACAACAACAACTGAAACAACCTCACCAGTACCTACTCTAAGAGTCATCTCTCCCTGTGGCAACGTTTCTCAGGAACTAAATCCTTGGTAAGAGGAACTGACGTGATTAGTGGCACCCGAGTCAAGGATCCAGGCAGAATCATCATTCTCTACCAAACACGTCTCCAAGACCAATAAATCATATTCATTGTCTTTAAACGTCCTCCTCTTTTGGAGAGTAGTGGGATCTATATCAGAACCTAAATAAGCTCCAAGTTCCATGTCAGAGAACACTTCTCTTCCATGAATCTCAATAGAGTCAGCAACAATTGCTTCCTCTTCCTGGAGTTTAACTTGGGAACTAACACTATTGGTTTTCTCATCCATCCCTTTGTGCTCGAAATGTAAGAACTAACGTTCAAACAAATCTTGCAACGAGTCCATGATCTCACGTGCAATGACCATGTTATCAACCTTTTTGGCCAAAACATCAAGTATGCTAGCCAAAATATGAAGTCGGGCCAATGAATTAGCCTTCATCCACACCTCATATGCATTGCGAACACTTCGCGGTGCATCAAGGATCGAGACTTAAGGACACTCCTCAAACATGACAAATTCGAGGTGGGTTTTAAATCTATATGTCATACACTAAGGTGGGTTTTAAATCTATATGTCATACACTATGGCATATAAACCAACATACATCTCATGTACATTAAATAAAAGTTGATGAACCGAGATAATTTGCCTCAAATCCTCAAAATCAAAGCTAACTATTACAAATAGCAAAAAGTCTCCGGTTCGAACAGGCAAACCGGGTCTTGAACCGTCCAAACGAAGAATCGCGTCTCCACTAATCGTGTACCAAAACTCCTTGTGATCGCCTACACGAAAGAGTAATCATTTTACTCAACCGTTTACCAATGCTTCCTGAGCTAAATGATCATTTAACAACGATCGTGTACCTTGACTATGCGATGAAGCATGAGGTACACGATCGTGCCGCACGCAACAAGCAATGCAAGCCTTAAACGATCATCTAAACGAAAACAATGCGGTGAAGCACAATCGTCTAAACGATCGCTGAGCAAGCGTGAGGTATCGCATATCGGGTGATCATGTAGTCAGTGACTATGGGATGAAGCATGCTAACTATACGTCGTTTAGTGCGCACGCCTTTTATTAAATGATGAGCATCAAATGCTCTCTATGCGATCGTTTACCTCCAGCGCCCATGCAATCGAGTAACCAACACTACGCGATAGAGTAAATGCTTTACCCCATCGTTTAGCATTATCTAAACGATCGTTTAATAAATACTACACGATTCGTTTAGTAAATACCACACAATTGGGCAGAATATTTCTACACGATTGTTTAGTAAAAACTCAACTATCGTTTACCTGAGGCTACATGATACGACCACCTTTGGTCTTCTTCCTTGATGAGAACGACATCTCCATGCTTCGAAACTTCATAAAAAAACAACTCAAAAAACTCAAACACTTTGAATACAGACTCAATTGCATGTTAATTATACCCAAAAACGCAGGGGCCCTTACAAATTAACACTTTGTAATCGAAAAGAAAGATTTAAACATAGGCAATTAACCCGTAAACATTTATCAACACATCCACAAATGCATTTAACACTTAAACACAATGCAGAAACCTTAAAACCCACCAGATTGTAAAAGAAGTTCAAAACAAAAGTGAAATTTGGAATATCAAAACAACCTGACTCTAATAGCAATTGAAGAAAATCAGACATGAGGCTTTCCTGAGCAATGGAAGGATCCTTCCAAATTCCATTCGAAATTGAACATAAACAATTAAAGTACAAGAACAGAAACTAATAAATCATGCACAACAAGAAATTACAGCATGCTTTAGGAGAAATCAAGGGATAAAGTATGCGTACCTTTGAAGAACCATTCTTCAAACTCCCTCGATCAATCTACAAGCGTCCACAACAACACAGCCCTTGAATGCAACGACTGGTGCACCACGATCACCAGTACGAACATAACGAACACAATGATCACGAACCCAACAAACACCTCCAGAATCTCGAAATCAATCGAGTTAAGTGAGGACACCACTACAATGGTTACTTTGGTATTCTCGATGTGAGAATTCAGAAGTTGTGGACTCTGTATGAACTTAACTTGAGGAAGAGACAGGAGGACAACGATCGTGTAGATGATCAAGCAAGTGGGAGATAGGATGTTGTCTATCGTATAAACGATATGCTTAATCGTATAGAAGATGGTAGCCTATCGTGTAGACAATGTCACACAATCATTTAGCTACGACCAGTTGAATGAACTATCGTATAGTCAATGTGCACGATCGTTTAGTCTCTCTATAGCTATCGCGTAGTGAAACACTTTCACTTGCTAGCTTTTCTTCGTGAGAAAATTTCCAAATCAAGAACTACCCATTTTAGGAAAAACTTTTTTTTTTTATCTCACGGTTACCATAAAACCACCCATAACCTCACATTCAATCGCTTAGTGAAACACTTTCATTTGATAGCTTTTCTCTTTGAGAAAATTTCCAAATCAACTACCCATTTTAGGAAAAACATTTTTTCTTTTATCTCACAGTTACCATAAAACCACCAATAACCTCTCACTCAATTGGTTATTAGAGAAAAAGAGATAATTATCAAATAATTAATATTATTATAAATAAATATGATAACCAACTTACCATATTATATTTATAACCTATAGTTTAAATATTTCATCTCATGAAACATATAAACCATAGTTCTTTTTCTATTTTATGGTACTTAATGTAAATCATATTTACATTAATCCTCCACTTGATGTATCACATATATCACACTAATTATATCATATATAATTGAATTTCCTCTTGTCAATTTGAACACTTCAAATCAACCCCAAGAACTGATTGTCAACTTGAATCTATTGAGCTACCAAGGGGACCTTATGGATCTGTAACTTGAAGCTCCAACGATACATGAATAACTGACTAAACTCTTTAGTCACGGGATCCACCATCCGTTAACTGTCAGACACTCCACTAAAGACCGGCAGTTGCACTCTCCTCACTACAGATATATTTTATGTTTATATCAACAATCAACATTGCGATAACCCTTCACAGATCACTCGTAAGTACAGCTGGGCCAATTTACCGTTATGCCCTTGTAGTTACATCTAACTCCTTAAGTATCACTGATTCTTGTAATGAACATAAGTCATAGTCCTACTATGACTGAGTTCTCTCTTTCAAAGAGAGGTTGTGGCCACTATGTTCAAGACCCGGAATCAGTCCTTAAAGGAGCAATCTATCTACTTACCTCTGCTTTAGGAAGGAATGAATTTCATCTTGTGTAATTGAGTTCTCAGCTCCCCAATCAGACAAATCCCCAAAAAGGTAAGCTTGTTAAGTTGGCAATCTGGCCACTCTCACCCATACTAATCAAAAGGCCACCCTCAAAAGCAGGAGTTCCCAAAACACTCAGGATTAAGGTCATGTCACATATGGTCATTTAAGTAAGATGTAAGTCTCAAGTATCAACAGCGTTATATAAAGAGACGAATCATCTCGTGGTCCGGTCTTATATGAAGTCTTTGTATAGGACACCCCCGCTCGCATGTCTCCACATGAATGGTCAGGATCAAACCATCTGTAGTAGTTCACAACACTTGTAAACCTCTACAAAGGGTGTCAAATCCATAGTGTCACCAGGATATGGTATCCCTCATATATCCTTATACTACAGATCTTTTAGGTTATAACTTAAGGCATGATCCACTTGTATATCTCATATACATGCTTAAGTTTACATATAATAACCATGGATCTATGTTTATTGGATATGAGTAAATGAAAATAAAATAACTCTTATTTTATTCATAACAATGTGTATAATGTTTACAAACTACGAGACTCCGAGAGAATTAGGACATCAATCCCAATACATAGTTCCACTATGATTAAACAATTCTCGGTCCATGTGAAGGTGTGACGCCACATTGTTTAAGCCCTGGAATTAGCCTTTAAGGAAGCAATTTATCTACTTACCCCTGCTTCGGGGAAAGAGTAAATTATGTTTTGTGTAGCTGAGTTCTCAGCTCCTCAATTAGATGAATCCCCAAAGTGGTAGGTTTGAGTCGGCGATCTGGCCACTCGCACCCATGAAAATTAAAGGACCACCTTCATAGGCAGGAATTCACGACTCACTCAGAATTAAGGTCATGTTACCTATGGTCATCCTAGTGAAATGAAAGTCTCTGTCATGAACAGCGTTATATAACGAGACTAAACATTTTGTGGTCTAGTCTTATACAAACTTCTTTGTATAAATCATTTCCCCTCGCATGTCTAATATATGAATGGTCAGGATCAGACCATTTGTAGCACTTTACAACACTTGTAACATCTACAAAGCGAGCCACACTCGTAGCATCACTAGGATAAGGTTTCCCTCCTTTATTCATATACTACAGACCATTTAGGTTATCACTTAAAGCACGATCCACTTGTATGTCTCTACATACATGCTTAAGTTACAACAATAACCAGGGATCTTAGTTTATTGGTTTGTGGTTAATGTAACTAAAATAACTCATATTTTATAGACTGTAGTGAATAAAATATCTCATATTACTACATCACAAAGAGTTTGTTCATACAGGTGTTTACAAACTATAAAACCCTACAAGATTTAGGGCATCAACCCCAACAATAATAGTTGAATACTGTTTGTTGCACTCATTTAGTAAAACTAATAAATTGTGAACATACTTTAACCGGACATTCCACCTCATGGGAACAAGGTGCATTATTATTCAAACTTTGAAATGATAGAAAAATTGCTTAAATCACTCACACCAGAACAAAAAGAAAAGTTTAGAAGTGGACCATTTGGGTTCTTTTTAGACTATGGGATAAATAAGTTTAAGGTCAATTACTTGTTCATTTATTAGGAAGATTATCTGAAAAAGATAGCAACGATGAACGACGGGTCTTTCATTTAGAAGGATATAAAGTTCAATTTTCCTTGAACGTAATCGAAACCTGAGAAATTCAAAATAAACCTTAAAAATTCGAAATCAAAACGTAATCAAAACCAATTGAGCGTGATTTTTAGAGTTGGTTGTTGTAATAACCATCCACAAATTTGAATTTCTCAACTTTGATTTTGGAAAAAAAAAATCTACAAATCAATTGCGAAAGTAGAAATCAAAACCTAAGAAACTTGACAACATGAGAGAAAGTTGAATGCAAAATTGAAATTGGTTGAGGAATTGACTTTGATTCTTTCGACTGGTTGCAGAAACTTGGATGCTAAAGGAGTAGGAAAAATGCGGGAGGAGACAATTTCACGATGAATATTTGGAAAATATACCTATTGAGGGTAATTTTGGAATAAAGAAAAATATCTACAACAAAAAAATATAAATATTTTTGTTATATTTTTTTCTATATATGTTTACCATATTTGCAATTTTTTTAAAAGGATGATATGGATGCTAATATATTTGTTAAAAAAGCTACCTTATGCAATTCTCCTATATATTATGTTTAATTTATTTTATTATTATACTATAATGTATGTATGTATGTATGTATGTATGTATTTCATATTATTGATTGTTCAATACCTTAACATCTAAGATTTGTTTATATTTGCATACTTAGGATATCAATATGTCTACTAGAAAATATGAATCTGGATATGAAAAACTCTAGAAGAAAAGAAGAATAGAAAATTTGATTGAATCTCAAAAAGGTGCTCTTGATAAAATTTGTTATTGGAATTAAAAGTAATAAAACTGATCAAATAATAGAAGAACTGATAGGTATAAACAAATCAAAAGATGAAATAAAAATAGTAGATAAATATATGGTTGAAAATGAAGCATGTAATCAAATAAACTTGAATAAAAAAACCAAAAAACAACGAAGAAAGTGAAAAAAATAGAAAATAATGATGATATTAGTAATGATAATGAGACATGTATGGTGCATTCTAAATTTAATACATATGATACAGGAAGATGAAAAAATATTGATTCTAAATTAATTAACTTATTGATAGAAAAAATGTCTCATTAGAGAAAGTCATTTAGTTTTTTAAAAGATGAAAATTTTAGACATTTTTATAATATTTATTATACTAAAAATTATCTAATAGCAAAAAACATGATAGCAATTGGCTAGTTGCTCAAAGGATTTTGATAAAGTTTATTGTTTTTATTGCAAGTTATTTGGTATTAAATCTAATAGAGTTCAATTGGCTAATGGAGGAATTAATGATTGGAAAAATCTTAGTTTTCAGCTTAAAAGTCATGAAACTAGTAATGAACACATATCTTGTTGGGTTTTAGGTCCCAAAACTCGTGGTTTGTAAACAATAAAACTTATTCTAAAAATTCAATAAGTTGTTATTGAATATATGAATTACTTATTTTGTTTTAGAAATCCAATAAACTAAAAGATTCATGATTATTATATGAGTACTTGAACTTTATGTGGAGACATAAAAGTGGATCAGGTTCAAGTAAATAGTCAAAATGATCTATAGTATATGAATGAGGTTGGGTGCCTTATTCTGGTAACACTATTAGATGCAATCCACTTTGTAATTGTTACAAGGAGTTGTTAAGCGCTACATGTTGGGGTTGATGCCCTAAAGTCTTATGTCATGTAGTTTCTAAACAGTATGTATGAACACTTGTGTTGTTAATATATGATATTTACTTCACATCTTGTATTTTGCTCGGTTAATTATTTTATTTGCTTTACCACAAACCAATAAACATAAAATCTTTAGTTATTTGTACATGACTCAAGCATGTATGTGGTGACATACAAGTGAATCATGTCTTGAGTGATAACCAAAATGGTCTATAGTATATGGATAAAGGAAGGAGATATTATCCTGGTAACGCTACGGATGCGGCCCGCTTTGTGGAATGGTCATAAGTGTTGTGACTTGTCACAGATGGTCTGATCCTGATCATTTATGTTAGGGACATGCGAGCGAGGGCATCCTATACAAAGAGTTTGTATAAGACCCGACCACGAAGTGTTAATGTCTCGTTATATAACACTGTTCATGATAGAGATTTCACTTCACTAGGATGACCATAGGTAACATGACCTCAATCCTAAGTGAGTTGGGAACTCCTGCCATTGAGGGCGGTCCTTTGATTTGTATGAGTGTGAGTGGCCAGGTCACCGATTCAAACCAACTATTTTAGGGATTCATCTTATTTGGGAGCTGGGAACTCAGCTATACAAGATGGAATTCACTCCTTCCCCGAGGTAGGGGTAAGTAGATAGATGGCTCCCTTAAGGGCTGATTCCAGGGCTTGAACAATGTGGCGCCATACACCTTCTCCTGGCTTGAGAGGTGTTCACACATAGTTGGACTATGTTGTATTGTTCGTTAGAGGAATCAGTGGTACTTAAAGAGTGAGATGTAAATACAGAGGAAAACGGTAAATTGGCCCAGCTGTACTTACGAGCATCTGTGAAGAGTCATCGTACTCATGATTGGTTATATCCAATGGACACAAAAATATATCTATGGTAAGAAGAGTTAAGCTGTTGGTCTTTAGTGGAATCACTGACAGTTAACGGATGGTGGATCTCATGGCTAAAGAGTTTAGTCAGCTATTCACGTACCGTTGGAGCTTCGAGCCATATATCCATTAGGTCCCCTGGGTAGCTTGGATAAAGTCAAGACCAGTGTTTAGGTTAATTTGAAATGTTCAAACTGACAAGAGGAAGTTCAATTATATATGATATAATTGGACTAGTTAATTATATATGATATAATTGGCTAAATGTATGAGATACATTATTTTGGAGGAAATTAGATGTAAATATGATTTATATCAAGTAGAGGAGAAAATACTATAGTAGATATGTGATATCAAACTATAGGATATAAATATAATATTATTATATTTATTAATTGATTGATTGATTAATTATATGATAACTAATCCATTTTTTCCACATTCGGACGTGGGTAGTGGATAGCATTGGTTATGGTAATCGATAGGTTAAAAATGAAAAGAGTTTTCATTTTGAATCGTGCATTTAATATTTTTTCAACCGCCCAAAAGAATTTGTGAAACAATCGCCCAAGAGCCTATACGATAGCTACTTCTCCGTCTAAATGATCGTCTACCTCACGATTTATCTAAACGATCGTATACGTTCTTCCTAAACGGTCGTTCAGCTTTTCATACATGATCGTGTAGCTCCTCTATACGATAAGCACTTCTGCTATACGATAGCACTATTTTCTCTCCCACTTGCTTATCGTCTACACGACTCGTTTGTCTACCAAATTCACCAAAGCCCACCCTTTGGGTTTTCACTCCGAGAATACCCAGGACTCATTAGTGGTGGTGTCGTCCCCACTGCAGCGTTCGTGTTCGTGTTGATCATGCTATTGCAATTGACGTTCCCGCCAGGTGTTGGTAGATCTGTTGGAGGGATCCGCTGCGTTGGGTTCTGAAGTTCGAAGATAGTCTTCAACTGGTATGGAACCCTTTCCCTATTAATTATCTTGTTCTGAGCATGCCGATAATTAGATTTATTTGCATAACTGTATGTGTTGAATGTATATCATTTGTATTTTGGTTACGGTGAGATCGAAGCGATTTAAACATGCTCGTGGAACTCTCGGTATGAGATTCTTCACTACAAACGATGTGATCCTAATTTGTACATGTTATGACATGAGGAGTGGGGGCGTCCTGTGCAATGTGTTTGTACAAGATCAGACCACGAATCAGTCACTCTTACTTTATAACGTTGTTTACTGTTTAAGACTGACTATTTCAAAGTGATGACCTAGGTAACTTGACCTTAATCCTGAGCTAACTATGAACTCATATTTATTCGGGATTATCCTTAGATTTTCATAGGTGAGGGTTGGTTCAACAGTGCTGGCTCAATAAACCTCCATTTCAGGGGTAAGACCGGGTAGATAACTGGGGACATAGGGTGCAAGATGGAATTCACTCCTACCCTCTTTCAGGGATAGTAGAGAGGTTATTCCCTAAGTGTTGACTCTGGGTCTTGAACAAGGGGCCCCACCCTCTCATTGGCCCAAGAGGGACTCGGTTTGTTAATCGGATCACAAATCAATTGTTCATTAGAGAATCAGTGGGACTTAAAGAACAAGAGGTAATCTCAAGGGTAAAACAGACATTTGAACCAGCCATTATTATGAACAACCTTTGAAGGGATAACTTACTAATCATGGTTATATTGAGTGACATAATATATCTACAGTGAGGGGAGTGCAATTATGGGCTTTAGTGGAGTGACTTATTAGTTAACAAATGGGATTAATTCGGTGTAAAGAGTTTAGCCAGTTAATCTCGAATCGTTGGAGTCTATGATATATAGGTCCACAAGGTCCCCCTACTAGTTCGTACATCGATTAACTTTTGTGTAGCGTGATAAGTTAATTTGAAACGTTTAAATTAGAATTTAGGGAATTAGTAATTATATGTAATATAATTATGCGTTTACTTTTGGAATTAAACGGAATTGGATAATTAATTAATATTTAATATGACTTAAATATTAAATTCATGAATAAGGAACATGAAGGTAAAATTTGTGTAAAATTAATTTAATATTTGATATTAAATTAATTAGAATTAATTAAATTATTTATTTATTTATTTATTTATTATTAATTTTATTAGAAAATTAATTTGTGAAATTAATTTTGTAAAATTAATAAAGTTTTTAATTTTGAAAACTAAATTGATTTTGGAAATCAATTTATAAAACAAAATTAAATTTGTAAAACACAAAATTAGAAAAGATTAGAAAATGAAAAGCGGGAGAATCCCACTTTCTTTATCAAGTAGCTCACACTAATCCCACTTGATTCTTGCTTCAATTCTCCAAGCATGAGTTGTACCTCATGCAGCCTTCTCCATTGCATGATAATCTTGTAATAAATAGAGAAGATTGAAGTGGAAATCGAGCATGCATCAGTTGAGTTTTTGTTGAAAAACTTGAGTTGAAGAAGGTGTTCTTCAAGAGGGTGCAGCAATGAGCTACTTCTCCAAATTCCCTTCATTCAAGCTTAGTTTGAGTCCCACAACTCAATCTAAAACTCCAAGAGAATAGTAGGGAAGATCTTGAGGTGGTTCATAACAAGATTTGGAGAATATTTGCAACTGAATTCGAGATTCTAAAGGTTCTACGAAGATAGGACTTGGAAACCATCTTATTATTGTATGAGCATGCTTTTTTAATAGCCAAAATTAATGAATTAGAATGCTTATTGATCCTTGTTGCTTCCGCTGCATGTTGATATACTCCTACATATCTAATATGAATGTTTGGGTTAATTTACAAATTAGATATTAAAACATAAAACTGTTGACAAAGATGTTCAATAATTAAGTAATAAAGAAAAAGAATATTGGAATGAAGTATTAACACAAATTATTGTTGTTAAAAATTTTGTTAAAATAATTTAGCATTTCGAGGAAGTAATGAAAAAATATATCAAGAAAATAATGAAATTTTTTAAGCTTAATTAAAATGATTGCCGAATTTGATCCAATAACGCAAGAACATGTTCGTATTATTCAAAATAAAGAAATTCATTATCATTATCTTGGACATAATATACAAAATGAACTCATACAACCATTAGAACTTGAAATAAAAAATATAATTATTGAAAAAATTAAAGAAACAAAATATGTTTCGGTTATATTAAATTGTACACCTGAAGTAAGTCATCAAGAACAAATGTCTCTTATATTAAGGTGTGTTGATATTTCAACAAGTTCAATAAAAATAGAATAATATTTTTTAGAATTTTTAAAAGTTGAAGATACTACTGGAAAAGGTTTATTTGATGTGCTTATAAACACAATTAAGGATCTTAAACTTGATATATCGAATATAAGAGAACAAGGATATGACAATGGATCTAATATGAAAAGAAAACAACAAGATGTATAAAAAAAAGATTACTGGAGATAAATCCTAGAACATTTTATATACCTTATGGTTTTCATAATCTCAATCTAACACTTTCCGACATGGCTAGCTCATGTCATAGAGCTATGACATTTTTTGGAGTTGTGCAATATATTTATTCTTTATTTTCTTCGTTTACAAAATGGTAAAAACTTTTGCTAGATCATATAACCAACTTGACTATCAAACCATTATCACAAGCACGATAGGAAAGTCAAATTGAAAGTACAAATTGTATGTTAGTTGAACTATGCTAAAGAAATAAAAATAAAATTTAAAATCACTTTGGTCCCTAAATGTTCATAGAAGTAGAAATATAATCCCTGAATTTTGATTCATAACGATTTAGTCTTTATATTTTCAAATTTTTAATAATTTAGCACTTGAACTTTGGTACAAAAGAATTTAGTCACTATATTTTAAAATTAGTAACAATTTAACCATGCGCTTTCTCGTTTGTAATAATTTAGTTCCTACGTAAAAAATCTCATCAAACTCAATCGTCAAGTTTGATTATGTAATGACTTAGCCTTTATAATTTATAAACAAACTTGGCCCTTCATCCAATTATCAATCTCTACACGTGTAAGAAATTTAATTTAATCTTAATAATATTTTACAAAAAGTCTAAGGAAAAGCTTGAAGAATAATTAATGGATCATTAAAAAAAATTATAAAAAAAAAAGTAGAATTGACTCCGTTGTTACTTTTAAAAAACTAAGGAGGTGGTTGGGGCAATGACTATTTATGACTATAATAACTACCTCTTGTTCTATTAAATATTATTTTGTATTTCCAATTAGCTACGGTCACTATTTCAAAACCTACATCTGCTACAGTATTTACTATTTGTTATATTCTTTACTATTTTACATTCTATCATTTTTTTATTCTTTGTTACAATATTTACTATTTTCTTTTCAAACTAAAATAATTTACACCTCAAACACATACTATTATAACTCAAACAAAAATAATCTACACCTCAAATACAAATAATTATAACTTAACTATAATAATCTAGGACTATAATAACCAATTTCTTACCGATTTTAAACCAAAAATAATTTCGCCAAAGAAAATAAAATAAAATCACTCTACCAAAAAATCACGTAGTTTAGAAGCACGTTTTTTTTAGAGAGAGAGTTGAATCGGACTCGTTTTCTTCATCGGCAAGTATCTGTGAAAGTTCCGGCGAGGAATCACAGAAGTTCGTAGAGATTGTTCGAGTTAATGGAAGTTCTTGAAGATGGAGAGAAGATCGGAATCGCCGAAAGCGGTAGCAACGGAGCCAATCAAGCTTCAAATTACACAAATGGTGGTTTATAACCAGTTCTTTGAAAATTTATAATGAATTCTCTCTGTCCTCGGCTTTGCTTTAATTCTATTCTGCGGCAGTTAATGAGACATTTAAAAGGGTTGCAAGTTTAGTAGAAATTATCAGAAATAGCCCATTCAAATTTGCAGCCTTCAAAATTAGCTTCTTTTTTCAAAACTCGTAATAGTTTTTGTTGGTCCATCTCGAGGATCGGTCACTAAGATTTAGTTTTAAACAATCAACTTTTTAACTTAATTTGTGTCTTCTTGGCACATCAAGAATCGGTTATTTTTTCAAATATTATGTAATCTTCTGAAATCAAATATTTAAGTAACCTTTCAAGTAGCTCAATTTTTATTCCACAATTATATTAAAATTTCAAATTATCCAATTATCTAAATGATTTTCAAGTGATTGAATTGTGATATTTAAAATTTGAGAAAAAAATAAATTTTACAAAAGATTAAGGCCTCATTTGATAATCATTTTGTTTTTAGTTTTTGTTTTTAAAAATTAAGCCTATGAACACTACATAGACTTAATTTTCAAAAACCAAATAGTTACTAAACGAGAACTAAGTAAAATATGAGAAATATATAGAATGTAATTTGCTCAAGAATTCATCGAAATACCCCAAATATATAGAATTTTGGTATAAAGCTGTCCGAGAATTCACTGAGAAATTAAACTCAAATATATAGAATCTCAGTGTTAATTTATTTGAGATTAAAATTGAGATTTTATATATTTTCCATATTTTACCAATTTTCTTTGGCAAAATTTCACCTTCTCCAATATTTAAAAATTAAAATGTAACCACTTGAGATCCATTTGTATAATTGTTAAATTAGTTTGAAAGTTTGGAAATTCATATAACTGTGGAAACATAAATTGAACTAAATATTTGAAAAATTACGTTATAATATTTGGTAAAGATAAGTTAACTATGAGAAAATTTGAAAATATATAAGATTTGGTATAAGACTTGGGAAGACTACGTAATATTTGAAAAAATTAACAGAAACTAGATGGTAATGGCTAAAATACCGAGAAGGCCCAAATCAATCGATAAATTAGAAAATGTTGATTTTTTAACTAAAATCTCGGTGGCCGATCTCGTCCAAGATGGACAAAGAAAAACTAGTTAGATGAGTTTTCAAAAAGTGTGCTAGTTTTGTAAAGTGATAAAACTTGAGGAGACTTTTTCTGACAATTTTCCCAAGTTTAGGGCTAATTCCTAACATCGCTTTCTATCAAAAAAAAAAAAAAAAAAAAAAATCCCATAGTAGAAGGTTTTTTTAATTTTCAAGTTTTGCTTTTTTTTTTATTTTGAAAACTCTCTTAAAATCTAGACAACAAAACATATAAATCAATAAATAGAATTACCAAACATGGTCTTAGTTTTTTTTTTTTTTCTTTTTGAAAATATATTTATTTTCTCATAATTTATTCACAACGGTCTAAAACTACTTTTCTTAGGCTCTTTTTATTAGCCATTTGGCTTTTGATTTTTTATAATTAAGTTTATAATTTATAAACACTACTTTCACTTATAAATTCGTTTGTTTTGTTATTTCACTTTTCGCTAATGTTTACAAAAACCAAGAAAAAAATTGAAAACTTAATAAAAAAAATCAAAGAATTGTTTTTGTTTTTAAAATGTAACTAAGAATTAAATGTTTCTTCAAGAAATATGAGAATCATAGTATGAAATTTAGGAGAAAATAACCCTAAATTTAAAAAATAGAAGACTAGAAACAAATTTGTTACTAATGGAACCTTAGATTTCCAAAACTCGATATGGTACTGTAAACGTTACTAGAAAATAGATAACAAAATAATGAAACTCATAGGTGGAGATATATAACATTTAAACGTGTAATTTTCAAAAACGAAACCGATACCAAACTGGGACTAAAATTCTAAGTGCCTTAAACCTCCTTGTTTATGTCATTGAGGACTTAACTTACATTCCAGTTGGGTGTGTATATTATGAAGTTTAAAGCTTACTTTATTTCTTCAGGGGATGAACTCTTTTGTGGTTAAGAGCAATAATCCCACAACTGAGACCTTCATCTTGGACCTTCTCTGGAATATTGTGCTACTCTACTAATCCTTACCAGCTCATTGTACTCTTCTCTTCGTTGGTATTTATATTCATTAGAGCTGGTTGCATTAGGTTATAGCCTTTGGTGCATCCCAACTCGAGAAAATATCTGTCAAATCATCGATTGATTCAAAAGTTTAAGCTGATAGACGAAGCTAAATTTAATAGTATATCATCACTTGTGAGCTTGAGATATGTAGAAGTCCCAACAAGCGAAAGTCAATACTAACTAAAAAGAAATAACATACGGTTGAACACTGGATCTTCTGCTTTATGTTAACTATTAAAGGTAAAATTATAAAAAAAGCTCTTGAATTTTGTACTTTGTGTCAAAAATACCATGAACTTAGAAAAGTTCAAAAATGCCCTTATGGTTAGTATATATTAATAGAACTGTTATGACTTTGTTGCAAAACGAACTTCAAAATTTCGAAAAAAAAAAAAAAAAGGTTTAAAAATGCTTCTATCTTTATTATGGTGATCAATTTGTATAAAATTTTATTGAGTTGGAAAAGAATCAATTTTAAAACAAATTATATCGATTTTCTCTTTTTATATATATATATATATAAATACTCTCTTTTTTTTTCTATTTTTTCAATTCTTACACATCTCAGCATCCAAAATGTATTGGGCGATTAACACACTCAACTACTAATGTAAAACTTTGTTAAAATATTTAAGTTCTAAAATCCATTAGTGTTTTCATTATTCTCTTTCTTCTTATTATAGTTCATATGCCTTTACTAGAGTGTGCAATTTATCATTATTATTATTATTATTATTATTATTTAGATAAATAAATGTCAAACCATTAACAAAAGAGAATAAGAGGATATCGAAGAATAGGGGAGAAAAAAATAGAAAAAATAGAGAAGTAAGAATATATTAACGATTTCTATTCATATATAACATTAAGGGTATTTTTTTAACATTTTTTTAAGTTTAATTAAGGGTTTTTGGAACTTTTGAAAGTTTATGGGTATTTTTACACAAAACATTAATGATTTCCATCTAAAACTAACGCTAAAGGTATTTTTAAACTCATTTTGGGAAGTTTGAGGGTATTTTTGAAACTTTTGAAAGTTTAAGAGTATTTTTGACATAAAATACAAAGTTTGGGAATATTTTGTAAAATTTAGCCTATATTAAATTACTAATTTATCAAAAAATTTAAATCGATGAATGAAGGTAAATTTAATATTATAAAAGCTGATGGGTGCCTAACAACGGAAGTGTCTTGGATTGCCACTATCATGCTTCAGTTGTGTACAATATTCAAAGATAAATTTGGATGGTGAATTGAATTTGTAGTTCCTGCAGATCTCATGCTTTGTGGATCAAGTTGAGTCACTCAGTTTTTCTAAGAATTACCCCAATGTGGTCAACTGGCAGTCTCATGTTTGACTGCTTAAATCAAATTTCATTTGGAACTATCCAAACCAAGACTCTGAACAGACACATAACCAGTAGTTTCAAAATCCCTGCAGGATCCATCTCTACTTTCATGGTTGTTGTTTCTTTTTCGTCATGGACTGCCTTTTTATTACCAAATACTGGTGCCTTTACTAGCAAGATTGGGTCAGATTCAGTCGGGAATCGGTCTGCTTCTTGACGGTTGCTCTATACTCAGTTGAGATGGCTGTAGCTAACTTGGTGGGAAGCATCATTGGGCAGATAGTAAATTGTATAACAGCAGAAAGAAAGAAGACAAGCTGTAGGAAATGATGATTGAAAACTGTGAAACAAACATTGAATTTGAATGTTTGTATCAATTTCTATGTAGAAAACCTCCAACCAAATGATCTTTACTGGATATGCGTTGCATTGGCTGTGATAAACTTTTTTGGTTATCTTGTATGTTGTTGGGCTTATCGGAGATAAGGTAATCAAATGAGATGGAAGACTTTGAATATAGGAACTTACCTTCATCTTAGGAATGGAACATGTATCTTATTTCTAACCACTTTTTTTTAGCATCCTTTCATTTCACTTTTGAATTTTTCCTTGATGTCTAATAAAATTATGGGAAAAACCTACACAATTTTAATGCTAAACTTTCAAGTTCATCCATCTAAACCTCAAACTTGGACAATTGTATCAATTTACACTCTCGATTAACTTTGAGGTTTAAATTGATGAAATTGAAGGTTCATAGTTAAAATTGATACAATCTACCAAGTTTGAAATTTAGATTAATGAAATTGAACATTTAGGGAGTTTTTGGGGCAAGGAGTTGGTTATTATAGTCCTAGGTTATTATAGTTGGGTTATAATAGTTTGTGCTTAGGGTGTAGATTATTTTAGTTTGGGTTACAATGAACTTTTCTCTAATTTTTTTTTTTCCAACTATTGAAGTTTAGGGAGTGTTATAATTCTATAGTTAGGGTTTTCCATTTTTGTAAATATTTTGTGATATCTTCCTTTTCTATGCTTTGTACACTTGTATATATTCATATATTTGGTGAATGAATAGAGTATTCTGATTCTTTCTCAAACCTAAGAGTTTTACATGGTATCAAAGCTCTCAAAACAAACTTAGAATTTTGTGAACCTTAGGGTTTAAGAATTTAGAACCCGTTTGTGATACGTTTAGGGTTTTGTGGAGAGGTGAGTTTACACTTTTGCTCACAGTCGCTGTCTTCGGTTCGTTCGCTGTCGTTAGCCGCCGCCGCGGTCGGGAAAAATTCTGTTTTTTTCGACACCACTCAGTCCAACGAGGAGCCCAGCCGCCGATCTACAAAACCCCAAAGTCTGGTTGCCATCTGACCAACGCATGAGGCTCACGCACCGCTTGTTCCAACCTGCTGTCGATTTTTGTTCATCTTCTGTGAGTTTCCTCAGTGTTGTTGGCTCTTCTTGGTGGTATATTTGTTTAGGATATATAGATTTACTCACTACTTGTAAAGACATCTCTTCGGCAAATTAGGGTTTGATTCTCTGTTGTCCGGTGTCTATATTTTTGGGGTAATGACTGATAAGAAACCCGTAATGTCTGAGATTGTTCCTATGGTGTCAAAAGTAACTGAACACAAGTTGAATGGATCCAACTACTATTCATGGAGATCAAATTCAGGAGGTGTTGTTTGTTATTATTGTCATAAACCTAACCATATGAAATGTGAATGCAGAAGATTGCTGAATAAGGGTTCGAGGATGTCATCACCCTCTGCTCATATCGCCTCTACTCCTGATAATCGACAAGTCAATTACGATTTCTACAGAGGAGTTTGCTAAATTTCAACAGTATCAAGAATCATTGAGGGCATCATCTTCTACTCCCATTACAACCATCACAGAGATAGATAACATTTCTAAATGTCTTCTATCCTCCACGTCAAAATAGGTCATTGACTCTGGCGCTACAGACCATATGACAGGTAACCCCAGTTTATTCTCTAACCTTTGTGCATCTACCTCTTCACCTAATGTCACTATAACTGATGGAACCTTCACTCTTATTTTAGGATCAGGAACCGTCCATCTCACTGAATCAATTTCTTTGTCATCAGTTTTAAATTTACCACATTTCTCGTTTAGTTTGATTTCGGTCAGTAAACTTACTCGTGATCTTCATTGTTGTGTCTCATTTTTTCCTTGTTATTGCTTATTTCAGGATCTTACGACGAAACAGACTATTGGTAAAGGACGGGAATTTGGAGGTCTTTACATCTTTGAACCACAAACACCTACAGCCATCACATGCTCTAGCGTGTCGTCTCCCTTTGAAGAGCATTTTCGTTTGAGTCATCCGTCTATCTCTGTGTTGAAGAGTCTTCATCCTCAAATTCAACATTTGTCTTCTTTAGATTGTGAGTCATATTAGTTTGCTAAATTTCATCGTTTGAGTTCGTATCCTCGAGTCAATAAATGAGCTAGTGCTCCTTTTGAATTAGCCTATTATAATGTTTGGAGTCCATGTCCTAATGAGTCCAAAGGAGGGTTTAGGTATTTTGTTACATTTGTCGATGACTATGCTCGTGTTACGTGGTTATATTTAATGAAAAGTCATTCTGAGTTACTTTCTCATTTTTGTAACTTCCATGCTGAAATTCAAACTCAGTTTAGTGGTGCTCTTAAAATCCTACGGCGTGATAATGCTAAGGAATATTTCTCTCATACACTCAAGTCTTATTTAGATGCCCATGGCATCCTTCATCAATCTTCTTGTGTCGATACTCCATCTCAAAATGGGGTTGCAAAACAAAAGAATCATCATCTCCTTGAGATAACCAGAGCTTTGATGTTTCAGATACATGTTCCAAAATCCTTTTGGGATGATGCTGTTTCCACAGCTTGTTTCTTAATAAATCGCATGCCCTCTTCCATTCTTAAGGGTGAGATACCTTTTCATACTTTATGCCCCAAACAACATTTGTTTCCCATTCCACCCAAAATATTTGGTTGTACCTGCTTTGTTCGGGATGTTCGGCCTCAGCATACCAAGCTGGATCCAAAGTCCTTAAAATGTATTTTCCTTGGTTATTCCCGTGTTCAAAAAAGGTATGGGTGTTATTGTCCTAGTCTAAATAAATATTTCGTCTCTCCTGATATCACGTTTTTTTGAACATACCCCATTTTTTTAATCACCGTCTTTCTCTTCAAATAAGAGTCAGGGGGAGCATAAGGAATTAGAGGATGATTTCCTTGTCTACACAGTTATTTCTCTTTCTGATCCTCTTCCTAATTCATCTCTACCTGTGTCTACCTCTACTCTTCCACCCACCGTTAAGGTCTATACTCGACGACAACCTCATTCAGTTCCATGCCCTATACCAAAGTCTTCTTCGTCATTGGATCCAGAAACGAGTGATGATCTTTTTATTGCTCTTCGTAAAGGTAAACGTACATGTGTTCATCTTATTTCTTCTTTTGTTTCATATAACTATTTGTCGCCTTCCACTTGTTCATTCATTGCATCCTTAAAGTCTATATCCATCCCGAAAACTGTTCATGAGGCTTTGTCCCATCCTGTTGGTGTGCCGCAATGGTGGAGGAGATGACTGCCTTAGATGATAATTGTACTTGGGATTTAGTTTCTCTCCCTGCAGGAAAGAAGGCTATCGGTTGCAAATGGGTGTTTGCAGTTAAAGTCAATCCTGACGGTTCTGTTGCTCGATTAAAAGCGCACGTTGACTATGTTGATACTTTTTCTCCTATAGAAAAAATGGCATCTGTGAGGTTGTTTATTTCATTAGTTTCAATCAATCATTGGCCTTTACATCAGCATGATATTAAAAATGCATTTCTTCATGGTGATCTTCAAGAAGAGGTGTATATGGAGCAACCACCAGGGTTTGTTGCTCAGAGGGAGAATGGAACAGTATGTCGCCTTCGTAAATCCTTGTATGGATTAAAGTAGAGCCCACGAGCTTGGTTTGGTAAATTTAGTCAGGTGATTGAAAGCTTTGGAATACGGAAGAGCAGGTCAGATCATTCAGTCTTTTTTAAGAGATCTGAAGGTGGTGTCATCTTGTTAGTCGTATATGTGGATGATATTATGATTACTGGTGATGATGCTTTAGGTATCCACTCTCTAAAGACCTTTCTTCATAGTCAATTCCATACAAAAGATTTGGGCATGTTGAAATACTTCTTAGAAATTAAGGTAATAAGAAGCAAGAAAGGAATTCGATTATCACAAAGAAAATATGTACTTGACTTGCTATCTGAAACAGGAAAGCTAGGGTCTAAGTCATGTAGTACCCTAATGATGCCCAACTTACAGCTCACAAAAGATGGAGAATTGCTAAAAGATCCTGAAAGATATAAGAGGTTAGTGGGAAAACTTAATTACCTTACAGTGACTCGACCCCACATAGTCTATTCAGTAAGTATTGTGAGTCAGTACATGTCATGCCCTACAGTTGATCACTGGGCTGCATTGGAACAGATTTTTTGTTATTTGAAAGCTACTCCCAAACGTGGTTTATTATATAAGGATTATGGTCATACCAATATTGAATGTTTCTCAGACGCCGATTGGGCAAGGATCTAAAGAAGACAGAAGATCAACCTCAGGATATTGTGTTTTTATTGGTAGTAATTTGATTTCTTGGAAGAGTAAGAAGTAAAATGTGGTGTCACGTTCAAGTGTAGAATAAGAATATGGAGCAACGACACAATCTCTGTGTGAATTGATTTGGATATATGAACTTCTTGTTGAGTTGGGATTTGAAATCACCACACCGACAAAGTTGTGTGATAATCAAGCAACACTTCATATTGCGTCTAATCCAGTATTTCATGAAAGGACTAAACATATTGAAGTTGATTGCCATTTTGTATATGAGAAAATTCAACAAGGGTTGGTATCTACAGGGTATGTGAAGACTAGAGAACAATTAGGAGATATCTTCACGAAAGCATTGGATGGAAGACGTATAGATTATCTATGTAACAAGTTGGACATGATTAACATATATGCTCCAACTTAAGGGGGACTGTTATAATTCTATAGTTAGGGTTTTTCATTCTTGTAAATATTTTGTGATATTTTCCTTTTCTATACTTTGTACACTTGTATATATTCATATTTTTGGTGAATGAATAGAGCATTATAATTCTTTCTCAAACCTAAGAGTTTTACAGGGAGCAAAAGCAGTTTATAGCTGCAAATTATGCTATCAACTCAAGAGAAGAGCATAGCATTGGAAGAATCTCAAGGTAAGAGACTAGGGTTGGAGTGGAAAAGAAGGAAGAGGGAGAACGAGAAAAGAGGGGAAAAAAAGAAAGAAAGAAGAGGAATGTTGAGAAGGAAGAATAAAATTGTAGGGTTCCCCCCAAATGAAGAAGAAAAAAACCTTTTTTTTAGGTTCATTAAAGAAGTTGAAAAGGTTGAACTTTTTTACTATTTAATAAGATCTATTAAATACATAAATAAGTTGAGGAGGGCGCACATAAACAATTTTATAAAACTATTGCATATTGGCTCTCCTGACAACCATTCCAGCTCCACAAGAATTGATGACTATATATACTTTGCTCTGCAAAGGTCTGTACTCAAAATATTTTCACATGTTTTCAACTGAAAATGAGCTGAACCCTTTCATAGAAAAGTAGCTCTACCTGCAAAGGTTGCCCGAACCAGCACGACCTCGATGATTCAGTTCACCGTACGGCAAGTGATGATCGTCAGCTACAAGCCCGGTGGTTTGAATAGTGGAAGCAAGTTAAAAGCCTGATCCACATCTATAGGTGTTGTAAGAGCACGCTTGAGGATTTCTGGGGTTGTAGTCTCTCCCTTCCATGTGTTAAACCAAGGTCCTCCTCCAACTTCCAATGCTGCCATGTTACTTGTGACATCCAATACAATCTGCATATCAAGAATTGTACTAATCTAACTATTAAATGTGAAGAACGGTTTAACCTGAATGATATTCATATATCACTAAGAATTGAAGACTTGATGATAAGCATATTAATCATAAAAACATTCTGCAGAGAACAATCTACACCAATCTAAACTCTAGATTTTAACCACTCAGGATTTAATCACGAGTAAAAAACCTCCATGAAGAATGCTAAGATTACAGGGTAGTAATTTGTCTATGTCTGTACACATAACATGTCTGCACAGAAACGTCTATGGTAGTCTAAGAAGCACGGGTATGGATACCACACCACACAGACACAGCGACGCATCATTTCTTAAGAATCTAGGACACAACACGGATACATTTATAAAAACATACCTTTTTAAAAATATATATCATTTTTATACTAAAAGAAAATTAAAAATAAATGGGTTGATGCATTTATATGCTTAAATAATTTAATTTAGTTTGACATATTTCACTTAAAAATTTATAATTATTGTCATATATGTGTCCTTTAGTCCTTTCATATCTAAAACATTTGTTGTATTAACAAGTGTCCGATACATGGTCAACAAGTATCGGAGTTGGATTGTACACAATGGCAAGTGGAAGCCAAACTAAAGCAAAGGGTAGCGGAAATATGTAAAACCCATAGACTATATAAAAATGTCACCTTGCCCTTGCTGCCATCAAATCTTCTTTCCCACATTTGCAATTTCAAGGTACCAAAACATGTATCCTTGCAAGCTGTGTCAAGGCCACGTTCTGATGTAGGAGCACGCAACGGTGAACCAGGCTCGTCGGTTTTTCCTTCTAATTCAATCTGTGCAAAAACAAGAGCTCAAATACTTGGAAAGGATCTTTACTTTCTGCTTAATTTTCTGACTTCCAAAAGAAACGCTTCAAAGGGTCTTTTAATTATTTGATGTGCAACATTGTTGTTTACCTGCTAAAAGACTGTGTACTTGAACACAGGTGACAATTTTATAATTTCACAAAGAAGGATCAAAACTGGAACTAAAAGATCCATAATTACCTTGTGGGTTTCATTTTCGGCAGCAATACACCAATAGCCCCAAGTACTTATTTCCCAGTTAACAGACCCATTCCATGGCACGAATTCATAAAAAATTCCATCATAATGAACTCCAACCTACAACAATTAAAATATCACAAATAGCATTGTTAGTCGGTTAAAATGCCCATCCAACCCCCACATTTCCTACCTTTCCAATCATAATTCCATCAATCCGCAACCCTGCTCTCTCTCCCTCTCTCTAAATATTAGGAGAGAGTAGACCATATTTGTAGAGCCAACACATAAGGGGAGTTGGAGGAGACCACTTCATTCACAACAATGCTGTGTGAGTGAGAGTGAGAGTATAATAAAAAGAGTGAAACTGCAATGTAGAGCCAGAATAGTACCAATGCAGCATTTTCAAAGGTTTCCGTCAATCCAGGAAGTTGTCTCAACCCTCCACCAGCAGTAAGAGCAACTTCTCCATGAGCACCTTCAAAAACATTACACTGAACCTGCAGCATGTTAAAAAGCAGATAAGGTTCAACAATAGTTGAGTCAGTCGAGCAACAAGGTGCTGCTATATATTTTCTCTTTAATTGGTGTTCGGTTCCTTGTTTGCTGTTTTTGGATGTTTTAAGTGGTTAATTTTTCTTGTTGGCCCTCGTGTCATCCTCTTGTTGGAATTTTTTATCACACTATGAGATTGTTTATTTTCAAGTTTCCTAGAGCTGGTTCATCCAAAAGCTTCTTTCTTCGGATTTTAGTTTGTGCTTCATTGAAGAGTTTTCGGTTTGCTTTGTCTGCTCTTTGTTGGTCTTTTGTTGGTTGGTGGTCTTTTTTGGATTTATTTGGTAGCTCTATAGTAGCATTTGGTTTTCTACAGCTAAAGGCAAATTGTTGGTCGTAATTGTTTGAAAGTTTATCTTTATTTGATTGTATTATTTATTTGTTCTTTTTTCCCTCTCCATGTGAGAGTTTGTATCTCATAAACTTCGTAATCTTTTTTTCATTACATCAATGGGAAGTTGTTTCTTGTATAAAAGATATATATCTATAACGAAAGTATTCTTCCCATTAAATATACAGACAGTATTTTACTTTTTGAGAGTACAAACAAACAATTTCTAAGAGTTCGATTTATTGATCTCCTTTTATGAATCTCTAACATCAAGATTCAACACTCCTAGGTTTCTTGTCCAAATTTAAGTACTGCAAAATTCAACCCTCTTTTAACCTCATTATTTAACATGTCGCCCACTAGATATCATTTAAACTTTCCTAGGCCATTTTTGCAGAGTATGCTCAAATTCAAATTTGTAGAATATAGAAAGGAAAAAAAAGTTATTTTACAAAGCAAAAAATTTACCCAAAACCATTTTCTAGGGAATCCTCCACCCCAGTTCTTTTCGGAGTATGAAGGGGCATTTACAAACTCGAACCTCTCGTCCTCCCACTCAATCCAACCTGAGATTCATATTGAAAAATTCAGAAAATATGCCAAACTCTACTTAAAACTTTTTCCAAGAAAATATAATTAGGGAAAGTGAAAGATGCATGATATGAAACAATATTTACATTATTTATTAATTTATACATTCAAATGAAAGATTTTAGCACGATGTATAGTTACTTTAGACTACAAATGAAAGATTTTAGCATGATGTATAGTTACTTTAGACTACAAATCCACCAACTGGTACCTCTCAGGAGATGAGCAAGCTCCATGGAGAAGAAGGAAAAAAGATGAAACATACAAATAGAAGAGAGGAAAGTCCTAACCCAAACAAACAGAACTAAAACCATTTATGAAAAGGGTGTTAAACCTGCTCCATGGAAAACCTGCCACACAAAGAACTTTAACTTCCTTTGAAATTTTCACCTTCCACAATGAGGCAAAGATACCACTAGAGGGAGGGGGATTGACCAGAGAGCGAAGGAAAGATTTGCAAGAGAAACTATCTGAAGGACAAAAGGTCCAAATACGAACATTCCTTCTCCAAGACTACAATAGAACTCCTCAATCAACAAGGGCAAGAACATCCGATGTTTTCCTATAAAAAAGAACATCCGAACCCCAACATGGATGAAGAATAGGTTTGCTAAATGGGCAACATATCCACCACCAAGTGGTTCCTCATTGTGGATATATGATCCAAATGAGGGAAAAGAGTGTAGAGGAATCTATTTCCCAACCCCCTACCCTCATAGAGAAAAATCTCTCTCCTATCACTGATCAAACCCTCCAAAAACTGAGAAAAGAACAAAAATTATATATATATATATATATATATATATATGCTTATATAATAAGAATATACAGTCATCGATTCTTCACCATAAATCAACACAGTGCTATATTATAGAATTTAACTTAGTTTGGTGAGGAAGTATATTAAGGGCAGTATTTTTATCTCCTTTGAGGTTGGAGAGGAAAGAGTGAATCTTTCACATCTCCTTTTCTTTTGCTCGGGTAATGAGAACTCGTTTTTAACTTTGAATCACATTCTAGCTGTTTTTAAAGAAATCTCGGGTTTGAAGATCAATTGGGGGAAGTGTAGCATCATGGGGATAAATTGTGAGGAGAAGAAGCTTAAGAGATGGTTGGAGTTGGAAGGGTGTGAGGTTGGGCTGCTTCCCTCTTTCTGTCTTGGTCTTCCTCTTGGGAGTAATCCCAAGGCGATAGCTCTTTGGGACCCGGTGGTGGATAAAGTTAGGAAAAGATTAGCATCTTGGAAAAAAGGGTATTTTTCTAAGGCTGAAAGACTTACTTTGATAAGATTTGTTTTGTCTGGCCTTCCTATAAATTTCTTTTCCCTTTTCAAAGCCCCTAGCAAGATTTCTAAGAGTCTGGAGAAGTTAATGCATGATTTCCTTTGGGAAGGGGTTAAGAAGGAAAAGGAAAGGACTCGCATTTGATTAGGTGGGAGGTCATTGAGAAGTCTATAAACAAGGGTCTTGAGATTGGAAATCTTAGGTTATGTAACAAGGCCTTACTGGCTAAGTGGTTGTGGCAACTTTTATTCTGAGCCCAACTCTCTATGGCAGATTATTGTAAGAAAATACGGCCCCCATCCTTTTGAATGGTTGTCCAAGGGGTCTAAAGATTCCCACCGGGATTTATGGAAGGATATCTCAAAAGAGCTCTCACTTTTTGTGGAGTTAATCCAGCATGTGGTGGGGGAGGGGAGGGAGATTTATTTCTGGGAGGATCACTGGGTGGGCGAGATGCCTCTTTGTGCCTTATATCCTAGACTCTATCATTTGTCGGATCTTAAAAATCATGTTGTTGCTAACTTTCTTGTGTGGTCAGGGAATTCTTGATCCTTTTCTTTTAGGTTTCATCATAACCTTTCCAATAGGGAGATGGTGGATGTCGTTTCTCTTCTCTCTTTGCTTGAGAATTACTCCTTTAGGCTTGGGAGAAGGGATGTGAGGGTTTGGAGACCCAATCCTTTGGAAGGATTCTCTTGTAAGTCTTTTTTTGAGTCATGTGGACCATTCTCCCTTAGGTGTCTCAGTTTTTTCAGTCCTTTGGAGGATTAAGGTTCCTAAGAAGGTGAGGTTTTTTACCGGCAGGTGTTACATGGCCGTGCGAATACGATGAATCGTCTTTCCAGGAAGTTCTCCTCGCTTGTTGGGCCATTCTATTGCATCCTTTGTCGGAAGGCGAGGAAGATCTAGATCATATTCTTTGGCGTTGCGAGTTTGCTAGCTTTGTTTGGGAGCATTTTGTCCAGGAGTTCGCATTTCATTTGCTCGTCAACGGGATGCTGTTGCTATGATCGAGATTTCCTCCTCAATCCGCCTAAGGGGGAGAAGGGTCGCTTTTTGTGGCTTGCGGGGGTGTGCACTATTGTTTGGGTTTTGTGGGGGGAGTGAAATGGTAGGACTTTTAGGGTGTGGATAAAGACCCTAGTGAGGTTTGGTCGAAGACCTTTTGCAATTACCCTATAGGTGTCATTTTGCATAATTGGACTCCTTTTTTGTAAGAGGTTGCTTTTGTGGGCGGGGTGTTTTTGTTTGCCCTTGTATTCTTTCATTTTTTCTCAATGAATGTTGTTATTCTTATTTAAAAATAATAATAATAATAAAAGAAAAAAAAAAAGACAGATAGTTAGAAGTACTGCATCAAGAAGCACAAATTTCCGAGGTAAACTGAAGTTTGAACATGCCTGTCGATAACCCGCCTGCCATGCATATTTGCCAATGAGGTTCAAATACTGGAAAGGCTGCAAGCCAGCCAGCTGTTGACTTCTGCTTAGATCCAACATTTCCCCAGCCATAAACTGGGCGAGTACTGTATTCCCACCGAGCAGTTTTTACAGTTTCCAAATAGTTTGTCCTGTCATTAAATGCTGTCAAACAGTGTACCAATAATAAGATGGAATCCAAGATGCAATTGTTGATGCTTTCTAGAAGAAATATTAAACAACCAATGTTTCCAGCTCCTTGATATACCGATTTGAAGCCCCAAAAAAAATTTAACTCAACAGCTGGAAAAACAACTCGTGCAATTTTCAATAAAGTCACGGAAGTCCAAGCTCCTTTTGATTGAATAACTTCAAAGCTCTTCTTCCACATAAGCAGACAGAAGATTCAAAGATTGGTAATTACCATACCTCATGACAAAAAAAAATAAGATTGTTTTTAAAAAATTCAACAAGTTCTTTTGGCATAGAGTTCATAAATTAAATCTGAAGGGAGAGAATGTTCATGAATGAAGGTACTTTGGCATCAGATTCCATTATATTGATGCAGAAACATGAAGATATTTTATTTTATTTTTATGGGAAACTTGGAACGTCATATAGTTAAAAATAAAATAAAATAAACTTAAAGGTGTAGGGATGGGAGGTCCTAACAGAAAGGGCCTCCTGTCTAAATTAATGAGAGAGTATTGTGTTATGAAAAGAATAGTGTAAAACACTCCACGCAGAGGTAGTAAACTGTATATTTTCACCCAAGAGCCTTAAATGTCCCATTTCAAATTTCTCTGAAAGAAGTTACTCTTGCTTAAACTGGATAATTTTCTCTGGAACGTTTCTCCTGAAAATAATATCAGCACATATTATTAACACAATAATCTTACTTGGTGAAAAATGCTTGATGAATAGGGTGTTAAATTGACAAAGTATAGATATCTTCAATACATTTGTAAATTTTTCAAACCAAGCAAAGGTGACTATTTTAATCCATTAGCCTAGGTGAATCCTTTTAACAATAAGACGAACTTTGAACTGCTCTATATCAATTTGGTATGTTTGGTTGAAAAAATCCATCAACATCCAACTCTGTGCTTCTCTTAAGGCACATTGGTAAGACTTCACATCTCATTCTTTTCAAGAGCTCAAAACTCCTCAAGAGTGGCGGCTTCCATTCAAGTTCCTAAGGTTTCTTGAACTATGGTTGGAGTTTGTATCCAATCTAAAGAAGCCACAGAAGTCCCAAAAAGTGGTGCCATTTGAATGATATCCTTTGTATTGTTGGGGTCTTGAGCCATTTGAATGATATATTTTGTTTCTCGAAAAATAAGAAAACAAAAAGTTGTCAACACAGAATACTACACTTCATAAGAGTAAAAGAGAGAGCAGCACCTGCCATCATCACGAATAAATCCTTGATGCCAAAGTGGAGTGACTTGAAATCCTTCCACTACCTTTTTATTGAACTCCTGAAAAAAGGGTTGCCCACATGTTAATAGAAACCATTTACGACCTCTGCCAGAAACGACAATAGTTGAAGCAAGGAGAGATTCCAATCTGACAAATTTTTTCTTGAAATAGATATAGAAATATTTCATGCATTAATCAAACTTATATAAGAGAGAGAGAAAAGAACAAGTCTCCAGATAAAATGAAGCAATACAATCTAAGAAAGCATCTCAACCTCCGGATTGACTTCCTTGTCTGGAGGCTTAAAACCTCCTTTAGTTGCAAAACTGTTGCCCAGACACAGTTCATGCCTACCTATACATTAAACACCCAGCATCAGTGCCCATTTTCTTTTAAAAGATGGAAGATATCTTGATACCGTAGCCTATAAAGAGGTTGAGAAGTCTTTTAAAAATTCATTCTGAGAATCAAAGGATATGAAGTGCAAGATGAACAGGCATATTTACTAGTTCATGAAATAAAGGCCTCAATTTTATATATATATATATATCGCTAAGGAAACATTGTAAAGGAAAGTAATAAAAGAAGATACATTTGATATCAAAACTTACTTCCCCAAAAGTTTTGAGAATCTTCAGAGTATTGGCATATGTATTTGTCATAAGCACCAAGAATCTGTGCTCCAACTCCTGTAAATCTAGGTCCATGTTGTGCGATTTCTACTGGTGTTAATTTCTTGGGAAATGCAGGGTTCTCAACGGAGTACATGAAGCAGAAACTCTGCCTCTTCTGTGGAATTGATACCTTGAAGTACCAACCTTCAAAGAATTTCCTAGTACTCCCATCAAAGTGATACCTGATTCAAGTAGGAAGTACAGAAAATTGGAGAATGTAAAACAGTGGTTACCACAGAACCATTATGAGATCAACCAATTGCTTGATGCAGCTAAGTTCTAAAAAAGAATAATTATTCACCTCAAATCACATAACAAAAACAAGGTTACACCAGGTACAAATGCACCAGAAGACGTCTAGAAATTGTAACTCATTGTATGCAATATTCATACCAGAGATGCAAAAATATGTTGTGCTTCTACCTTTACACAAAGGAGCATTCAAATCAGATTTCTGGTTTCTTGCTCTATGCTCACTCTATTCAATGGTTTTTGGTTGGTCAAGTAATGGGTTTTGATAACGAGTCACAATTCATCAGGTTATGGACACTATTCCTTGTACTGCTTTTTCATTGGTGTAAACGTTCATCTCAGTTTGCTCTTACTACTCTAATCTATACCTGGAGAGCACTTTTGTAACCCACTGTGGGCAGTTGGAAGTTTCTTCTCTGTCTTTCTTTGCAATTTCATTGATCAATGAATAAGATTTTGCTTCTTCTCCCAAAGGAAAAAAAAAGGTTAGCAATCAGGCAATTCGCTGAATGATAACCCATTACCTCACCTATGAATCTCTTACTCAACCACCTCAAAATGTTGACCTAACAAATCAAGGACACCCCATAACTACCAGAGTCAATAATGGATATTTCGAACTGAAAAAGGTATCTCGCTACAGCCAGAACAGAGGATAATAAACAAAAATGGAGCCTGATTGTTGTTGTTAATCGTTGGGAATTTAAATCGAAGATGAACTATATAAAACTAGGGGGTTTTCACAGATACATTTAGTGAAACCCCCTCAATCATTCAAGTGAACATTAGCAAGAAATTCGTAACAAAGACAGCTAAGCTATTGCCAGATGGGAACCTTCGTACCCGCTGTGAGGAGTCCGCAGCTCGCGATTACCCGGCGTGGGCTGATAACCAGGAGGGCAAACAAGACTTCCATCATCATCTTTCTCAATTTTCGATGTCGCAGAAGATTCATAAACAGAGTTCGAGCTGGAAGCCAATACTCGGATGCTCGATCTGGATTTCTGCCTCAGCTTCGAAGAACCTCCCCAACGAAGATGAAATGAGCTGGACTTCAAAGATTGAGGAAGCTCCACTCCGAACATGGATTTTCCAGCTTGAGCTTCCATTAATTTGGAAGAGAAGTGATGAATTCCGCACAAGGGTAGATTGAACACAGCTGCTTCCATTTCAATTGCCCAAAATGGAACAAGAGAAATTCAAGCGAGTCGGCTATTATATATATATATATAGCTCAAACTCTGCCTGCATGGCAATTGACCACAAGAAATGAGTCGAGAGGTTGCTTCGGAGAGAAATTGAATTGCAGTAAGATTCTGCAATCAAAATGGGGAAAAAATCTACTGTTACAGTAAACTACCATTCATTGCCATGATTTCCCATATATCGTTGTGAACTTGACGAGAACAAATACCAATCAAATATAATATAATAATAACATAATAAAGAAAAATTATTATAAATAGAAAAATTCTAAAAATATTTAATAAAAAGTTCTAGAAGTGTTTTTTAGTTTTGGAACTTTTTGCTATAAAGTGTAAATATTTTTTGTATTTCAAAATTCACTAAATGTCACTATTTATAGGTAATTTGACAAGTAAGAGGTGGATTACATGGATACTAAGCAATTGTCTAGCAATTAATTTCAAACATTTTATGAATGATTTTGTTAAACCACTTTGTATATGAATATGAGCTTCAAGATGTTCAACATTTATCAAAAACGAGCTTCAAGATGTTCAACATTTATCAAAAACTTGGGATGTGAATTCACCAACATTATCAAGACAAATTGTTTTAATTGTATAATAAGAAAATTGTACTCTTAACTCAATTATTCGAGTAAGTAATCTTGCAAATGCAAGATTTCGACTTAATAATAAGCACACGTGTGACCATTTGTTGGATGCCTCTATTAATAGCATAAAATATCTAAATGGTCCACTTGGTGCGTTAACAAACCCACATATATCATCATAAATTCCTTCTAAAAATGCAGATGATTCAATCCTCACTTTAGTTAGTGATGGTCTAATTGCTGACTCTCCAATTGGTGTCCATTTGAATTCAATAATTATTCTCATCATTATAGACCTTGGATGACCTAATCTGTCGTGTCAAATTGTAAATATTCTGAATTCATGAACTTTAGATTCAATATTGCATATGTTTCAATTACTTGTATATGAGTATAATATAATCCAGAAGATAAAACAGACAACTTTTCTAATATATGTTTTTCACATGAGACAATAGATATGATATAAAGATACTCCATATTATTCTTTCTATCAGTCTCAATATGATAACCATTCTAACGTATATTTTTAAAACTAAGTAGATTTATCTTTGACTAACTAGAAAACAATGTATTGTTAATTGTAAATTTTGTTCTTCTAGACAAAATAATATTTGCTTTTCCAAAGTCTTCAATTAGGTTTGCAGAACTGATATTGTATTGGTTTTTACTTTCATCATTGTCAGTTTGAAAAAATATTTTCTACTTGTAAGTATTGTACATACTCATTTTTTAGTCATTCAACATATGAAATGACCCAAGTTTCTTCTTTAAAAGAAAATAATTACATTAAAAAAAACACTTGGAATATACAAAATTTAATATTAATAAAAGAGGAAAAAATATGAAAATAAAAAAATGGACAATATTAATACTAAATATTTTCAAAATCAACAGAAATAATTGTTATGCCATTAATTGTGCCAATTTTCTCTTCAGAAGATTTGAAAAAATGTGTCATATTCAAATCTATTATATTGGATGGGTAAAATATTTCATTATCATGGTATGCAAAATTTGTTTCCACATTTTTCCTCTTTTTCCTTGAGAGAGGCATGATAGAGATGAACTAAGTGTTTTGACGTACAACAAGTATGTGACCACTAATCAGTCATTCCACATTGGAAGCATTTATTTTCAACATTTTTTTAACTCTTAACTTATGAAGTTTTTCCTTTGTGATCATCATTTGTGTGGTTCTTTTGAAATTTAAATGATTAGAACGGCCACTACGAAAATAATAATAATTTCTTTCTCTGTCATTGTCACGACCTCGACCTCGACCACGATTATTAACATTCACAACATTCACTTCAGGGAATCATGTTGTTCCAGTTGGTCGAGATTCATGATTTTTCATCAATAACTTGTTATTTTGTTCAGCCATGAGAATACATGAAATTAGTTCAGAATACTATTTAAAACCTTCCTCTCAGTATTGCTATTGCATGAGCATATCCAAAATGTAGAAAAATGTCTTCTCTAACATATTGGTTTAAAATTTTGAAGCCTCAATTGCATCCATGAGCTTTAAGAAGAAATATTGTTTTCTGATGATCACATTTTTATGACATCTAGGTGTATTTTGGCATCAAGCACCAATGACAAATAATTATTACCATTAATATCAAATGCTACAAATTCTAATTTTATAATATTTTCATAGTAACACTATTACAGAATATTATATTTATATTAGAATTTTAATAAATATCCAATATGTAAAGCAACATTTAATTTATTAATTATAACGAAGAAAGAGAAAAACCAACATACCTTTAGGACCTACCTTTAACGGAGAAAACGATAGGAGTTCATGCTCGTTGAACTTAAGGAGTATAACGTGGACACGTGTACCAATAAAATATAATATTAAAATAAATATAATATAATATAATATAACAATAAAATAAATAAATTAAACATAATATATAAATAAATAAATAAAAAGGACGAATTTCTCCATTTTCTCCAATATTTTTGGATTTTGTCTAATGTGTGTATTCCAAAACCCACGAAATGCCATCATTTGGCAACTTGTCAAATATGAAGTGGATTACATAAACACTAATAGGAGGTCATTTGAATTAAAATTTTATAAATGTCTGAGAATATGATGTCTAGGAATAAGATATTCGAGAATCAAAGATGATTGTGTTTGGTTATGTATGTAAATGAGAATAAGATGTCTAGGAACATGTACTTTTCTTATGCAATTATAAGTATAAAATTAATAAAGATTAAATTCAATATTTAGTTCTTGTTTGTTAATTTGTTTTTATTACATTAAGTTATTAAATCAATTTTAATCCATTAAAATTTAACTAAATCACCTTCAACTTTAATATATTTATTATGAATTAAAACTTTCATATTGCATATTTATATTATCGATTTTTATTAAAAAAATATGGATAATTAATTTAAGTATTCATTTTTTATTGTTTAATATCAATTATAAGTATTATATATATATACAAAAAAAGTTGATATAAACTAATTAATTTTAAATCTTCCAACAATATTTCTAATTTAAAAAGAATAACTATGATTAAAAATTGAAACTATAAGTACAAGTATACAAGATTGTTTAATTGAAAAAAAAAATAACTTATTTTATTATTAGTTGATTAATTAATATTCATTAATTTAATAATTTTAATAAATAATTTATGACGTTAATATATATTACCAATAGAAAGGGACTTAAGCAAATATGATTATGGTTATTCATATTTTTTTTAAAAGAAAAATTATGGTTTTTCATATTAATTCATAATAATAGAATTATTATATTAGCATTATTGTTAATAAAATTGATTATATATGTCAATTATAAATTTAATTTAAACATATTTATAAAAATTAAATAAATTAACCAATATTAACAAAGAAGAAAAACAAATAAAATGAAAACATAAAAAGTAAGAGAGAGAGAAAAAAAAACCATTGGAAATGGAGAAAATTCATATATTTGGGTGCTTATAAAAAATCTCAAAGGATTGAAATATGAAATACCTTGGAATAAGATATTCTCATTCACAAGGTTAAAAACTTATACCAAATATGGTGGTAGAATGTAATTTCCTATTCCCACCTCTTATTCTCATGAAGCAAACGAACCAATAATATATAACGTTGATACACATGGACAATACTTTAAGAAATGTGGGCATGAAACATGGTCAATGAACATCAAACATGAGTATAAAATGGGCATCTATTATCATAATATTTATAATATATTTTATTAATGAGCAATTTTTAGTAAATTCAAGATGTACTTATTTTTATATATATTTAAATAAACATGTAATTGAAACTTGTCACGTGATAAATTATGATTAGACGAGTAAGATATACAAATATAGAGTGTAGCCTTGAATGCACTTAAATATTTTTCTTTAAGAATAACGTGAGGTTGGTTTGGTAAAATACACTTGTCTTGAACTTTAACTGCACGTTTGAGAGTACTTTTTAAATTCCTTTTAAAACATAATTTTAATATTCGAATTAATTTTGATGATGATATGAAAATTGTATTTAAAAGTGATAGACAAAAAGTCGTTGTCTATTAGTGATAGACAACAGACAATAAAATTTTGTTATATTTGAAAATATTTTCAATAGTTTTGTCATTTAAAATAATTAACTCTATTTAGAATTATGTTTTGGAGTGATTTTAAATATGGATTTTTTTTAAAAAAAAAAATTAAAATCACTCCCAAACATGTGGAGTGATTTTGGAATGATTAAAATCATTTTTATCGTGATTAAAAATTACTTCGAAATATATTTTTAATAATTCAATATTAATTCAGGGTTAATTTTATATTTTTAAACGTATTTTTCATACTATTAAAATTGGTTTAAAATATATGCACTATATGAAATACATGTCAACCCAAAACTCCTTTTCTCACTCCAATCTTATTATGTCTTTGTTCTTTATTTCAACACTATTTTGTCTAATTAGCATACACCGTGCTTTGTTTCTCTTTTCTTTTTCTTTTCTTTTTTTTTTTTTAAAAAAAAAAATTGAAATAGACGGAGGCAAAATCTTTCTTAAAAAATCTGTCAATTTGATTTAAGATTTTATAGATCTATAAGAATTAAAGATATCTAGAAATAAAATAATATGGGAATAAGATTGTTGGGATCAAGCGTTCGACTTACCGGAAATGTTATTTGAATGTTTATAGAATTGAATTATATTTGTATTTAATTTATAAAATTAATCATGACACCTCGATAAAATTCAAATAGATTAATTGATAAACAATAAATTCAATTCAAAACTTTAAGCAAAATTAATTATTTAATAATCAACTAATAATATTAATTAAATTATCAATTACAAGTATTTGTAAAATGAATAATTTACAATTAAGGTTACATGATTACATAATTTGATGAATTTATATAATTACGATCTATTAATTAATAGAACAATTAAAATTAGTTCAAGAAAATAAATATAACATTTTATGATTAAAAAATTAACAGATTATAATTAATCAATGATAATCTAATTATAATTATTAAAACATAATCTCATAAAATATTAATCATAGTTATAATTAATTAGCTACACATATAGGAGTTGTTTAGGGCGCTGAGTTGAGATAAGATATATGGAGTTCATATATCTGTGGAGTTCATATGTCTGTGTTTGAAGTGAACAAGATATAGGTTTTTGAACTCTAAATAATATGCTTTTATGATTATTATTTTTGTTTTGAAACTTTTTTATTCAATAATTTCACTTATTTTTGTTTGAATAAAATATGCACTGCAATTTTTTCTTTTAATTTTTAAAACTTTTCTTTCTTTCTTTCTTTCTTTATTTCTTTCTTTTTTGGGTAATAAACAACAATTAACTCATTATATTTCTTGCAGAAATATGGTTAAATAAAATGAGAAACTAAAGTGAAATCAAAACTTTTGATTCTAGCTAATTTTTCTCCATGAATTTCATTATCATATTCTTGTTCTTGTTCTTATTGTTACTCTATGTTTTTGCTATGTCATAAATTTTTTTAATTAAATCTCCCCCATCATCGTAACAACCAATGAAATGTCACCACATTTTTTCAACAATTTCACTTTCATTTCGTCTAAATTTGGAGGATCATCAGAGAACAAATCTCTATTTTTCACTAATTCTTGTTGGAAAATATTCTAGGATTTTTTTTTTTCATTTTATGGTTTTTTTTATATGTTATATACTTTTCAACTACATACATACTTTTCGTCTAAATATTATTAACACTCATTTGATATGTGAATTCATTACGTATAAATATTGCACTTAATGTAGACAAAATAATATTTATTATATAATCAACAACTCTACAATATACTTTAACAGTTATCAGTCTTATAGTAGTTGGAAGTGGTTGTCGAAACCTGAAGTTGGTTACATGAAGGTGTATTGGAGTTGATTGTCGAAGTTTGTCATCGGAGGTGATTTTTGAATCTCGGAGTTGATCGGGTGAAAGTGGTCGTCAAAGTTGATCATCGAAGATGATTTTCGTGGGAGATTGTAGTCGGAGGTGATTGTCGGCACTCGAAGTTAGTCGCATGAAGGTGGTATTAGAGTTGGTTGTCGAAGTTTGTCGTCGAAGGTGGTTATTGAAGCCTAGAGTTGCTCATCGGAGTTGCTTTCTCAAAATTGATCATCGAAGGTGATTTTCATCGGAGTTTGTAGGCGGAGGTGGTTGTCGAAGCCTACGAAGGTAGTTGTTGGAGTTGGTTATCAAAGTTTGTTGTCGGAGCCAATTAGTTGTCGGAGTTGGTAGTGTTAAGGTGGTCGTCAGAGTTGGGTCTATCTCTTATACACATCTAGATGTGTATAAGAGACAGGAGTTATCATTGGAGGTAGTTGTCAGAGTTGTCATCGGAGGTGCTTTTCAGAGCCCGGAGTTAGTTCTTGGAGTGTGACAATGGCCGATGAGTGGAGCCATTAAAACATGGGAAGAAGGGAGAGTTGGGGTGAGTTGGTGAAATATACCAACTCAACTCTACCAATATTTAAAGTTGGTGAGCCAAACAATGAATTGGTATATTATACCAACTCAACTCAGCTCATGTTGGTGAGCCAAACACCTCTATATAATTTGTTAATGAATTAATAGTTTTATTGTATTAATTCTTTACCGTTTATTAAAAGAAAATAAGTTTGTATATACATAAAAAAAACTAACATAGTTTTAATAAATGGCTAAGGGGTCAAAGGTTCAATCCATGGTGGCCACTTACCTAGAAATTAATTTTCTACTAGTTTTCTTTGACACCAAAATGTTGTAGGATCAGACGGGTTGTCCTGTGAGATTAATCGAAGTGTGCATAAGTTGGTCTAGACGCTCACGGATAAAAAAAATATATGAAAATAGATTTTTCCATGCCTAAAGCTTCAAAACGTATACCAAACAAAGGGATGTGTATCCCTTACCCGTCATCTAAGAAGATGTCGACCACTAGTTATAGACAATTTTATGTTTGATAACTATCTTGTCCTTTATTTTATGTTTTTGAAAATTAAGCCTATAGACATTACTTCCACCCCAAATTTATTCATTTTATCTATTTTTTACCAATGGTTTAAAAAACAAATCCAAAATTCGAAAAAAAAAAAAAAGCTAGCTTTTAAAAACTTGTATTTATTTTTGAAATTTGACTAAGAATTCAACCATTGTACTTAAGAAAATATGCAAATTATGGTAAGAAATGAGGAGGAAATAGACTCAATTTTCAAAAACAAAAAACAAAAAACAAAATGGTTATCGAATGGGGCCTTAATGACTTCAATTGAGCCGGATCCACCACCAATAAGGGTTTCTTGTCCATCCCAAAAGATCATGGTGTGTTTTAAGCGATCAACAATGACTTTAGCTTCTATAACTCGGACTGGCCATTTAGAAGATATAAAGGTGCACTTGCACTTGATAAGGCGGTCATTCCAATTACAAATAACCCAATAGTTCATCATACCAAGCACTTTTCGACCAACTGGTGTTGATACTCATCTTCCTGTAACCCTTTCTTGATGGATTTGATAGGCGAACAAATGCTTGTACCCATCCTAGGAGGAGTTGCTTCCTTCCTCAAAGAAAGAACCTCCAAAGGCAAGACTAATAGCTTTAAGATTAAGAAGACTTAAAATATTTATTAACATAAAATTGAAAGTTTAGAAATCCTCTTAATATTTCTTAAAGTGTAGAGACTAATTAAAAAACCAAGGAAAAAGAGAGTTTCTTAGAATCATTTCATGCAGAGAGTGAGTGTTTCATTCATATTTGAGAGAATTGAGTGTTGTTTCATTCATGTTTCAGAGAGTTGAATGTTCCTTGCATGAGTAGCCATATTAGGGCCATATATATATATATATATATATATAAGTATATTGCAACGCTAAATTTGGAACATAATTTGAGTATGATGGCTGAGGGTCGAGATCCAAAATTTCTACTATTTTCTTAAAATTTTTCTTCGACAAATTAATTTTCTTTTCTATTTTAAATGCTTTTTTATCTTCCAACAATCCATAAGGTCGAGGGACCAAAAAAAAAAAACACTCTCTTAAAGTACACTTAAGATTAATTTAGATTGACTTTCTAAATAGTTTTTTTTTTTTTAAAAAAAAAGTATTGATTTTTTTTTTTTATAATATGACCATGCACTAAGAGGTGAATTCCATGGTTGACATTTTTATCATGATGTTTAACCAACCGATGCAAGAAACTTGTGAGAATACTAAAATTTGTGAGTACTGCCAACAAGAGTATAACTCAATTGGCATAATATTCATACTATCAACCTCGTGGTTTAAGGTTCGATTTTCCCACCCCACACTTTTAATTATAATACCTCTTAAAAAAAAATAATTTGTGAGTGCTTTGATTATGCCTTAATCAGTTTAATAATGTAAATCAGGTTATCGGTTGGTATACTAAATACCTTAAAATAGATAGTAATATTTTTTTAGGGAGTTGCAATTTAAATAAGGATTTTTTTTTTTTTTTTGAACGTATGACATTTACAAAAATTTAATACTCATGTCTTTATTATTTGAATGATCCTCAAGTTCACGTAGCATTTTATAAAGTTTAACATGTAAGTTAGTGGGAGCTTAGAGGAACCAACATTACTCACATCTTGAAGTTGATGTATACATTGCTTCTCTTGCATACAATTGGAAGGTGCATATTAATAGACACGAGTGTTAGATCTCATGAATATATGACCACATGACATTCTTAAATTAAATCTATAAATCAAGATATTAAATTTGGTGTAAGATTAAAATAAAAATTCGTCCAATTTTGTTTATTTAATTTTTTTTTATCAAATAAGAGTACTCTTTTTATCGATTATACCAAATTATTTGAAACTTGTTTTGGTCTACAAATGACTTCTGTTCGCTTGCATATATATAGTCGAGAAGCTGCATATATATTTTTATTACCTTGAGATTTTGTCGGGTAAACATGAATAACCTAAACTTCATATTTATAGACGTATTTTGATATATCTAACATATTTTTAAACCTTTAAATTGTTCATACATATGCTTTTAATTTATCAATCATATAATCTTATTTACATTGTGTTGAAGTCACTTACACTGTTTGATCAGTCAAATATTAATAGTTTATTTTATATTTTTAAATGATAACAAATAGGTTTAAATCTCATTTTGGTCCTTGAACTAGAAAATTTGTTCTATTTTGGTCCTTGAATTATCAAAAAGTCTATTTTAGCCCATAAATTTTTTAAATAACTATTTTAGTCTCCACTGTTAATAATCTATTAAAAACTCAACAGATCGATGATGTGGCCACTTCTATCTCGATATCATTTAGAGATGATGTAGTGCCAAATAAGTATGTAGACTTTATACGGGTAATTTAGTAACATCGGAGTGTCCCACTGCTACTCCTTGCTCTCATTGCTGTCATGAGATTCCACTGCATTTTTTTTATCTATTGCCTTTTGCTTTGAAATTGAGAAATTACCTATGCCTCTATCTTCACCCTCAACAGAAATGCAGTTCTTTAAATTGCTTATATATTTTAGGGTTTAATCACCGTCTTCAACATTCAACCTTTTGCTCTTGTTTTTTTACCGTGCTTTGATGGCAAAGAATGACTTGGTTTCTTTAAATCACCAACAAATAAATAAATAAATCGAGTCACCAAAAGAATCATGGTATATTTTCCTTTTTTTAACTGCAATTTAAGAAATTTGAGATTATTATTAAATCAAACCCAAAACATTTGCGAGGGAGAAAAAAATTGATTGGTCGGTCTGATCGTTTTTGCTACCAGAAATTAAGAGGTTGAGTTTTGAATCTGAATCACAAGCACCATCTTTTCCTAGTAGCTTGACACACTTCACCCAATTAATGGAGGAGAACAAAAGCTCTCATGATTAGACTTAGACGAGGGTGAAATGGAAGCTTGAAACAACAGGTTGGAGAGGACGAAACAGGGAACACTACAAGAATTTTTACCTGTTTCGATATTTTTTTCCTGATGCATTTATTTTCGTTGGCATAGGCGTATTTATCTCAACAAAAATTTAATGTGTTGGCCAAAGTAGAGTAACGTGCACATTTTTTTAAAAAAATTATGCCGACAAAAATATGTGTAGGGAAAAGTCATTAAAAATCCACTTCTTATTTTCCCCCCAATTTTTTCCTCTCTCTTTCCCTTCCCCCAACCCCACGACGCCCCTCCCCACTAACCCGCCTCCTCTTCCGCCCCCCTCCCTTACCCCCTCCACCCCCCGCTTTCTCTTCCGTCTGAAGGAACTCTTTTGACAGAGAACCTTTGAGTGGAAGCGGATCGTTTAAATTTCATTTCGATTGAACGCATACATATACAATAAAATAGATAGATTATGCATCAAAAGATAAATTACAACATGCTTTTTCATGATAAACAAAGGTTTAAGAGACTACACCTTTGAAGAACTATTCTTCAAGTTAATCCCTCGATCTAACTCGTTCACAAACACGTCGAATAAACACGAATACTCCAAATGAACAACAACAAACAACGATGCAAGCTCGAATAAAAAAGGGACACTATCACTGAGTGACCTTGGTATTCTCCATGTGAAAATCTAGGAGTGGTGGGCTTTGACTAATTTTGGTTAGAAGGGAGTTTGGAGTTGGAGGAGGAAGACGATCGAGGAATGAACAAAGTTATTGCATAGCAAGACAGTCACAATCGTTTAGGCGATGAGGCTATCGTATAGTCTCTCAAAGTTGATCGTCTAGAAGATCTCTATCGAGTAACTCATATCCCTTGGAATAATCAAATCATATTTCATATATCCCATTTACCACAAAAAACTAATTAACTTCCCTCTAAGGGTGGTTAGAGAGAAAAAGGATTAATTATCAAATAGTTAATAAATTATTTAAAAAAAATATATGATAACCAATTTATCATATTATATTTATAACCTATAGTTTTAATATTGCATCATATACAATATATAAACTCTAGTTATTTTTCTCTATTTTATGACATTTAATATAAATCATATTTATATTAAATTTAATAACTATGAATCTTATTCATAGAAAATATATTTGAATCATATTCAAATATTTGTTCCTCCAATTAAACAATAACGTATCAAATACATTATATCAATTATATTATATATAATTGAATTAATTTAATTATATCATATACAATTAAATTTCCTCTTATTAATTTGAACATTTCAAATTAACCCAAAAACTCATTCTCAACTTAAATTCATTGAGCTACCAAGGGGACCTTATAGATCTGTAGCTTGAAGCTCCAATGGTACATGAGTAATTGATTAAACTCTTTAATCACATTATCCACCATCCGTTAATTATCGGGCACTTCACTAAAGACCGACAGCTGCACTCTTCACACTACAGATATATTTCTGTGTCCATTGGATATAATCAATCAATAGTAAGATGGCTCTTCACAAATTGCTCGTAAGTACAACTAGGCCAAATTATCGCTTTGCCCCTGTAGTTACATCTAACTCCTTAAGTACCACTGATCCCTTTAATGAACAATAGATTATAATTCCACTATGACGAAACCCCTCGAAGAGAGGGTGTGGCGCCACATTGTTCAAGACCTGGAATCAGCCCTTAAAGGAGCAATTTATCTACTTATCTCTGCTTTGGGGAATGAGTAAATTCCATCTTGTCTAGCTGAGTCCCAACTCTTCAATCAGACGAATCCCCAAAATGGTAGGCTTGTTGAGTCGGCGATCTGGCCACTCTCACCCATACAAATTAAATGACCGTCCTCATAGACAGGAGTTCACAACTCACTCAGGATTAAGGTCATGTTACCTATGGTCATCCTAGTGAAATGAAAATATCTATTATGAACAATGTTATATAACGAGACTAAACATTTCGTGGTTCGATCTTATACTAACTCCTTTGTATAAATATCCCCACTCGCATGTCTAATACATGAATGATCAGGATCAGATTATTTGTTGTACTTTACAACATTATAACACCTACAAAGCGGGCCATACTCGTAATGTCACCAGGATAAGGTACCTAGCCTTATCCATGTACTACAGACTATTTAGGTTATCACTTAAATATGATCCACCTGTATGTCTCTACATACATGTTTAAGTTACAATGATAACCTTGGATGTTAGTTTATTGGTTTGTGGTTAATGCAATTAAAATATCATATATTTCATAGACAGAAGTGAATAAAATATCAAATATTATTAATCACATAAATGTTTGTTCATACAAGGTTTACAAACTACAAGACCTTACGAGATCTAGTGCATCAACCCCAACAATCTCCCATTTGTCCTAAAGCTAGTGGGGTGTATAAGATAATCAAATTACAAGTACACAAAACAATAAAGTAGGGCACAATACGCCCAGTACAAGATCTCCCACTTGCCCTAGGCCAGCCGTGATCTATCCCACAGACCCATACTCTGCAGGTGACCCTCAAACACTTTAGCGTGAGGGCCTTCATAAACGGATTAGCAATGTTGTGCTCTAAAGCTATCTTCGTGACAATCACGTCCCTTCGATGCAAAATCTCTCGGATGAGATGGTATTTCCGCTCAATGTGCTTGTCGCGCTTATGACTCTTAGGCTCATGGGAATTAGCCACAACACCACTATTATCACAATAAAGGGTGATAGGCTTTGACATATCTGGAACAAGTTCCAAATTAGTTAGGAATTTTCTGAGTCAAACAGCCTCTTTAGAAACTTCACAAGCCGCTACATACTCGGCTTCCATGGTGGAGTCCGTGATGCACCCCTACTTGGTGCTTCGTCATACTATAACTTCTCTGTTAAGAATGAACATTGATCCTGAAGTGAATTTTCGAGAATCCCTATCAGTCTGAGAGTCCGTGTATCTTGTAAGGATCAAATCCTTAGAACCATACATAAGCATATAGTTCCTTGTTCTCCGAAGATACTTGAGGATATTCTTGACGACTGTCCAATGATTGTATCCTGGATTAGATTGATATCGACTGACTATCCCCACTGCATAGCAGATGTCAGGTCTAGTACATAACATCGCATACATCAAACTGCCTACGACAGATGTATAGAGGACCCGTCTCATTTCCTCAACCTCTTGAGGTGTCTTAGGACACTGTTCCTTAGACAATGTAATTCTGTGCCTAAAAGGTAATGGGCCCCTCTTGGAGTTCTGCATCGAATATTTGATCAACATCTTGTCAATATACGATGCTTGAGACGGTGCTAGCATTTTGTTCTTTCGATCTCGAAAGATCTGAATACCAAGAATAAACTGAGCCTCTCCCAAATATTTCAATTGGAATTAGGTTGCTAGCCAGTTCTTAACTGTAGTCAGTAAGCCTACATCATTCCCAATGAGTAGGATATCATCTACATACAACACTAGGAAAACTACTGAATTATTGATGATCTTCTTGTAGATACAAGGCTCATTAATGTTCTGATCAAAGCCATAAGATTTGATCGTAGTATCAAACCTTATATTCCTAGATCGAGATACCTGTTTCAGTCCATAAATGGACTGATTCAGCTTGCAAACCTTTTGCTCTTGACCTTGGATTATGAATCCCTCGGGTTGCACTATAAAATGGTCTCCTCAAGATTGCCATTTAGAAAAACAGTCTTGACATCCATTTTTCATATCTCATAGTCATAATATGAGGCAATAGATAAGAGGATCCAGATAGACTTCAACATGGCAACAGGCGAGAAAGTCTCCTCATAGTCGACTCCCTCGACCTGGGTATAACCTTTTGCCACTAGTCTAGCCTTGAAGATTTGCACCTTCCTATCAGCAACCCATTTCCTCTTGTAGATCTATTTGCAACCTATAGGTTTAACCCCATCAGGTTGATCTATAAGATCCCAAACTGAACTGAAGTACATAAACTCCATTTCGAGATCCATGGCTTTGACCTATTAATCTATGTTAACATCCTTCATTGTCTTATTATAAGACAATGGATCCTCAACCTCGCCATTAGCAACCATAGCTAGGGTTTCAGTTAAACCCATATAGCGAATAGGTGGGTTCGCAACCCTCTCACTACGTCAAGGTTCCCTCAACACTTTAGGTGGATTTGACCTACTAGATGAACCTATGTTAACAACTCTTGTTGAGGTAGTAGGCTCTTCAACAACTCTTGTTGAAGATTTAGTAGTTTCTTTGGAAAGCTCATTCAATACGATTTTGCTTCTAGGTCTGTGCTCCCTTATTTGATCCTCCTCAAGAAAGTAGTATTTGTCGATACAAACGCTTTGTTTTCTTCAGGATCATAAAAATGACCTCATCTCGTTCCTTTGGGGTAGCCTACAAATAGGCATAGCCTCGAACATGGTTCCAATTTCTTAGGATTAGCCTTAAGCATATGTACTGGGCAACCCCAGATACGGAAATGACGTAAACTAGCTTTATGACCATTTCATAACTCCAAAGGTATTCTGGCAACACTCTTAGAGGGAACACAATTCAGAATATAAGTTGTAGTCTCTATTGCAAAACCCCAAAACGAGTCAGGTAAGGAAGCGTAACTCATCATTGATCGAATCATGTCCAACAAGGTTCAATTTCTCCTCTCTGATACACCATTCTGTTAAGGTTTACCAGGTGATGAGAGTTGGGAAACTATTCCATGTTCTATCATATAATTCTGAAAATTAAAATCCAAAAACTCTCCACCTCGATCAGATTGAAGTGTTTTAATCGTTCTATTTAATGCATTTTCAACTTCAGCTTTGAATTCTTTGAACTTTTCAAAGGACTCAGACTTATGTTGCATTAAATAAATGTACCCATACCTTGAATAATCATCAGTAAAAGTGATGAAGTATTCATAACCTCCCCTGGCTCACACATTCATCGGGCCACAAAGGTTTGAATGCATTAGCTCTAGAGGCTCTTTGGCCCTATAATCTTTTCCAATAAAAGGTCTTTTAGTCATTTTGCCTTCAAGGCATGACTCGAACACATGTAAAGAATTTTCTTCTAACTTGCTTAGAAGTCCATTTTTCACTAATCTCTTAGTCCTATTGGGATTAATTTGCCCTAATCTTAGGTGCCAAAGTTGGGCGTTTTCTTTAGGAGAAATTTTAAGTTGCTTATTTTGAGTTACGATGGTTTTAAACATCTCTATGTTATAGAGGGCATTTGTTGCTAATGACCTTAGTACATACAAATTACTTTCCAGTTGAGTTGAACATATATCAACACCATTTTTTGAAATAAACACTTTATTAACAAAAAAAAAAAGTATTTGATAATTACATTCAAGCAATGACTTTACAGAAATTAAGTTCCTCTTTAACTCGGGAACTACATATACATCATTAAAAATGATAAACCTATTCTGTAAAGTCAAGCAGAGACCTCCCACTACCACAGTTGAAATAATGTGCCCGATTCCAACTCACATCGGCATCTCACCAGCACCAAGCTGCCATCAGGAACTAATTCCCTAAAATGAAGAACAAACATGGTTAGTGGCCTCAGAGTCAATAATCCAGGTAGAATCATCATTTTCCATTAAACAAGTTTCTAAAACTAGTAAATCACATTTACCTAGTTTAACCTTCTTCTCAACCAAATATCTTGGGCAGTTCCGCTTCCAACGCCCGTCCTGGTTGCAATGGAAACACTTTCCTTTGTCAACCCTCACTGGTTGCCTACCCCTAGGAGCAACAAGTTGTGGGTTAGCAGGCGCCTTCCCCTTTCCACCCTTCTTCTTTTTCCAACTTCTTCTTCCACTTTCTGGTGCTGGAAGAAGAAGGTGCAAACTTAGTTCCAGAGGTTAAATCTTTATGGAACTTTTTGGAAGATGAAGCAACATTTACCTCACCAACCTTCTTCTCCATGTTTTTCAGCAAAGATTAGAAAGTATGCAACTCATTGAGTAGAATTGTAAGGTTGTAATCAACCTTGTTTAGAACATCGTTGCTTACAAAGTGAAGAAAGCTTTTTGGTAACGACTCCAGAATCATGCTAACATGGCTTGCCTCATCGATGCTCGACCCGTTCATCTCCGCCACATTGAAGTGGACCATCATATTGAGAACATGTTCTCGAACAGATGTACCTGTCTCTTATACACATCTAGATGTGTATAAGAGACAGCGCGTGCAGTGATCATGGGCTCATGCTTCTTGGCCAAAACATCGTTAAGGCTGGCCAAGATATACACTCGGGCTTATAGCTGTCTCTTATACACATCTAGATGTGTATAAGAGTCGCGTGCAGTGATCATGGGCTCATGCTTCTTGGCCAAAACATCGTTAAGGCTGGCCAAGATATACACTCGGGCCTTTTTGTTTGCCCATGTCCAATGCTCATACGCGTCTCGAACATTTCGAGCAACAGTAGAAAGTGGAATAGGAGGACACTCCTCCGTAAAGATGAACCTTAGGTCATCGATGATTAATATCGTGTTAATAGTATTTTTCCAACTAGCGTAATTTTCGCCAGTCAGCTTATCGACGGCAAGTAAAGACAATGTAGCGGTAGCCATATTAAAAATGCTGAAAATGAACAAACTTAATAAGTTTACTTGCATTAAACCACTTTTAGAACCAATTAAGTTTTAGAAAAATAGTTATAGTGTACCCTAAGTGACATCTATTTTGCAATGATGCTCCAGTGAGACAGGACAAAAGTCACCGTAGGGTAATCAAGTGCCCCTTCACTAGAATGAGACAATCTCAACCATTAGACAGAAACAACTCCTTGTAACTATATCTAATAGTCACCATTGTTCGGTCCAGAATTTGTTAACATCCTTAACAATTATGTGTAAGTGTAACCCTTCATTTTAGCCGATTAGGACAAGAGACTAAAGCAACACTATCCATTTCTGGAGATCAAATAAAGAGTTGTGCAAAATTGTCATCCTTTAGGGGGGACACTTCTAGGGTGCCACGAGACGATGCACAAAACTTTATCTAACCTAATGAGAGAGACCGAGGGATATGTTATCATACGTCCCGCTCCCACTTACTATGAACATTCTCTCCATTCACCTTGGTATTGACCTACCCAAATGCCACCCGTAGGGGAACACTCCAAAGGTGCCTTGAGGCCAAGGATAGATCTCACGGTGTGAACTTTTTAGGGAGAAACATGTAGAAGTAAAGTGAAGTATCATATATGTAGGATTGTATCAGCAACAACGAAAGCATAAGAATCATCAAAGCACTCAAATTCACTAAATTTGGCAAAGTATAAAGCATGCTCTTGCAGAAAACAAGTGAGTTTCAAGACATACCTCTTGTAAAACTTCTTCAAAGCTCCTTCTCTAGCTACTATCTTCTCTAAATCTTGTTGCGGACCACCTCAAGATCTTCCCCACTATTTTCTTGGTGCTCTAGATTGAGTTGTGGGACTCAAAACAAGCTTGAATCAAGGGATGAAGAAGAAATGTTCACCGTAGTAATTTTGTTGAAGAACTTTTTCTTCAAACCAAATTTTCTCTCAAATTCTCTACAGATTGTATGCCCGATTTTCACTCCAATCTCTTCATTATATTGTAGATCAACATGCAAAGGAGAGATTTGCATGAGTTGCAGCTCATGCTTGGAGAAGACAAGGCAAAGAGAATGCATTTTGTGTGAGCACCTTAAGTGATGGATAATGGAAAATCTTCTTTTCCATTTTGTGTGTTTTGTTTTTTTTTTTTTCAATTTTATCATAAAATCCAAATTTTATTTTATAAAATCTATTTTGATTTTAAAAATGAAAATTTTAATTAATTTTCATAAATTAATTATTAAATAAACTTAAATTAATTTAATATCAAAATATTAAATTAATTTTAAACATATCGCATCTTTAATATTTAAATTATATTTAAACATAATAAATTCCTCAGCTATTCCGTTTTAATTCTCAAATTAAACATGTTAATTAATAGTATCATGATAATTACTAATTCCCTTAAATTCTAATTTGAACGTTTCAATATTAACTTATCGACATATTCTAAGAGCTAGTCCGTTAGGAATAGTAAGGGGACCTCGCGGACCTACAGATGCATCGGGCTCCAACGATCTCAAATTAATTGGCTAACTCATTAGACCTATAGTTAATCCCCATTCATTAAACTAATAGGTCAGCTCCAACTAAAGCCCATTAGTTTTGTACTCCTCTTTCATGTGATATATTAGTTCACATGAAATTTAAGCAATAATCAGCAAGGTCGACCCTTCGCAGTTGTTCGTAACAGCGGGCTGGGTCAAAAATCTGTTTTAGCCCCTGAGATAACGTCTTATTCCTCAAGTCCATATTTTGTTCTATATTTTGTTGGAGTCCTGCTAATGAACAACTGGTTTGTGATCCAATTCACTAAACGCGAAACTTTCCTCAGCCCAGTGAGGAGGGTGGGGGCCGCTCGTTCAGGACTTGGATTCAGTACTTTTTGAGAGAATAACCTTTCTCCTATTTCCGTTAACCAATCGGGTAGGAAGTGAACTTTTATCTTGTGCGCCCTAGTGTCTCCAGCTATCTATCCGGTCTTACCCCTAAAGTGGGGTCTTATGGAGCTGGCGGCTGTTGAGCCAATCTTTTTCCACCTATGCAAAATCTAAGGAAGCAATCCCGCGATAAAACAGGAGTCATAGTTAGCTTAGGATTAAGATCGAGTTACCTAGGTGCATCCTAGGTGAAATAGTCAGTCTTATACAGTAAACAACGTTATAAAGTAAGAGTGACTTATTTCTTGGTCCTGATCTTATGTAAACTCATTACATAGGACGTCCCAACTCCTCATGTCATAACATGTACGAATTAGGATCACATCGTATGTAACACTTTACAACTCTTTGTAACAACTACAGAGTAGACCGCATCCAATGGTGTTACCAAAATAAGGTGCCCAACCTTATTCATGTACCATAGATCATTTTAACTATTTGTTTGAACCTGATCCACTCTTATGTCTCCACATAAAGTTCAAGTACTTATACAATAGTCATAGGTCTTAATTTATTGGATTTAGACTTTCATACAATTTATGAAATCAATAGCCAGTATATTGATTATAGAAAATGTTTATCATTTTACAAACTGCGAGTTTTTAGGATATAAAACCCAACATTATACTCATTTACCTCCCACTGAATGTTCTACCTATAGTTTATTAACTTAGAAAATCTGGCTACTGATTTTAACTAAGCGATTTGTTTAATCTTCTAAAAAACAACACTTGCTTTTGATGATTAAACAAGTTTGATTCAAGTCTCATTAAACACTTTAACAGACTTTTATCAAATTTGCATGTATATAACAAATCTATCTAATTCGCCTTTCTAGGTAGGTTCCCAGGTAGGGGTGCAACATTTCCATCGACTTAAGTATCCCAGTCTAGCCAGAACCAGCCTTAGTCAAAAGGTCCCTTATAGATATATTTGTTACATATTTAATCTTTTATTAGAACCAATTTAATCCTATTAAACCTATTTAAAAGATTAAACTTAGATTTCTAATCTCATTAGAAACGTGATATTAGGTCTATCTCAATCAAATAAACACTTTTAAAAAATGATTAAAGCCTAAGGCGTGCATGTAATTCTTTATTATTGATTTTAATTCTAATTTCTTTAATTATAACTCTTATAAAAAATGAAATAATTAAAACCATTCAACATTGCTAGCTAGACATACAAAAGTTATCTATAACATTTATAAATAAACTTAAGTGTCATGCTTCATGCAATGTTCATTCATTACTAATATATAACTTTTATATAACAAGTAATGAATTAAGGTAAAACATACATTCCATACATATATACAAGCTTATATTATAACATTTATAATATAAATGATGCATGGATATGCTATAATGCATGCATATATTATAACTTTTATATTATATGATGCATGAGCATGCTTTAAGTAATTTAATCATGCGTTCTAATATATTATAACTTTTATAATATGAAAAAATGCATAATCTATGGTGGGTTTTAAAACTATATGACATACATTATGGCATATAAGATAAACATACATCACATGCATATTTAATAAAAGTTGATGGATCAGGATAGTATATCTCAAAACTAGAAAGTAAGGACTAATCTATTACAAAAGTTTGAATCAACCGGTTCGAAAAAGGTGAATCAAGTCTTGAACCGCTCGCCTTGAAGCCTCGTCACTTGATCGTGTAGCAAACCTTCTGATAGTCGAGCAACAAGCATCGAGTGTAAACGATCATGAAGCAACGATCACATAGCTTAGGACTATGCGATAAGCATGAAAGTCCACGCGATCGTGCAACGCACTTTGAGTAATGCATTCCATGTGATCGTGTAGCTAACGACTATGCGATAAGCATGATAGTCTACACGATTGAGTAGCAAGCGCCGAGTATCGTATACTATGCGGTCATGTAGCTAATGACTATGCGATGAGCATGATAGTCTACACGATCGTTTACTGTGCATGTATTGTGTCGAGTATCAAATACCGCGCGATAATTTACACCCGATCGCCTATGCGATCATGCAACCAATGCAACACGATCGAGTAAACACTTTACACAATCACGTAGTATTAGCTATGTGATTGTTTAGCAAATGTTACACGATCGCGCAGAACAATTCTACATGAACGCATAGCCAAATCTAAACGATCGTCTAGCTTAAGCTACATGATGTTGAAGGAACTCTAAAACTAGAGAACCAATGAGCGAAAGCGGATCGTTCCAAACTCCATTGTGAAAGAATATAAACATTTACAATCAAACAAATAGGTTAAGCATTAAAGACTAAATTACAGCATGCTTCAAAAATAAATACAAGAGAGCGAGTGACAATACCTTTGAAGAACCCTTTCTTCACGTATTTTCCTCGATCGATCACCAACACATCCAATAACACGAACGCAACGAGCAACTAGAAGATCCTCGATCACCAGTGAATATAACTCGATCCTCGATCCTCAAACAGAATGGACACCATCACTTGATTACCTTGGTATTCTCGATGTGAGAATCCAGGAGTTGTGAGCTCTGTATGAATTTGGATAAAGGGAAGGAGGAAGTAAACGACCGAGTAGTCGATCGAGTATGCAATGAACAATCGTATAGAAGAAGAAGTCTATCATATAAACTTGATACTCAATCGTGTAGGCACTATCGTATGGTGAACTCGACACGATCCACTACAAGAGAAATTGGATTACTTGACGTTTTTCCAATGTCAAGTAAAGGGTATACTTGACACTTATAAAAGCGTCGAGTATTCGACTGTCAAGTATAGTGTGATAACTTGACTCCGAAAAGACGTCAAGACAAATGTTTCTTGATACAATCTTTGTGTCAAAAAAGATAATACATTTGACATTGGTGGTATGTCAAGTTTATTGATTCTTGATATTGATTACGTATCATATATGATAACTCTTGACGTTTTTTATTTGTCAAGTATATGTCTCTTTTTTTTTTCAAATTAAATGCCCCAATTGATATTTTCATTTTCTACCTCGTATTCCAACAATACAATTACATCAACTAAATAAACACTATACATTTAAGATCTATCAAATCAATATATTCATTAAAAATTCCATATGTTCAACTACAACCTTTCATATGAACATTCCTCACAAATTACAACAATATTTCTCTTTCATAAGTACATGCACAAAATAAAATCTCAACTATTGCTTTTGTATACAAAACTCAACTTTCAACAAATACAAAAGTGACAAATTGTTTAATAAGTAACCTCCCAACAAAGTACATTATTTAATCTATATATTGAGCTTTGAAGTCTAAAGATCGAGAACTAAGGGTCAGACAAGCCATGTTTCAGCAAGTCAACCTGCAAAATAGAATAAAGGGTGATAACATCAAATTTCAAAATATAAAAATAAGTGTTAATACAACAATGACAAAAAGTCACGCACAAGGAAAAATGTACATGATTGGCTTAATTTATACAATGGAAAAATATCACACTCGAAACTTAAAAAATATTTACAACTTAAGGTTAGAGACTTACTGGGATTTCATTCATTCTCTTTTGACCATATCCAGCCTCAGGAGGAACAATTACCTTTCGATGCAAAACAAAGAAAGATGTGAGAGATTTGAGAAAATATAATAAAGAGGAAGAAGAGTGTCAACAAATCAAGCATATGCTAAAATTTAAAATAGAAGAATGCAGATACCTTTTCCCAAACTTTCACAACTTTCAAAACTTTCAAGCAAAAGCGACTTGACACAATTGTAATCCCTCTATAAAGGCAATCAAAATGCATCTTTAATAGAAAACTAATACAGGAATCAATGAGTAGAAGAGAATATTGGAAACCCAATCTTATCTATAAGTAATAAAAAATTTATTCAAAATTTCATTCACCAAAATAACCAATTAACTCCAAATAGATTACTCAAAATGTGGCTTGATTCGAATGTCACTTCAAAACTACAACAAAGTAATCTAACCTACAAAAAGTTCAATAATAATGGTTACAAATTCAAATTCCAGCAAATATGTAACAATTCCAAAAGAGTTTCAAGGCCTTAATACCTATCAAAACATCCAAACATTATTAACTCGGCTGGACAGTGGCTCCAATCTCTTGAAATTTTTGAATTGAAAATAACTCAATTATTAGACCAATACTTCAATGGGTAACAAAGAACGATTAATACTAACCTCTAAACTTACCAAAACCTTGCAAAGATCGGTCTCAAACCTATTGGACAACAACTTAACTCCTTCCAATACTTCAAAATCAATCTCATCATCAATATTCAAACAAGCAAATCATTACAAAAGATGCTACATTATAGCCCAAATCACAAATTAAATATTTGAAAGTACAGGACTAGAATTGGAAGAATCCTAAATTATAGGGAATAAAATGATATTTAAGAGAAAAAACGAGGTAAACCAAACCCTATCGCTGGCCAAAAACACCCATCGATACCGAGAGATCCGCGGAAACAACGCCTCTGAAAGCGAGACACACTGGCGGAAGATAACCCCTGAAACTAGAATCAATCTGCTCGAAAAACACCCACACCAGAAACCCACTCGCCGATGCGGCTGCACTAAACCGACTGGACACTCCACGCCTCGAACGCCAGCGTCGATGATAGACGCTTCAGGCGGTTTCGTGTGCTCTCTCTTGCTCAAAATCGACAGCCCAATCTCTTATTTTAGGTGGTACACGATGGGTGCCGATGATGAGATTAATTACAAAAATGCCATCAGCCTATATTTACAAGTTTGCCTTTGGACCTCTAATTCCACCAATTTCCTAATAAAAGCCCATTTAAATAACTTGTTATTTTCTACAAATCTCCCTTATAACAAGAATAAAGTAAAAATGGAGAGAAAGATAAAAAGAAAATAAAGGGATTTGGGGATTAGGGTTTCTTCTATTCTCCCTTTTTACTTTTTTTTTTCTTTTCAATAGAGGAAGGGAAGGTCGAACGGACGTAGCGACTGTGCATAAGAGGTTAAAGGTCGATCGACTAAATCTAGGGCATTTAACTCTTTTACTTCTTTAAAATAATAAGTCAATTATTTTTTATACTTAAATTGACACAAAAACGTGTCAAGTAAGAGCTTCTTATACTTGACACGAATCGTGTTAAGTAAGACTTTATAGTACTTGACACGAAAAACGTGTCAAGTAATGGTTCCCATGAAAATATCTGAAACATTCCATCAATCTCCACTTTTTTAACCCTTTTATTTGACATTTTTCTAAAGAAACTTCAAGTAATTAAAAACTACAAGTGTCAAGTAATGAAGATTTTGTAGTAGTGATCGCTTAGTCTCTCAAAAATTATCTGATAACTTGTTTTGCGTGGAATGAATAATGAAAAACTATTTTTCATCTTTATCCCGCAATTTCCATAAACCGTGTATAACAACCCACTAAGGTGGTTATTGGAGAAAAAGAAAATTAATTATCTCATAATTAATAAATTATAAATAAATACAATAACTAACTTATCATATTACATTTATAACTTATAGTTTCAATATTACATCATATGCAACATATAAACCATAGTTCTTTTTCTCTTTTATGACATTTAATATAAATCATATTTATATTAATTTCTCCAATCTAATAATGTATCAAATACATCATATCAATTATATCATATATAATTGAATTAATTTAATTATATCATATATAATTAAATTCTCTCTTATTAATTTGAACATTTCAAACTAACCCAAAAACTGATTCTCAACTTGAATCCATTGAGCTACCAAGGGGACCTTATGGACCTGTAGCTTGAAGCTCAAACGATACGTGAATAACTGACCAAACTCTTTAATCACGATATCCACCATCCGTTAACTGTCGGGCACTCCATTAAAGATCTACAATTGCACTCTTCGCACTACATATATATTTCTATGTGTAGGATTGTACCAACAGCAGCGTAAGCACAAGGATCATTTAAGCATTCAAATTCACTAATTTTGGCATAATATAAAGCATGCTTCTGCAGGAAAAATGAGTTTCAAGACATACCTCTTGTAGAACTTCTTCAAAGCTCCTTCTCTAGCTACAATCTTCTCCATATATTATTGTAGACCACCTCAAGATCTTCCCGGTGCTCTAGATTGAGTTGTGGGACTCAAAACAAGCATGAATCAAGAGATAAAGGAGAAAAGCTCACTGTAGTAACCTTTCTTCAAACCAGTTTTTCTCTCAAAACTCTTTTGATTGCATGCCCGATTTTCACTCCAATCTCTTCATTATATTGCAGATCAACATGCAAAGAGAAGAGTTGCATGAGTTGCAATTCATGCTTGGAGAAGACAAAGGCAAGGTATTACAATATGTGTGAGCTAGTTCAAAGATGGATAATGGAAAAATCCATTTTTCCATTTAAGTGTGTTTTGTTTTCCAATTTTTCAATTTTATCTAAAAATCAAATTTTGATTTTATAAAATCTATTTTGATTCTAAAAATGAAAAATTAATTAATTTTATAATTTAATTATTAAATAAAACTTAATTAATTTAATATCAAATATTAAATTAATTTTAACACATATACATCTTTATATATTTAAATCATATTTAAATATATAAATTCTCCTATTCCATTGAATTCTAAAATCATACATATAATTACTAATTCCCTTAATTCTAATTTGAACGTTTCAAATTAACTTATCATGCTATTCTAGAGCTAGTCCGTTACGAGCCAGTAGGGGGACCTCACGGACCTACAGGTCATGGGCTCCAACGATCCGAGATTAATTAGCTAAACTCATTAGACCAAATTAATCCCCATTCGTTAACTAATGGGTCATTGCACTAAAGCCCATAATTGCACTCCCCTCACTGTAGATATATTATGTCCACATGATTTAACCATAATCAGCAAGTCGACCCTTCACAGGTTGTTCGTAATAACGGCTGGGTCAAATATCTGTTTTACACCCGAGATTACGTCTTATTCCTCAAGTCCCTATTGATTCTCTAATGAACAACTGATTTGTGATCCAATCACCAAACCAAACTCTCTCAGCCCAGTGAGAGGGTGGGGCCCCTTATTCAAGACCTAGATTCAGTATTTGAGAGAACAACCTTTATCCTATCCTTAAATCGGGTAGGTGTGAACTCCTTCTTGCACACTATGTCTCCAGCTATCTATCCGGTCTTACCCTTGAAATGGGAGTCTTATTGAGCCAGCGCTGTTGAGCCAACACTCAACTATGCAAATCTAAGGGCAATCCCGAATAAACAGGGGTTCATAGTTAGCTCAGGATTAAGATCAAGTTACCTAGGTCATCTAGGTGAAATAGTCAGTCTTAAACAGTAAACAACGTTATAAAGTAAGAGTGACTTATTTCTTGGTCCTGATTTTATGCAAACTCATTGTATGGGACGCACTAGTCCTCATGTCATAACATAAATTTTTCTCTCAAAACTCTTTTGATTGCTGCCCGGATTTTCCAACTCCTAATCTCTTCATTATATTGCAGATCAACATGCAAAGAGAAGAGTTGCATGAGTTTGCAATTCATGCTTGGAGAAGACAAAGGCAAGGTGATTACAAATATGTGTGAAGCTAAGTTCAAAGGATGGATAATGGAAAAATCATTTTTTTCCATTTAAAGTGTGTTTTGTTTTCCAATTTTTTCAATTTTATCTAAAAATAAATTTTGATTTTTATAAAAATTCTATGTTTGGATTCTAAAAAATGAAAATTAAATTAATTTTAATAATTTAATTATTAAATAAAAACTTAATTTAATTTTATATAATATATTAATTAATTTAAAAACATATAACATCTTTTATATATTAAAATCATATTTAAATATATAATCCTTCTCTATTCCATTGAATTCTAAATCCATACAATATAATTTATTACTAATTCCCTTAATCTCTAATTTGAAAACGTTTCAAATTAACTTATCAGCTATTCTCTAGAGGTTCTAGGTTCCCCGTCTCCGATTTAACGAGCAGTGGGGGACAGAAGAACGACCAGAGAGGAAAAAAATTTGCTTTTGAGAGAAACTAACCTGGATGAGAGAGGGAAGTTTTTTAAAAAAGGATCTACTCTCCGATCCCATAAACTTCCCAGAGTTTGGTTATATTATTAATAATATATATATATATAAAATAAAATTTTAAATAAAATTTTTATAATATTAAATCAAATCTTAAAATTTACTACATCAATAACTATAATTAATCCACACGATATATATAATGATAATATCTCATATTTATCTAATGTTATTAACAATATATTCTAGCACATCCTTTCTGGAATAACCTATAGTTTTAATGATCAATTAATTAATTAAATTAATATGGTATTCAATTTCATCATGGATACATCACTTATAATTACAAATATGAGCATTCAATTTCAAAGTGAGGTTTACGTCTATCAAGCCGATTATTACCAGTGAATCACATTTAAGATTATATTTTCCTTCTTTCAAGTCACTATTAAGTATTACTCTATGTTAGGAATTACGCGATGAACCAATTAATTTTTTTAAACACCTATAGTTTTAGTACGAATTCTAATTTTAATATTAAATTTAATATAAAAATCCCATTTTGTACTCAAGTTCATAAATATTTAATTCATAACCATCAATAAATATAATATGTGGTTGACTCAAATTCTAAAATTTACACATGTTATGTTATGAAGATCTAATTAAAATATAAACTTTACATTATAATGTCATCACAATAATTTATGACCTCGTTTTCTTTAGTAAGATTATGAACATTTCAAATTAGCTCCCGATAATTGGGTTACATCACTCAATCGTTTTATGGAAGCTCCCCACTTGGCGGGGACCTAAATAACGACCTATGTACAGATGAGTATAAGCTCCATACGATATTAGAATTAAGTGGGTTGCCTCAAAACTAATGATTATACTTAAAACATAATCAGAAATCAATATTCGCAATTAGTTCTCAATAGCCGGCTACCAGCTCTCATTGTGACCCACAGTTTGCACTCTTATCAGCTGTAGATATATATTGTTGTCCAGGATATTGATCAAATAACATCAAGTGAGTCCTTTAAGAGTTTTCATAATACCACCTGAATCAAATTAGTTTTAACCCCTGGTTTACGCTCTACATCCTTAAAGTCTACGATGCTACGCCTCTGAGATTGAACCCCGTTTGTAGTCCAACTTACAAACGAATCTCTCTTGGGTTCAGTGGAGAAAGTAGGGCCTTTGCTCAAGACTGGAGATCCACTTAAGGGAAACAACTTATCTACTTACCCTAAATTGTCGGGAAGGAGTGAATGTCTCTATCTTGTCGTAATTATTTTCCAGCTTCACTCGGTCTTTTTTCCCAAAAATAGTAGACTTAATTGAGTTGAAAACTATCCACCTCTCCAACCCAATTACATAATCAAAGGACAGTCTTGAAGACTGAATTCGATGCGGAAAGCGGGAGGTTGTCCCAAATTTCAATTTTGTACATAATAAAATTGTACAAAACAACAAAATTTGCATAATCAAAAAAATTACAACATGCTTAAAAGAGAATTGAAAGAGATAGAAAAAAACTTACCCGCTTAAGAAACTTCTTCACAAAGCCTCCTCTCGATCAACGATTCAATCACGATCAAAAGCCCGTCGATGAGGAACAACAAACAACAAAGCAATCCGCTCTGTCATTTCTCCGATGGGGAAGAGAATTTTCGAGGAAGTGGTCTGGGGCTCTAAGTTTTGGGAGAGGGAGAAAGTTTTTGGAGAGGAGAAAAATTTTTCTTCTATGTATTCCCTTTTACAATCCATAAGAGAACTTCTGTTAAAACTTTTCAGAAAAGAAGACAGGGGAAGAAGATGAATAAATATATAACTTCCCTTACCACAATTCATTGAGAGATAATTAAGGGGAGAGAGTTTTAACTTCCTCCTTTAATTTTGAATGTTAAATTTAGATTATACAAAATAAATATTAATTTAATATAATTAACTTATTTATGTTATATTACGTTGATTTACTATATGTTAATATCAATTATAACATATAACCTATAGTTATTTTATTTCTATTTTAATAAATAAACTGAGCATTTTAAATAATAAAAATCACATATTTTAATACTAAATTAATAAATGTAATGAACCTCATCCATATAATTAGTATTTGAAATATCAATATTCAAAATATCACATTCACTTTATCAAAAACAAACCACTCTAGTATTATAAGAGAGTATTCAAATACCTATCGCTTCATATAATCATCCTATCTTTTGTAATAGTACCCTCGCTCACGTGTCTCTACAATGATGATATGAGATCAAATTATTTTGTAGCAATTTTAGCCACAAGACTTATCACACAATCTACCAAAAAGCGGATCGTATTCGGTAGTCCTGTCCTCAACCATTAGATAGAGTTATACCAGCTCTTATTCCATCCTACTAGACCAATTTTAGGTTTATCAGCTTGAAATATGAAGACACACCCTACATGTCCATCTACATTATCATGTTGAATAACTGGACTGATCACTAAGAAAATATCTAGGATATTAGTTTATTGAATTTATTGTGGGTTCAATGTTACTAAATATGAAATAAAAAATATCCCGTCAATTTTATATAAATAATAAATTCATTTCTGTATTGTTATAATTACAAATTCTTTACAGCCAGCAGAATGACGCCACGAGTTTAGGGCATCCCAACAAATCCCTCGGTGGAGTGCGGAAAAGGTCGGAGTAATCCACTTAGGATGGAGACTTAGTTGCCTGAGGTCATCCTAATACACAATACGTATATACCATATAAATCAAAGGTTTAAAAACCCGGATGTGATTTCTATATCGGGTTTACTCATTTCTTCTGAGAGAGCTGATCTTATCAAACACGATTAGCATAGGACTACCATCGCAATGTCCCTACCACACGTGTTGGATCATTGATTTGTATCAAAATACAAAGTGGCTCATACCCATAGGGCACAAGGATAAAGGTAACAACCTTATCCTTATACTATTAGACCTCTAAGCTGCAATCTTGAAACTGACCCCTAATGTTATCTACATACAAGTCAACGTCTTTCATACATAAACTAACCTAGGAATGTTAATTTATTATATTTGAGGGTTGTTCAGCTATCGCAAGATAAAACAATAAACTATATTTATTGAAATAAACAAATCAATAACACTTTATTAAATGATTTGGTCAATATTATATTTACTATCTGACGAGTTTTAGGGCATAAAAACCTCAACCACATTAGTACATCATCTCGCCAAAGGACATCTTGGTGCTATGTTGATCTGGTATCGGTATCAACTGATAGAGAGAAGAACAACCCAAAGTAAAACGCACTCAGCTCCTTCACAAGCTCCAGCTCGAGACAAATCGACTCATCTGCCATGGAACACTCGCAGCGGTATTTTTCACTAGCTCCAGTTGTTGCACCTTTTGTTATCACACACCTCTAATTCATTATGGACAAACTAATTTCCTCTATTTTTTTTTTGGCAACTCCCTTCAAACTGTGGAAAAATATCTAGTAGAACAGAGCTATGATCGAACAAATGCAAAATTGTTGTTTTTTTTCTTCATTCACTGTCTTTGCAAAGGTTTTCCCTTCATTTTTTTGGTATTGTGTACAATACACTATACAGCTAACTCTTGAATCTTTAACTTGATAAATTCTTGTAGATATGAGAAGAAAGACTCATTGCCTCCATTGATTCGATCTCAAGTTTCCACTTGAAATAGCAATAAAGTTAACTTAAAGTGGTTGATATTATGGACATGATTTCCTCAAATTATGAGTTATTGGATTTCTTCTCCTCAAAGTTTATCTTAAATATCATTGTCTCGTTAACCCACAATCCAAATTTCTTTACCAGTTTCATTCCATAAACTTGTGTGAATAGTCAAGGACATTCTCCGCCAACTTAACTAAAACTCAAGGAATAATAACACCAAACATTTGAAGTTTACACTTCGACAGCTTATATTGACAACTATACCTACTGCAATAGCTTGAACTTGGGGTACCTTCTTATAAATATGAAGGAAAAAAAAAAGAATAATAAGTTATTAATATAAAAATACCAGGCTAAATCCCTATACGGACACTAGCACTTGAATCTTTGAATATTCATTTTAAAAACACTCGAAGGTATTGATCAAATTTTAGTAACCTCTTTAAACTTAAAAAAAAATATGAAAAAATTCAAAAAATTCTTCATTGACTATACATTAGTTAGAGCTTAAGATAATCGTTAGTATCCAAATCTTAAATCTTTCAAAATTTTTATAATACCTCTATTTAATTAATAATACTTATAATATGCATATATAATCATTTACACTAATACTGGTCCTTATTTTTCGTATTTTTAATTTTATTGCCAAAATAGAAAGGAAAAATTTGATCATCACTCGAACAATTTTTTTTAAATAAAACACAGATGGTAGAATAAGGTGTAAATCATCAAGTCTTACACCGTCTTTTACAATCAAAGAAAGGTCATGCGCATAATTAACTTAAAAAAAAGAAAGAGGGTTAAATTAACTAATTTAAATTAATATATGAGGTACCACAATAACAATAACAACTAAGTAACACATAATGTATTGTTTAGAAATACAAGTCTACAACCCAAGAAAGGAAAAAAAAAAAGAAAAATTGAGGTAATTTCAGATTGTGAGCGGCAGAAGGAGAAGTTAATTAATTTATAACCATAATAATATTAATTAATAAAGAGTGATTCATATATATTAACTTTTGTTTGATTAATGAAATCTGACCAGTGGGTGGAGATGGTTATCGGAGACTTAAATATATAGTGGCGCTCTGCCCGCGTAGGTTCGAATCCTGCCGCTTCACGTTGTTTTATTTTATCTATATTTTCAACGTAATCTTTTAGGAATTATATATATTCACTTTATCTTGTCTACCCTATACAGTTTTATTATTATTTTGATTTTTCTATTTTTCTGCTATCCGATTGTTAAAACTTGAATTTCTCATCACTCTTTTAAAAATAGAAATAAGATAATAAAACTGAATTTATTTGAATGAAATTTGAGAGCTTGCAACAAAATAACATTATATGATTAATGTATATATATGGTATCTAACTTGAAGATCCAAATCTATAAAAATGATATGAATTACACTCATTGTATGGGACGGCACTAAGTCCTCATGTTCATACATGTACGAATTAAGATCACATTGTATGTAGCACTTTACAACTCTTTGTAACAACTACAGAGTAGGCCGCATCCAATTGGTGTTACCAGACATAAGGTACCCAACCTCATTCATGTACCATAGATCATTTTGACTATTTACTCGAACCTGATCTCATCTTTATGTCTCCAACATAAATTCAAGTACTCATATAATAGTCATGGATCTTAGTTATTGATTTAGACTTTCAATACAATTTATGAGATCAATAACAAGTATATTGATTATAGAAAATGTTTACATTTTTATTGTTGGGATTTGGTGTCCTAATTCTCCCGGAGTCTCGTTATTTTATAAAAGATACACATTGTTCAATGAATAAATATAAGTATTATTAAATTATGGCATTTACTCATATTCAATAAAACAAATCTTCTTGGTTATCTTATGTGAACTTAAGCATGTATATGTGATATACAAGTGGAATCATGCCTTAAGTGATAACCTAAAATCGTATGTATATAAGGATTAAGGTGGGATACTTGATCCTGGTGACACTACGACCCGCTTTGTAGAGGTTTGCAAATGTTGTAAACTACTACAAATGGTAGATCCCGACCATTCGTTTGGTGGACATGGGGTGTCCTATAAAAAGTGTTTGTATAAGACCTGGACCATGAAGATGACTAGAACTCTGTATATAAATGTCGTTGATACTAGAGACTTCCATCTCACCTAATGACCATAGGTAACACGACCTCAATCCTGAGTGTTTTGTGAACTCTTGCCTTTGAGGCGGTCCTTTGATTAGTATAGGTGAGAGTGGCCAGATTTCCAACTCAATATGCCTACCTTTTTGGGGACTTATCTGATATGGGATCTAGAACTCAATTCACAATATGGAATTCACTCCTTTCCCGAAGTAGGGATAAGTAGAGAGATTGCTCCCTTAAGGGCTGATTTCGGGACTTGAACATAGTGGCCACAACTTTTCTTTGGAAGAGAAGGTCATAGTAGGACTATGATTTATGTTCATTAAGGGATCAGTGGTACTTAAGGAGACAGATGTAATACAGGGGCATAACGGTTATTGGCCTAGCTGTACTTATGAGCGATCTGTGAAGGTTGTCGCACTATTGATTGGTTAAGATATACACATAATATATCTGTAGTGAGGAGAGTTCAGCTATCGATCTTTAATGGAGTGCCTGACATTTAACAGATGGTGGATCCGTGACTAAGAGTTTAGTCAGTTATTCACGTACCGTTGGAGCTTCGGATCTACAGGTCCATAAGGTCCCTTGGTAGCTTAGATTCTATTGAGGATCAGTTCTTGATGTTGATTTCAAATGTTCAAATTGACCAGAGGTATTTTGATTATATGTGATATAATCGGTATGATGTATGAGATACATCTAGTGATGATTGATGTAAATGAGATTTACATTAAGTACCATGGAATAGAAAAGGAACTATGGTTTTATATGTTTCATGAGATGAAATATTAAAACTATAGGTTATAAATATAGTATGAATAAGTTGGTTATCATTTATATTTATAATAATATTAATTAATATGAATAATTAATATTTTTTTTTAAATAACCAATGTAGTGGGTGGTTATTGGATCATGGTAACTGTGAGTATAAAGGAAAATGGTTTCCCATTTTTGAAAAAGAAGTTTTTCACAAAAGTTTGAAAAGAAATTTGAGTTTTCTCTCTAGCGAAAAGAAAACTCATGGAATCGTCAAGTAAAATACAAATTTACTAAACGACGGGCTGGACGAGCTAAAGATAGTGCAGGTGGCGAGCTAGACAATCGTGCAGTGTTACTAAACGATCACATAGCTTTGCTAGATGATCGGTGACCCAAGGTAAACGATCGTGTAGAGTCTGGTAGGCGGCAAAACTGAGCTAAACGATAGAGTTAAATGATTGTATAACTTTTGCTAGACGATCACATTGTTTTATCTAAATAATTGGGCATCGACCTATACGATAGGTCTCCGACTTCTCCCACTTGCCCAGTCGTATAGCGATCGTTGTTTCCTCCGTTCGTCTACTCACACTAAGTCCAAACAGAGCCCACCCCTCTAGATTTTCACACTGAGAATACCAAGGTCGCCTTGTGGTGGTGTCAGAACTCAACTCGACACCGTCGAGGTTTTCTGGAGGTCGTTTATGGTTTGCGGAGGAGTCCGTTCGTGTTGCAGAGAAGATCGTTGAGGAATGAGCGTGAAGAGTTCATGTTTTGTTCGTGCGGTGTTGCGGTCATGTAGATTGAGTGTTCACGGTCACTGTTGTTCAAGTGGTCGTGCATCG
>NC_052352.1:20972803-21103757 GCF_009727055.1 Benincasa hispida | reverse complement strand
GCAAAACATGTACGAATTAAGATCACATTGTATGTAGCACTTTACAACTCTTTGTAACAACTACAGAGTAGGCCGCATCCAATGGTGTTACCAGAATAAGGTACCCAACCTCATTCATGTACCATAGATCATTTTGACTATTTACTCGAACCTGATCCATTCTTATGTCTCCACATAAAATTCAAGTACTCATAAATAGTCATGGATCTTAGTTTATTGGATTTAGACTTTCATACAATTTATGAGATCAATAACAAGTATATTGATTATAGAAAATGTTTATCATTTTACTGTTGGGATTTGGTGTCCTAATTCTCCCGGAGTCTCGTTATTTTATAAAAGATACACATTGTTCAATGAATAAATAAGTATTATTTAATTATGGCATTTACTCATATTCAATAAACAAATCTTCTTGGTTATCTTATGTGAATCTTAAGCATGTATATGTGATATACAAGTGGAATCATGCCTTAAGTGATAACCTAAAATCGGTATGTAAGTAAAGGATTAAGGTGGGATACTTGATCCTGGTGACACTACGACCCCTTTGTAGAGGTTTGCAAAATGTTGTAAACTACTAACAAATGGTAGATCCCGACCATTCGTTGTGGTGGAATGGGGTGTCCTATAAAAAGTGTTTGTATAAGACCTGGACCATGAGATGACTAGACTCTGTATATAATGTCGTTGATACTAGAGACTTCCATCTCACCTAAATGACCATAGGTAACACGACCTCAATCCTGAGTGTTTTGTGAACTCTTGCCTTTGAGGGCGGTCCTTTGATTAGTATAGGTGAGAGTGGCCAGATTTCCAACTCAATATGCCTACCTTTTTGGGGACTTATCTGATATGGATACTTGAGAACTCAATTCACAATATGGAATTCACTCCTTTCCGAAGTAGGGATAAGTAGAGAGATTGCTCCCTTAAGGGCTGATTTCGGGACTTGAACAGTGGCCACAACTTCTCTTTGGAAGAGAAAGGTCATAGTAGGACTATGATTTATGTTCATAAGGGATCAGTGGTACTTAAGGAGACAGATGTAATCAGGGGCATAACGGTTATTGGCCTAGCTGTACTTATGAGCGATCTGTGAAGGGTTGTCGCACTATTGATTGGTTAAGATATACACATAATATATCTGTAGTGAGGAGAGTTCAGCTATCGATCTTTAATGGAGTGCCTGACAGTTAACAGATGGTGGATCCGTGACTAAAGAGTTTAGTCAGTTATTCACGTACCGTTGGAGCTTCGGATCTACAGGTCCATAAGGTCCCTTGGTAGCTTAGATTCTATTGAGGATCAGTTCTTGATGTTTTTCAATGTTCAAATTGACCAGAGGTATTTTGATTATATGTGATATAATCGGTATGATGTATGAGATACATCTAGTGATGATTGATGTAAATGAGATTTACATTAAGTACCATGGAATAGAAAAGGAACTATGGTTTATATGTTTCATGAGATGAAATATTAAAACTATAGGTTATAAATATTAGTATGATAAGTTGGTTATCATTTATATTTATAATATATTAATTAATAGATAATTAATATTTTTTTTTAAATAACCAAATGTAGTGGGTGGTTATTGGATCATGGTAACTGTGAGTATAAAGGAAAATGTTTCCCATTTTGTGAAAAAGAAGTTTTTCACAAAAGTTTGAAAAGAAATATTGAGTTTTCTCTCTAGCGAAAAGAAACTCATGGAGTCGTCAAGTAAATACAAATTTACTAAACGACGGCTGGACGAGCTAAACGATAGTGCAGGTGCGAGCTAGACAATCGCATGCAGTGTTACTACAGATCACATAGCTTTGCTAGATGATCGGTGACCCAAGGTAAACGATCGTGTAGAGTCTTGTAGGCGGCAAAACTGAGCTAACGACATAGAGTAAATGATTGTATAACTCTTTGCTATGACGACTCACATTGTTTTATCTAATAATTGCTTGGGCATCGACCTATACGATAGGTCTCCGACTTCTCCCACCTTGCCTCCCAGTCGTATACCATCGTGTGTTTCCTCCGTTCGTCTACTCACACTAAGTCCAAACAGAGCCCACCCTCCTAGATTCTCACACTGAGAATACCAAGTGTCGCCTTGTTGGTATGTCAAGACTCAACTCGACACCGTCACTGAGGTTTATCTGCGATGGCTCGTTTTATTCTGGTGTTGCGGACGGTCCGTTTCTCGTTGTTTGCAGATTCAATAGATCTCATCTTGAGCTGATGAGCTCGTGACACGATTTAATGTTTTCGCTTCGTGCTGCTTGATTTCGGTATCATTGTAGATTTGCACCGTGTTTTACTGGTCACTGATTGTTCAAATTTGTTCAGCTCTCTTTCTCACTGGTTTGTTGATGAGCGTTTCGTCTCCTCCTCCTTCGATGTTCAGCTTAAGTTTATTTCTGACCCTCTTGTTATTTGATTGTCTACTGCCTTACTTGTCTCTTGACTATCTTAATCTTATAATACATCTTGTCTCTGCAAGCCTGTTCCGTAAAGATCCCTATATGACTAGCGTTCAGCCTGCTCGTATCCATTCGATCCTTATTACAAAACTGCGAGTTTTATAGTCTAAAACCCAACACTGTGCCTTGATATAACCAATCATACATACGTATGACCTTCACAAATCGCTATGTAAGATCAGCTTAGGCCAGTTTATCATCTTACCCCTCGTAGTTTTCTAACTCCTTAAGTTACCACTGATTTCTCTAATGAATATAGATACTAGTCCCACTTGACTAAATCCTTCTTGGGCCAAGAGAAGGTATGACACCACATTGTTCAATCCTGAATTAGCCTTAAGGGAGCAATTATCTACTTACCCCTGCTTCAGGGAAGTAATTTCATCTGTGTAGCTGAGTTCCAGCTCCCCAATCAGACGAATCCCAAAGTAGTAGGTTTGAGTCAGTGATTTGGTCACTCTCACACATGCAAATTAAGGACCGCCCTCATAGGCAGGAGTTCAAAACTCACCTAGGATTAGGTCATGTTACCTATCATCATCCTAGTGAAATGAATAGTTCTCAATTATGAACAACGTTATATTAATGAGACTAAACATTTCGTCGGTCTGGTCTTATACAAACTCCTTTGTATAGAGTATCCCGCTCACATGTCTAATAACACGAATGTTCAGGATCAGATCATTTGTAGCACATTTACAACATTTGTAACACCTACAAAGTGGGCCACACTTGTAGTGTCTACCAGGATAAGGTATCCCTATTTTATTCCATATACTACAGACCATTTAGGTTATCACTTAAAGCACGATCCACTTATAATGTCTCTATTGGGGTTTGGCCCTAAAGTCTCGTGTCTAGTAGTTTGTAAACAACTTTGTACGAAACTTGTAATGTATAATATAAATGATATTTACTCACCTTAGTTCTCGACATCTCTTCCGTCGCCATCTACTATTAGCGACTTTTATTCACCACAACCAATAATTCAATCTATCCCCCTGGTTATTCTGTTACTTGCTATACTTATACGACTATGTCCGTGTGATCATTAATCGAGGACTCACTGTCTTTGAGCTGATCACACCAACAGGTCCCTGCTAGCTATATTGGATTCTGACGAGCGAATTAACTTTATCCTTGGCTTATACGCTTCCACGAGATGGCTGGTCACACCCCTACTTTCCTTGTCTGGCAATCCTAGGCTCACATGTGTTGTTGCATCTTGTCACAGATGGCTCCTGTATCCATTGATCCATCGTCTTTCTCTGGGGACATTGCGAGCTGGGATCGGTCTCATCTATACAACAGACGTTTGTCCACTAGACACTGCACCACCCAGAAGTGTTAATCGTTCTCGTCTCATTATCAATTACCTTTCATCAACTTAATGACTCTCACTTCTCTACCTTGGTGACCTACACTTCCTCCACGCTCGGTACTCACATGGACCTTCCCAATCTTTCATGCTGATGCTTTGGGTAACTTCCCTCTCATCCTCTTACATCTGCAGCCGGTCTTGGCCTCATTGTGTTTCATTTTGCCACTGGGCGCTTCCGCACACCTGGCCCATGTCAACCGCCCGACTCACTTATCCCTTCCACCATTTTGGAGATTACTCGTCCTCATTTTGGCGATTCCGCGGAACTCCTCCAGCTTACACCAGTGAACTTCAACCCTCCTATTCCGAGGCATGGCTACAGTCATGTCTAATAGTCTTAAGGGTCACTTCTGTCTCTCACACGCCTTTACTCGACATTGCTTGTGGTTATCTCTCTCTACAACCACCTCTACTCATGTGCCCCGAGCTAAGGCTGTTCATCAATGCTCAGGACTATTGTGCTATTGTTCATCTTCGACGGCACTCAGTTGGTACCTTAACGAGGTAAGTGTAATTCTCACGTGCCACAATACTGCAGTAATTGGCCTATGTTCATTAAAGGCATTTTGAGGTCAGTCGTACTAATGATTGTTATATCCCATCTGTGACCACAACATATCACTCCTTATTGGCCACGGAAGAGCTTTCAACCACTGCTTGGTCTTTAGTGGATATCACTCCTGGCAGCTTCATCGGCTCGTCCTATCTGGTGGATTTATCGTGGACTTAGGAGAGTTATCAGTTATGCTACTTCATTGTGAGCTTCCGACGTCATCTTAGGTTAAATGATCCCTCTTGGGCTAGCTTACGTTACAAGTTGCAAAGTCAGTTTTTGGCCCTTTTTTTCCTTTCTCCCCCCACTGGCTCATATTTGACATTCTTCACACTTCGACAACGAGGTGCAGTTCCGATCTATATCTCATTGATCTCTCATCCTTGAACGACGCTAATTACATCATGATATACTCGTTAATTCTCTACTGATATCGAGATAACTATTAATTTGCGCAGGATATTATTGCATAATCACCGCATTATCCCGCCTTTCGCTCCCATCCCATCTTTAGTAGCTGTCTCTTCTCAACCATCATCTCTTCTTACCCCTTATTACCACTTCAAATCTATTCTTTATCATTAAGTCTGTCACGTAAATTATGAATGATGATAAGTCACCCAGTCTTAGGACCGTTATAACATGCTGTAATGGCTTATCAGCACCACATTCTCCTCGTTCTACAATACTACGTCGATCGCCACTTGCTCCTCTTAAACTCAGCAGACCTGTGCGTGCGTCGCCGCATTTGCTGAACAGACTACTATGTCCACTCGGTTAGCATCACAAACTGCCTATTCCGCAATCCCGTTCTGACTGCCCATCTCACTCTCCCTCAGCACTACCCGCACTACTTGCTACACCGCGATCGTCTTCCCCTGCCCTATAATTATTCTCTCTATGATTCTTTTTACACCTGTCGCTTGCGCCTAATCTCATCATACCACCGACACTCGCTTTCACCATCTTTCTCCTAACGCGACCTCGTCTTAGCTCCCCCCATATTTACCTTATATCACACGACTCGTAAATCAGTCCCGTACTCTTGTTTTCCTCTACCTCTCCTGATTCGCTCTTTCAGTTAATCACCTCCCGCCTACCCTCTCCCCTACGATCTCGCTCTTCACCTTCTTCTCCTACACCACCATCTCTGACGACGCCACATCACCTATCATCCTCGCCCCTTATACTCTTCCCCACCCGCTCAATCTACTCTTTTACTCTTAAATCCCGCATCACCTTCGTGCTCCTCCATACCTGCCCTCCTTAATTGCCGTCACTAGCTACGACCCGCATCTCTCACACTTGCTGTCGTCTTGCTCGTCTCTCGGGCTCCCTCTCATTCCTCCCTCCCCCCTCCCTCCTCACCAACTCCTGCCATAACCACACAAGCCCCACACTCTATTGTCATAATTTTCTCTTCTCTCCCAACGCCACCTATACTTTCCTGACATCGTCTTTCTGCCTCGCTCGCTCCTTCTCTCACGTTTTCTTCTGTCCAAGTGGTGACCTGTTTCGAGTAGCCTCCGTCTGGGCTTCTCAACCTCTCTTGATGCTCTGCACAAGAACTTTTCTCCTTCATCCTAGTGATTACTGCCCTCCTCCCCCTCTCCCCTCTTCCTAATCTCTCCCCCCTTCTTCAGCCATTATGAAAAGTAATGTTTGAACCTGTCTCACCTCCACCCTCGTCTCCCATCTCACGTATCCTCTCTGTCAATTCCACTCCCTTTGCACTTGCCCTGAACCACGATTATCCTTCGCTCTTCCCCCCCCCTCCCTCCCTCCCCTTTGTTCCATCCCGCATTCCTATCTCTCCCTCCTCCGTGTACTAACTACCTCCATCGTTTCTCCTTCTCCAGCCTCCCCTCCACCCACTTCTACTCCATCGCTCTCTACTAGCTCCTACCACATCGACTCAAACCTCTACGGGTCTTATTTTATTTGGTTTGTGTTAATGTAACTAACATCTCTATTTCATAGACCTGAAGTGATAGAATACTCATATTATATCACTACATTAATGATTCATACGATTTTACAAACTACAGACCTACGAGATTTAGGGGCCATCAACCCTAACAGATGCGGCTCTGCCCCCCACTCCTCCTTCTTCGCCCTCTCTTTCCCTCCATTCTCGATCACCGTTGCACACCTCTCCCAGACCCCTCTTGCATCCCCCTTCTCCGAACCTCCTCTTCCTCACCTCCACTGCCCCCCCTATCCGACCTTAACTACACCACTCCTTTAACCTGCTCACATCACACTTACCCTCCCCGCCTTTCGCTCCAACCGATCATTCTCATGTGCCTCTCAACTAACTTCAACCGCTCCCTCCCACGCGCCCCGCCTCTCCTTCATGAATACTCCCTTTTTCGTCCCCTCACACTGCCCTCTCAACATGCTACCGCCCATAAACTCACTCAACAGGACCACCCATCATCTCCCCCCACACCCTCATACATCCCCCCCAACTCTTTCCACCCTCCCTCCCGTCGCCCTCTACTCCTTTCTACCTCCATTCTAAATAGTTTCACTAACCCATACGTTCATACCACACCACACTTCCAACACCCCCCCCATCCCACCTACCTCTGCGTGCTAAATCGCCCTCTTCTCCCCACCTCCATTAAAATCGGCCTTTCGGCCAATCTAGAACACTCCCACCCCCTCTGCTTCTCTCCACTCCACCCCCCTATCTTGACCAGGAACTCTCTTGACAAGAGAACCTTTTGAGCGGAGTGGATCAATCTAGATCCCATTTTGATTGAACACAGCATTACATATACAGTAAAAAGAGATTATGCATCAAAAGATAGAATTACAAATGCTTTTTCGATGGAGCGTGGAGACGCTTCTGCCTTTGTTAGTACAGTTTTTCCCTCTGTACATTTGATGTTCATGCTGTAATTTCTCTGTATATTTGCATAACCATTTGTTTTGAAGTTGATTGTAAATGTTATTGTTTATTCATGATTGTAATTTGGAATAGTCTTGCTTCCGCTGCTCACGTAAATCCCGATTACGATTTCCTTCATTTACAAACTGCGAGTTTTTAGGACATAAAACCCAACACTGTGTCCATTGGATATAACCAATCAATAATACGATGACCCTTCACAAATCGCTTGTAAGTACAGCTAGGCCAGTTTATCATTTTACCCCTGTAGTTACATCTAACTCCTTAAGTACCACTGATTTCTCTAATGAATAATAGATCATAGTCCCACTATGACTAAATCCTTCTTGGGCCAAGAGAAGGTATGACACCACATTGTTCAATCCTGGAATTAGCCCTTAAGGGAGCAATTATCTACTTACCCCTGCTTCAGGGAAGTAATTTCATCTTGTGTAGCTGAGTTCCCAGCTCCCCAATCAGACGAATCCCCAAAGTAGTAGGTTTGAGTCAGTGATTTGGTCACTCTCACACATGCAAATTAAAGGACCGCCCTCATAGGCAGGAGTTCAAAACTCACCTAGGATTAAGGTCATGTTACCTATCATCATCCTAGTGAAATGAAAGTCTCAATTATGAACAACGTTATATAATGAGACTAAACATTTCGTGGTCTGGTCTTATACAAACTCCTTTGTATAGAGTATCCCCGCTCACATGTCTAATACACGAATGTTCAGGATCAGATCATTTGTAGCACTTTACAACATTTGTAACACCTACAAAGTGGGCCACACTTGTAGTGTCACCAGGATAAGGTATCCCTATTTTATCCATATACTACAGACCATTTAGGTTATCACTTAAAGCACGATCCACTTATATGTCTCTATTGGGGTTTGTGCCCTAAAGTCTCGTGTCTAGTAGTTTGTAAACAACTTTGTACGAACACTTGTAATGTATAATATAAATGATATTTACTTCACTAGTTGACTTTGCACATTTAGATTTTAACACAAACCAATAAACTTAATATCCCTGGTTATCTGTATGTAACTTAAACATGTATGTGGTGACATATGAGTGGATCATGTCTTGAGTGATAACTAAAATGGTCTGTAGTATATGGATATAGGAGGGAAACCTTATCCTGGTAACGCTACGGATGCGGCCCACTTTGTGGAATGGTCACAAGTGTTGTGACTTGTCACAGATGGTCTGATCGTGATCATTCGTGTAGGGGACATGCGAGCGGGGGCGTCCTATACAAAGAGTTTGTATAAGACCTGACCACGAAGTGTTAATGTCTCGTTATATAATACCGTTCATAACTAAGACTTCACTTCACTAGGATGACCATAGGTAACATGACCTCAATCTTTAGTGAGTTGGGAACTCCTACCATTGAGGGCGGTCATTTGATTTGCATGGGTGCAAGTGGCCAGAACGCCGACTCATACTTACCATTTTGGAGATTCGTCTAATTTGGGAGTTGGGAACTCAGCTACACAAGATGGAATTCACTCATTCCCCGAGGCATGGGTAAGTAGATAGATAGCTCCCTTAAGGGCTGATTCCAAGGCTTGAATGATGTGGCTCCACACACCTTCTCATGGCCCGAGAGGTGTTCACACATAGTAGGACTATGTTGTATTGTTCATTAGAGGGATCAGTGGTACTTAAAGAGGAAGATGTAATTACAGGGGCAAAACGGTAAATTGGCCTACTGTAATTACAAGCATTTGTGAAGGGTCATCGTACTAATGATTGGTTATATCCAATGGACATAGAAATATATCTATGGCAGGAAGAGTTCAACTGTTGGTCTTTAGTGGAATATCTGGCAGTTAACGGATGGTGGATATCGTGACTAGAGAGTTTAGTTAGCTATTCATTGGAGCTTCGAGTCATAGGTCCATAAGATCCCCTTGGTAGCTTAGATACAAGTTGAAAGTCAGTTTTTGGGTCAATTTGAAATGTTCAAATTGACAAGAGGGAGTTCGATTATATATGATATAATTGAACGAGTTAATTAAATATGATATAGTTAACTTTATGTATGAGATACATTAATTTGGAGGAAATTGGATATAGATATGATTTATATCTAGTAGTGGAAAAATATTATAATTAATATATGATATTAATTTATAAGTTATGAATGTGATAAGATCACATTCATTAGACCGTTATAAAGGAAATGGGAAGACACATCTTCGTTCTAAATAACGGATGACTGCATTATAAATAGCAGACGGTGTGCGTGGATATTGTGAAAAGATAATGTCATCGTTTAGAAAATCAATGCCTATACGATAGTGACTGCACGATCACTTACAGATACGATATTGCTAAGCGATCGTATACCGATTACACTGTCGTGCGCTATTATCTAAACGATCGTTTACCTTTTTCCTAAGCGATCGTTTAGCTCCCCATATTTACTAAACGATCGTATAGACGATCGCTTAGTTTTTCCTATGCGATCGTTCAGACGATCGCTCACCCTTTTCCTACACGATCGTTTACCTTTTCCTACACAATCGACGACGATCACTTATTTTTACTACACGATCATCTACTTTACCTAAACGATCAAGTATACTGTCTATGCGATAGACGACCGCATCTCCCACTTGCTTGATCGTTGTGTACGGTCTCTCTTCCTCCTTCCCTCTACCAAATCCGAACAAAGCCCACACTTTGAATTTTCACTCCAAGAATACTGAGGGTTTTGAGTGATGTTGTCTTCTCCGTTTTCTTCTGTCCAAGTGGTGACTGTTCGAGGTAGACGGTTGGGCTTCAAACTTGATGTGAAGAAGAAATCTTCATCTGGTATGATTTTTTATCCCTTTAGCATTATGAAAGTATGTTTGAATGTATATGCAGTAATTCTGTCACAATGAATTGGAAAGATCTGCTTCTGCTTGTAGATACTCTCGAATAAAAGTTCCTTCAGTCTCCACATACATGCTTAAGTTACAACGATAACCAGGGATCTTATTTTATTGGTTTGTGGTTAATGTAACTAAAATATCTCATATTTCATAGACTGAAGTGAATAGAATATCTCATATTATAAATCACAATAATGTTTATTCATACAGATGTTTACAAACTACAGAACCTTACGAGATTTAGGGCATCAACCCTAACAGATGCGACCACCGTTTCGTCTTCTCCATCGAAGTGAACAGCAACTCTTGCATCTGAACCTTCTTCATGAATGACTCAAAAACTCTAAATGGATACAAACTCGATTGCAAGAAATTATGCCAAAAAACGCAGGGGCCCTTATGAATAACTTTTGTAAATGTAAAATGAAAGCATAAACAAAGACAACTATCCCAAAACATCCATCAACAACGTCCATATACATTTAATAGTTAAACGTAATGCAAAAGTAAAAACCCACCAAACTGTAAACGATTCAATACATAAAATGGAATTTGGAAATCAGAACACAACCTCGCTCTGATACCATTTGAAGGAACTCTTTTGACAGAGAACCTTTGAGCGGAAGTGGATCATCTAGATCCCATTTTGATTGAACGCATACATATACAGTAAAAGAGAGATTATGCATCAAAAGATAAATTACAACATGCTTTTTCATGATAAACAAAGGTTTAAGAGACTATACCTTTGAAGAATTATTCTTTAAGTTAATCCCTTGATCTAACTCGTTCACGAACACGTCGAACAAGCACGAACACTCCAAACGAACAACAGCAAACAGCAACGCAAACTCGAATAAAAAGGGACACTACCACTTAGCGACCTTAGTATTCTCGATGTGAGAATCCAGAAGTGGTAGGCTCTGGCTAATTTTGGTTAGAAGGGATTTTGGAGTTAGAGGAGGAAGACGATCGAGGAATGAACAAAGCTATCGCATAGCAAGACAGTCACAATCATTTAGGTGATGAGGCTATCGTATAGTCTCTCAAATTCGATCATCTAGAAGATCTCTATTGAGTAACTCAGATCCCTTGGAATACTTAAATCATATTTCATATATCCCATTTGGCCACAAAAAAATTAATTAACTTCCCACTAAGGGTGGTTAGAGAAAAAAGGGTTAATTATCAAATATTAATAAATTATAAATAAATATAATAACCAACTTATCATATTATATTTATCACCTATAGTTTTAATATTGCATCATATACAATATATAAACCATAGTTCTTTTTCTCTATTTTATGGCATTTAATATAAATCATATTTATATTAAATTTAATAACTATGAATCTTATTCATAGAAAATATATTTTAATCATATTTAAATATTTATTCCTCCAATTAACAATAAACGTATCAAACCACATTATGTCAATTATATCATATATAATTGAATTAATTTAATTATATCGGTATATAATTAAATCCACTCTTATTATTTTAATATTTCAAATTAACCCAAAAAATTGATTCTCAACTTAAATCCATTGGCTACCAAGGGGACCTTATGGATCCGTAGCTTGAAGCTCCAACGGTATGTGAAATAACTGATTTAACTCTTTAATCACATTATCCACCATCCGTTAACTGTCGGACACTCCACTAAAGACGACAACTGCACTCTTCACACTAACAGATATATTTCTATATCCATTGGATATAAACCAATCAACAGTACGATGACCCTTTCACAAAATTTCTCGTAAGTACAGTGGGCCAAAATTACCATTTTTGCCCCCGTAGTTACATTAACTTCTTTAAGTAACACTGATCACTTTAATGAACAATAGATCATAATTCACTATTGGTTAAGGCCCCTCGGGCCAAGAGAGGGTGTGGCGCAACATTGTTCAAGACCCAAAATCAACCTTTAAGAGAGCAAATTTATCTACTATTCTGTTTCGGGGAAGGAGTGAATTCCATCTTGTGTAGTTCGAAGTTCCCAGCTCCCCAAATTAGATGAATCCCTAAAATGGTAGGCTTGTTGAGTCGGTGATCTGGCCACTCTCACCCATACAAATCAAAGGACCACCCTCATCCTGTTCACAACTCACTCAGGATTAAGGTCATGTTACCTATGGTCATCCTACTGAAATGAAAATCTCTATTATGAACGGTATTATATAACGAGACTAAACATTTCTTGATCCGGTCTTATACAAACTCCTTTATATAAAATATCCCCGCTCACATGTCTAATACATGAATGATTAGGATCAAATCATTTGTAGCACTTTAAAACATTTGTAACACCAACAAAGCGGGTCATACTCGTAGTGTCACCAAGATAAGGTACCCAACCTTATCCATATACTACAGACCATTTAGGTTATCACTTAAACATAATCTACCTGTATGTCTCCACATACATATTTAAGTTACAACGATAACCTTGGATGTTAGTTCATTAGTTTGTGGTTAATGCAACTAAAATATCATATACTTCATAGACAGAAGTGAATAAAATATCAAATATTATTAATCACAGAAATGTTTGTTCATACAAGGCTTATAAACTACAGAACCCTTCAAGATTTAGGGCATTAACCCCACCACCCCCTCACTTCACTCCACTCTTCCTTAGGGGCGATGGAACCCACAAAAAAAAAAGTAAGAAATGTTTTTTTTTTAATTTTTATTTTTACTTCTTCTTCATATGAAACAATTGATGGGGAAAAAAGAAGAAGTTGTTGGCCAAAGGTGTAAGTGAAAATTCTGAGATAGAGTGACTACATCATCACCAATCTCTTAGGGGTTATGTGGGGCGTTGAGTTGAAATAGGATGTTTGGAGTTCATATGTTTGTGGAGTTCATATATCTGGGAGTTCATATGTCTGTGTTTGGGGTGCAAAGTTATGTAATCTGAGTTCATATATCTGTGTTTGAGGTACAGAGTTAAGTTCGTATGTCTAGGTATCTTATGCAGTTTTTTGAACTTTAAATAATATGCTTTTATGATTATTATTTTTTTTTTTTGAAACTTTTTTATTCAATAATTCTACCCATTTTTGTTTGAATGAAATATGGATTGCAAATTTTTCCTTATAATTTTTAAATTATTTCTTTCTTTCTTTCTTTCTTTTTTGGGCTATAAACAACGATTAACCCATTATATTTCTTGTAGAAATATGGTTAAATAAAATGAGAAACTAAAGTGAAATCAAAACTTTTGATTCTAGCTATTTTTTCTCCATGAATTTCATTATCATCTTCTTTCTCTTCTTCTTCCTATTATTACTCTATATTTTTACTATGTCATTAATTTTTTTAATTAAATCTCCCCCATCATCATAACAACCAATGGAATATCACCACATTTCTTCAACAATTTCACTTTCATTTCCTCTAAATTTGGAGGATCATCAGAGAACAAATCTCTATTTCTCACTAATTCTTACTGGAAAATGTTCCATGATTTTTTTTTTTCATTTTATGGTTTTTGTTTTGTTATATGTTACATACTTTTCAACTACATATATACTTTTTGTCTAAATATTTTTAACACTAGTTTGATATGTGAATTCATATGTATAAATATTGCACTTAATATATAAAAAAATAATATTTTTTTTCTTTATATAATCAACAACCCTACAACATACTTTAACAATAATTAATCTTATAATAGTCGGAAGTGGTTGTCGAAGTTGACTACTGAAGATGATTTTTGTTAGAGTTTGTAGTTGAAGGTGGTCGTCAGAGCCTGAAGTTAGTCACATGAAGGCGTATTAGAGTTGGTTGTCGAAGTTTGTCATCGAAGGTGGTTTTCGAATCCCGAAGTTGGTCAGGCGAAAGTGGTCGTCGAAGTTGATCATCAAATATGATTTTCGAAGGTGGTTGTCGGAGTTGGTTATCGAAGTTTGTTGTCAGAGCCAATTGGTCGTCAAAGTTGGTGGGCGCAAAGGTGGTCATCAGAGTTGGGTCACTGGAGGTGGTTGGCGGAGGCTAGAATTGGTTGTCAGAGTTGGTCACGCGAAGGTTGTTTGAGCTCAGAGTTGATTGCTAGAGCTATCATCAAGGGTGTTTGTCGGAGTCTAGATTTTTGTTGTCGGAATTGTCATCGGAGGTTGGAGCCCCAAGTTAGTTGTCGGAGTTGTCATCGAAGGTAGTTGTCGAAGTCTAGGGTTGGTCGCTGGAGTTGTCATCAGAGGTGGTTGTCGGAGCCCAGGGTTGGTCGCTGGAGTTGTCATCAAAGGTGGTTGTCGGAGCTCAGAGTTAGTTCTCGAAGTGTGACAATGGCCAATGGGTGGAGCCATTGAAAACATGGGAAGAAGGGAGAGTTGGGGTGAGTTAGAGTGAGTTGGGGTGAGTTGGTAAAATATACCAGCTCAACTCCACCAATATTTAATGTTGGTGGTGTTGGGGTTGATGCCCTAAATCTCGTAGGGTCCTATAGTTTGCAAACCTTATATGAATAAACGTTTCTGTGATTTATAATATTTGATATTTTATTCACTTTGTCTATGAAATATATGATATTTTGGTTGCATTAACAACAAATCAATAAACTAACATCCAAGGTTATCATTGTAACTTAAACATGTATGTGGAGACATATAGGTGGATCATGTTTAAGTGATAACCTAAATGATCTGTAGTATATGGATAAGGTTGGGTACCTTATCCTGGTGACACTACGAGTATGTCTCGCTTTGTAGGTGTTACAAATGTTGTAAAGTGCTATAAATGATCTAATCCTAATCATTCATGTACTAGATATGCAAGTGGGGATATTTTATACAAAGGAGTTTGTATAAGACTGGACCACGAAATGTTTAGTCTCGTTATATAACATTGTTTATAATAGAGACTTTCATTTCACTAGGATGACCATAGGTAATATGACCTTAATCCTGAGTGAGTTGTGAACTCCGAGGGCGGTTCTTTGATTTATATATGTAAGAGTGGCCAGATCACCGACTCAACAAGCCTACCATTTTGGGGATTCGTCTGATTGGGGAGTTGGGAACTTAGCTACACAAGATGGAATTTACTCTTTCCCCGAAGCATAGGTAAGTAGATAAATCACTCCCTTAATGGCTAATTTCGGATCTTGAACAATGTGGCGTCACACCCTCTCTTGGTCCGAGAGGGGTTTAGTAATAATGGGACTATAATCTATTGTTCATTAGAGAGATTAGTGGTACTTAAGGAGTTGGATGGAACTACAGGGGCAAAACTATAATTTGGCCCAACTGTACTTACGAGCAATTTGTGAAAGGTCATCGTACTGTTGATTGGTTATATCCAATGGACATAGAAATATATCTGTAGTGAGGAGAGTGCAACTGTCGGTTTTTAGTGGAGTGCCCAACAGTTAAGGGATGGTGGATAGTGTGATTAAAGAGTTTATTTAATTATTCACATACCGTTGGGGCTTCAAGCTACAGGTCCATAAGGTCCCCTTGGTAGCTCAAAAAGATTTAGTTGAGAATTAGTTTTTGGGTTAATTTGAAATGTTCAAATTAATAAGAGGGAATTTAATGATATATGATATAATTAAATTGATTCAATTATATATGATATAATTGATATAGTATATTTGATACATTATAGTTTAATTGGAGGAATGAATATTTGAATGTGATTCAAATATATATTCTATGAATAAGATTCATAGTTGTTAAATTTTATATAAATATGATTTATATTAAATCACATGAAATAGAGAAAAAGAACTATAGTTTATATTGTATATGATGCAATATTAAAACTATAGGTTATAAATATAATATGATAGGTTGGCTATCATATTTATTTATATTATTAATTATTTGATAATTAATCATCTTTTCTCTTTAACCACCTTAGTGGTAGGTTAGTTGGTTTTTTTTTTTTTTTTTTTTTTTTTTTTTTTATGGTAAATGGAATAAAAAAAAGGATTTGATTATTCCATATAAGAGTTACACGAATTGTGGAGATTCTATACGGTACACAGTGAGAGCCTATACGATAGAGCTTTTCTCTACACGATTGAAGAAAACTCTATGCGATAGTGTGTTAAACCACAAACTCCATCCTAACCAAAATAGCCAGAGTCCACCACTCTTAGGTTCTCACCCCGAGAATACCAAGGTCACCAAGTGGTAATGTCCTTCCTCTTTTGGTTCAAGTTCTTGTTGCTGTTTGGAGTGTTTGTGATTGTTCGAAGTGCTCGTGACGGTTTGAGGGATTTTCGTGAAGAAGACTTCCTCAAAGGTATAATCACTTGAATTTTGTTTCTTATTAGAAAGCATGCTGTAATTGTTCTTAGAATGCATAATCTAGAATGCATAATCGGGTTGTTTATTGTAAATATTGTTTTCAATTGAAATGGAATTTGGACGATCAACTTCCGTTCATAGGTTAACGAGATTCTTCAGGTGGGCCAAACAATGAGTTGGTATATTATACCAAAAGATTGTTTGGATTTTATTTAATAACACCCATAATGTAAGATTTGGGGAGATCACATAAAATATAAGATTTGGAGAGATCACATAAAAAATTAGCAAATCTCGATGCCTAATGTATCAAAAAAGCTCAATCGATAAGTTAGGAAAAGTTGTTTTTTTTAACTAATTTTTGGTGGTTGATCTCGCCAATTTATTTTTATGAATTTTCAAAAAACATATTAATTTTGTAAGATAAAAACTTAAATGTGCGATTTATGATAAAGAGAGATTTCAAGCCCTTGTGAATGGAGTTGCTTGAACAGACAATAGACACTAATACAATTGCAAAATAGATGTCTATTAGATAAAGAGTGGTACACCATTAAAGATTTGAATCTACAACTTTTTTGTTTCCTCTTTTTTTTTTTTAAGAATTAAAACTACAACCTTATGAACTAAAACAAACTTATTATCAAATAAGTTTTTCGAAAAATAAAATTGGAAAAAGAAAAAGAAATCTCCTTATATAAGTCTAGTGCCGGCTTAAATATATCTAAAACAGATTATTAGAATCGTCGTTCGAGCGAGCTCCTCGTTATTCCCAGATCTCTCTCTGTCACTCACTGCGAGAAGGGCAGAGTTGAAGTCGCCATGGTTTTGGCGATCAAGGTTTCTCTTCTTCTTCTCCTTACATTATTTGCCTCATTCGCCAACTATGGATTTTCGCTTTACGAAGATCAGGTTGGACTCATGGATTGGTGAGTTGCCCTCTCTTGAGCTCTCCTTCCTCAGCTGTTCTTGGTTGCCTAGAGGAATTTGTGGAAACGATTAGATTAGAGAATTACTCATCCATTTAGATATACCTCATGCTTGAGCTGCTAGAATAGTTTATTTATTTGTTTCTTTATAGATTTGTGTGTATGCATATGCAGAGTAATTGGGTTTCTTTGAATTCATTCGAGCAGGCTCCTCGTTTGGATTCACTTATTTATTTATACTTCTCTTCTAAATTTTCCATCAGTATGTCAAAAATAGAAAACTAAGGGAGACCGGGTTTATGTTGTAAATCTAGTTTGTGCCTCATTGATTCTATTTTGACTTTAATACTGCACGTGATGAACTTGGAATGTCTTTCATCAATTTCGTATTATCAAGAAACTAGTTTCCCTTTAACTTTTAGTTGAATTTTAATAGCTTTTAACTGGTAATCCATTCAATTTGTTAAAGATAAAGAGCTCATCCGTCGATTGCAGGCGTCAGCAGTACTTGGGGAAGGCGAAGCATGCTTTGTTCCATTCTTCAAAATCAGGGCGAAAGCGTGTAGTAGTATCCACAGAAGAGAATGTAATTGCATCACTTGATCTTCGGCATGGCGAGATTTGTGAGCTCAACATTCCTTTAACATTTTTTTTTACTGGGTTAACCAATAACAAAATGAATTTAAAGAGAATGTAATTGCATCACTTGATCTTTGGCATGGCGAGATTTGTGAGCTCAGCATTCCTTTAGCATTTTTTTTCCTTACGGAGTTAACCAATAACAAGATGACTTTGGAAGTTGAATCGAAATTGTTTTGTTTCCTGGGGGGGGGACGGGGGTGGTGGAACTGTTTAATCCTTCCAGATAATGAGCAAAGGCAATCATTCTGATTCTATCAATCGATGCTCCTGTTATAGCCCATAGTATTTGGGAGGATGGGAACCAATTATGTAACTTCCAAGTCAAGAAGGCAAGTTTTTACGTGTGAACAGTTTGGAGGTGTTTGGGGCAAGGAATTAGTTATTATAGTCCTAGGTTATGATAGTTGAGTTATAATAGTTTGTGTTTGAGGTGTAGATTATTTTAGTTTGGATTATAATAGTATGTGTTTGGGATGTAAACTATTTTAGTTTGAGAAGAAAATAGTAAACACTGTAGCAAATAATAAAAAAATGATGAAGGTAAAATAGTAAAAACCATAACAAATGAGGATTTTGAATTAGTGTTGACTTTAACTAATTTGGGAATACAAAATAGTATTTACTATAGTAAGATGTGGTTATTATAGTTTTAGCCTTTAGGATAATCCTTATCCCAAACACACCCTTTATGTTTTATTAACCTACCCCTACCTGTAACAACAACTGTTATAAACGAAAATTAACACAATGAAATTCCATTTTTCTTACAAAGATTTGGATAATCCAATTATTTGAAATGATTCATGTACTGACCAGGTTGTAGAAAGAGTACGATGATGCTTCTGATACTAAATGATCAATGAATATTGATAGCGGTGTTGGTGGCTTTTAATTTGAAAATAGTTCATTTGAATTTTATTTGAAGTCTTACTTTCTAATTGTATCTGTGCAGTTTGGAGACATGTCCTCGGCCCCAATGATTCCATTGATGGAATTGAGTTCGTTCTTGGAAAATGTAATGCCGTCACAAACACATATATTTTATCTGTAGAATAATTCTCCAGAGCACTTTTTCTGCCATTATGAACATTTATTTGAATTGCTTATTGTGTGCAAAGGAAATTCCTCTTGGAGTTTTTATTAAAAGTATGTGAACATGCTGATTCTTTTGCATGCTACCTCTATTTTTATTTTTCATTTGTCTGCTTAAATTATTGTTATTCTGCTACTGTGTTCCATGCTTGTGACAATCAGCCCGTGTAGATTTTTGTAGTTGTTTTTCCCGCTATAAAAATGATTGTTTCATGTCATCTTATGATTTCTTAGCTGACCTGCATTTGTAGATCTTAAATCTTACTGTCTAGTCCTCTGGCTCTATACTTACCCTTGATTCTAGTGTCCTCTGCAGTGCATGAATTTTCTTATACTGTTTCACCTAAATTCTTCCTCGAGGTGGAGTGAATGGATTAAACTTGGAATCCCTTTGTCACAGCATGATTATTCTTGTAAAAAGAATGTTACTCTTTGATGGTTGATCCATCATTATTGAACAATAGCACAAATGTGGGGTACACTTAGTTCTTTCTATCTGTTGTCAATAATAAATACCAATTAAGCTTGCATTTGCTCCTTTATGTCTGTTGAAATACCAATTAAGCATTACAATGCAACTTTTAGCTTTAGTATAATTGTTGAACGTTTAATGATATAATTTCAGATGTTGTTTCCCTTTCGTCGGAGGGGAATTTTTTAAGAGCATGGAACCTTCCTGATGGTCAGATGGTGTGGGAGTCTGTTCTTCAGGGCACCAATCCATCAAAGTCACTTCTGTTGGTTCCAGTAAGTGGATATCACCTAAGGATTTGATTTTTTATTTGCTGCTTCTAGTTGGTATGCATTGATTCTCTTCCCTATTGAACAAAATGTTGTATTTCCTGAATTTGGCTCCCTTTCATACAAGTATCTCTAGTGGATCAACTGGTGCTAAATTAATTTCTTCTACACTTTTTTCTATAGTAACTATTTAATTAATTCAAGACATAAAATTTGCAGAAAAGTTTGAAAGCCAACCAGGAGACTGTGATTCTAGTTTCCAGTAGAAGTTGTCTGCATGCTGTTTCCTCCCTAGACGGTGAGGTTATTTGGAGAATTGACCTAACAGAGGACAGGTATTTCAAATGTGGTGTTGGTGCTAGATTTTATATTATTTTGAAAAATGAAAATCATAGTGCCACTGATATCATTATTGATTTTATCACTGTTTCAGTGTAGAAATTCAAAACATTCACCTTCACGACAATGATATCATTTATGCTGTGGGATTTTCAAGTCCAACCCAATTTGATCTGTTTCAAATAAATGTTAAGAGTGGAGAGTTGCTGAAGCACCGTACGGCAACAGTTTCTGGTGGCTTTTCTGGAGCATTAGTATCAGTTTCTGATGATGTGCTTGTGACCTTGGATGCTGCTAGGTCAAATCTAATTATAATAAACCTTAAGAACGGTGAAATTAGGATTCTAAAGTCGCCTATTGCGCATCTTGGTGATGAATTTTCTGGGTCAGTGGAAATAGTGCCTTCAAAGCTTTCAGGGTTACTTGCTGTTAAAATTAATTCTCTTTTAACATTAGTTCGAGTAAAAGGTGAAGGTGAGTTGGAGGTGGTGGATAAAATTCCCGGTCAAGCAACTGTAAGTGATTCTCTCTTAGTTTCAGAGAGCCAGCATGCAGCTGCTTTAGCTCATCATGAGGGAAATCATATGCATCTAACTGTCAAGCTTATTGATAACTGGAGTAGTAATTTTATTGAGGAAAATATAGTAATCGATAACCAAAGAGGGTCTGTACTGAAGGTTTTTCTAAATTCCTACATTCGGATGGATAGGTCTTATGGTTTCAGGGCTCTTTTTGTTATGGAGGACCATTCACTGTTGTTAGTACAGCAAGGTGAAATTGTGTGGAGTAGGGAAGATGGCCTTGCCTCTATCGTAAATGTTGTGACATCTGAACTGCCTGTTGAAAAAAAAGGTGTTTCTATAGCAAAGGTGGAGAACAATCTCATTGAATGGCTACAGGTATGCAACTCTTTCAAAACTGTATGAATTAAATTTAAGTGATCATGTTTTCTAACTTCTAAGTTTAAAATCATTATTATATACATTCTCAGACTATTTGGTGACTGTTACTTGGTAGCCTCTAGTTTGAATATTTTATTATTTTTCTTGCTCTGGTTAGTTGTTTAAAAACGAAATGGTGGTATCTCTTTATATTTTCCTCTCTGACAAGTTGTCCTTGTTTCTAAAAGGGACATCTGCTGAAACTCAAGGGAACTTTAATGATTGCAAGCCCTGAGGATGTGGTAGCCATTCAAAATATGAGGTTAAAGAGTTCTGACAAAAGCAAAATGAGTAGGGACCACAATGGATTCCGGAAACTGCTGATTGTTCTAACTAAATCAGGAAAACTCTTTGCCTTGCACTCTGGAGACGGCCATGTCGTATGGTCTCGATTACTGCAACCTTCCCATAAATCAGAAGCTTGTGCTCCAAGATGGCTCAATATTTATCAATGGCAAGACCCCCATCATCGTGCCTTGGATGAGAATCCATCCATACTTGTTGTAGGTCGTTGTGGACAAAGTATGGATGGGCCAGGTTTGCTTTCATTCGTTGACACTTATACGGGGAGGGAGATTAGTTCATCGAGCCAGATTCACTCAGTTGTAAAAGTTATTCCACTTCCATTTACTGATTCAACAGAACAGCGCCTCCATATTTTAATAGATGCTGAGAGTCGTGCTCATTTGTATCCACAAACTTCTGAAGCTATTGGTATTCTGCAATCCGAATTTTCAAACATATACTGGTATTCAGTTGTGGCTGACAGTGGCATCATTAAAGGGCACGCATTAAAGAGAAACTGTGTTGATGTAGTGGACGACTACTGCTTTGAGAGCCAGGATGTATGGTTAATTATGCTTCCATCGGATTCAGAGAAAATCGTTGCGACTGCTACAAGAAAATTGAATGAGGTAAGATACTTCACTTTTGTGGGTTAGTCTTGACTTTTTTTTTTGTTTGATCTATTTACCTTACATTCATTTTGTTAATATGTTTTAAAAAGTTCTATAATTACTTTGGGTGGCGTTTTTCCATTCAAATTAATGGTTGAGTTTCTTATACGGATCGATTTTGATGGGGGAAAGAGTGAGGATTATAAATTAGTATTAGACACCCTTTTATTTGTTTCCTAAATTTCAACGATGTGTGAAATTAGATTTACTTGTTGCCTCTGTGGTTTTTCAATGGAGAATTTGTAATATGTCAACCCTAACAGTTATTATTATTAGGGAAACTTGCAAAAGGATTTTAGGGTTTTTACTACAATCCCACACTTAAAACTTTCAATTAGATATCAACTAAACAAAATTTTATAATCAAGCCTCTTGAATATTGCAAAATGTACATACTACCAATGAATTATTGGGTTTGTTACAAAAGTTTCTTTTTCCTGCATATGCTTATTAATTAGTTTGATTGAAAGACTAATTTCCAGTTGTCATTTTAATCACATTCATTCACTGGGCAATGTGTCATTTCATTATTCACCACTTACAAACTATGTGGGATAAACATACTCTAGGAGTTTAACCTCCAAAAGTGAGTTCCCGAGAAACGTAGACAATAAAAAGATTAAACTAGAAGGGATTAATAAATAGTTCATGATTTTTCTACTGAGTTCCTCATTTTAATGCAATTTTATTAACAAGGAAACAACCGAACTCATGAAACTCACTTAACGACCAATCTAATTGACATTACTACAATTGATCTTGTGTGTTGCTTGTTCTCTTGTATTGAGAAAATCCACTATAATGTATTGTGGCGAGTTTGTTGAAGTGTTTAAATACCTCTCAGTCCTTTTAGCAAATGTTTATGTAATTTTTATGTTCTAGGTGGTTCATACGCAAGCAAAGGTTGTAGCAGACCAAGATGTGATGTATAAATATATATCAAAAAATCTGCTCTTCTTGGCAACTGTTGCACCAAAAAGCAGTGGTGAAATTGGAACTACAACCCCCGAGGATTCCTGGTTGGTTGTATATCTTATTGATATTGTAAATGGTCGTATATTACATAGAATGACCCATCATGGTTCAACGGGTCCAGTCCATGCTGTGAGTTATCCAATCTATTCGTGCGCTTCTTCCATCGTGGACCGATTCAATTTTTCTCATATATTTATATGTTATGTAGGTATTTAGTGAGAATTGGGTTGTCTATCACTACTTCAATCTTAAAGCGCACAGATACGAGATGTCAGTTGTCGAAATTTATGATCAATCTCGTGCGGTATGTGAATGTGTTATTCAGATCTTTATGCTATATTACATGATTTTCACTCCATGTACACTAACATTACACGAGTCAATTTATCTTGCAGGACAATATTGATGTTTGGAAGCTTATTATTGGAAAGCATAACCTGACTTCACCAATTTCTTCATATTCTCGACCTGAAATTTTGGCTAAATCACAATCCTACTTTTTCACTCATTCTGTGAAAGCAATATCAGTTACCTCAACATCTAAGGGTATAACATCAAAGCAGCTACTGATTGGTACAATGAACGATCAGGTTGACTTCTGTATTACTTAATTGCTTAGTCTTTGTTCCCCATTTGGATTATTTTTATCTTATGGAAACCTATTTGCGGGTTGTGTTAAATGTGAGTTGTTGCAGATTTTGGCACTTGACAAACGTTACTTGGATCCTCGACGATCTATCAACCCCTCGCAAGCTGAGAGAGAAGAAGGCGTAATACCTCTTACTGATTCCTTGCCTATCATTCCTCAGGTGTTTGTCTTACATTTGCCTCCCTACAAAAATTTGTTTCTTGCGGTTTTTCTTTTCATCATTGAAACAACAAATAAATTGGCGATCTAACTTTTGGCAATAGTTTATGTGATTTGAAATCATGGGAATGCCAAATACTTACCAATTCAATTATTGAGAGTGATGAGATAATGCTAAATTCACAAACTACCGTTAGAATCAGTAAACTGGCATTAGGATATTAGGGTTTTAACTTGAAAGTAGAAATAATTGAATTCACAAAATCGTTGGAAGTCTCTGCCTTTGACGCCAATATGGACTAGTCATGATAGTTTGTAGAAAGTTTGTGTTTGGACTGGAGGACTTCATTGGAGTAATACCTCTCTTATTTAAGCTGACACCATTATTTTTGAACTCGGTTGTGTTTGTGCAGACCTATGTGACACATGCACTTCAAGTTGAAGGTCTTCGAGGCATCGTGACTATACCAGCCAAGTTGGAGTCGACAACTCTTGCATTTGCATACGGAGTTGATCTCTTCTTTACCAGGATTACACCCTCAAGGACATATGATTCGCTAACTGAAGATTTCAGCTATGCGCTACTTCTCATAACTATTGTTGCTCTTGTGATAGCCATCTTTGCAACATGGGTTTTATCTGAGAGGAAAGAGCTACAAGATAAGTGGAAGTGATCTCCAGTTCTGTTTACTACAAGTCCTAACACATTCCTGGATTGCTCCTTCTCTCTTTCCCTCTCAAAGAAACTAATTTTCATTTCAGGATAGTTTACAAATTCTCCATGTACCTCTTATTTTAGGCATGCCGAGCTTTAGTCATCCTTCCAAAGTTCATCATCATTATTTTTGCTTAGATTTTTACCTTTTAATTGCTTCGCTCATAGGTGAACAGTGTCTTGCTAGTTTCATACCTTCCGATTTTACGTTTGCTTTTGTAATAACATATTTTGACTGACCGTTTCAGGTGATGAAAGTTCAATTTTTGGAATTCATCTCGATCCATATAAGCCTTTACTTGTTTTAATTTACGTCAATTAAATTTTGGCATATATTCCATTGTATCAATTTAAACTTTGAATTAGTCCTAATATTAATTTAAATCTTAAATTTTTACAAGTGTATCAATTGGTTTATTTGATTTTTGGTTAAAATTTATACTCCTAAACTTTAAGAGTTAAATTAATAACTTTCATAAGTATATTAATTTACACTATCTTTTAGATTTTGTGTTTTGACTAATATAATGTGAAACTTAAAATTTGAGCCTAAACTCATAAATTTTTATAAGCTAATTTAGGCTCTTTATTACAAGACTTCTTCAAATGCAGGTTTAACAAAATGGATGTCAGAATAAATGCAGGAACAATTTACAAAGAAAATTATTTATGAAAGTGTAGGAGTTTAATTGGTAAATTATAGATATAATGTAAGGTTATAAGTTAATATATTTATAAAAGTTGAGGTTTAAATTGATACAACTATTAGTTCATTGCTTAATTTTATTTAATATGATTTCCTTAATTTTATTTAATATAACTCCTAAAATTTAGTGGTAAAAATCGATAATAATAATAATAATAATTTCAAATCTAATAGATGAATAGATCAATAAAGGACCGATTAAAAATTGCCGAGGATGGCCGTGATAGATATTTCTAAATAAAAATAAATTAATTAATTAAATAGAGATATACTTGAAATTTCGTAATTAAACTTGTAATCCTAATCATTTAATAAAATTGAAAATAATAATAATAATAAACCGTTTTCGGTCCATTCACTCTCCAGCCTCCACCTTCGTTGTAAAGATAAACCCCACATGAAATTCTTTAGCCATCAAAGGACAAAGGGTGTTATCAAATAAAATCCAGACGATCTTTTAATATTAATTTTTCGATTATAATTAGTTAAGTTTCATAAAAAAATATATTAACTTCTCATAATAAAAAGTTCAAATAAAAGTAAATGGATTTCATTAACAAAGTTTTAAGAATGTATAGTTTTGTTAGTTTGAAGTTCTCTCTTTTTTTAAGAAGAAATAGAAGCATTGTTTACGCCACTAGGGCAAAATCAATACAATCTAAAAAAGCCAAATCTCTCAGCCAACCAGGAAAGGACCCAATCCAAATGCCAGGATTTAGTGTTTTTTGCAACACAGTCGGCTAAATCATTTGAAGATCTTTTTACAAAGCAAAAGGAACAAAGATTAAACTCTAACGCAAGATCCCAGATTTTAGAGAGCCAGCAAACACCTTCATTCATTGAAGAGAAACTCTATTGATTAGGTTCACGGCTAGAAGACAATCAGATTCCACTATAATGTGGGAGATCTTGCATCTTTTTGCTAACGAAGGCCATCAATGATAGCTAATAGTTTGAAGTTGAAGGAAGGGGGAAAAATGAATTTGGAGATATTTCTTGTTTTATTGAAATTTCTCATATTTTTGGAATGTTCTTTCAGTTTTGGAAACAAGAAACAGGAAACGTTATCAAGCAAACTCGTTCCTTAAAAAATAAAAAACAAAAACAGAAAACAAGAAACGGGAACATTATTAAATGGATCCTAGTTCCTCTAATTTTTTATTATTTTTTTTTTATTATTGTATGTATACATGTGTGTAATTATTTAATTGTGTAACTAACATTTAAAAATTTCTTCGCATCCGCTAACACAACTAATTGATATATTATACATCTAACCCAAAAGCTAGATATTGAAATCTTCATCCCAAGATATTTAATTAAAAATAAACATGGTGCAATCATATCAACACTAATGTACCGAATCACATCAAAACTCTTTAATTAAGCATGAAATAGAGCAATAATGGGAAAAATCTCTTCAAAATATCAAACTTTCAACGTTCAACAAGTGAGTCAATAAGAGTTTAGCTCAACTGACATCTGTATGTGCTGAGAACCTAGAGATTCGTGGTTCAAATCCCTCCACCCCATTGTATTTAAAAAAAAAACATTCAACGAGTTACATTAATATCATGAGGTGATTGATTATGTAACCACTTTAAACAATATAATTTATATATTTGATGTGATTGATATATTTCATATTAGATATATAAGTTATATTGATGATATACTTCAATTTAAGTATATGAATTATATTAATGATATACCTAATACAAATATATCAGGTATGTACACTTTATATTAGGTAACTAATATTTTGTATTATGTACTTCACTAAAACCTAAAATAATGAAGGCAAAATCACCGTAACAAAGAATGAAAATCTGATTTCAAACATCTTATCATATTTGCAAGATTTATATGTTGCCAGATTTGTATATATTTTTACTACTCATTACAAATCTCCGGTAAATAAGCGAAATGTTTATTCATTAGTGTTGATATGCTTGCACTACATTTATTTTTAATTTAATATCTTGGAATGAAGATTTCAATATCTAGTCATACGCACACACGCATGCACACACAAATGTTCATTTATCTTACTTATTACAAGAGGGCGATCCTTAAGCTCTAGGAAAAAAGAAATGATAACTTATTTCTTTATTTAAATTGTGTGAAGATTCGTATTCGTTAATTTGGTACAATTAATGAATTTTGTAAATTACTAACAAAATAAAATTAAAAAGAAATGATCGAATATTAGCTAAAATGAACGTATAACATCAATTATTTGCCATCGAATAATAATATATACATGCAATGCTACCACATATATACATACATAAATACATGGATGTATCACGTATGTATATATATTCATGCTGAGAATTTTTGTATCTGATTTGTTGGTTTTTAGACATCCAATTAGATCAATTTTAGTTTTTGAAGATAACATAGAAAGGGAAAAATTAAAAAAAAAAAAACTATGGTTTTTGCCTCCTAAAATTCCAAGACTCAGTCGTACAACCTATAGAACAAATCCTATTCAAGTAAGGTCATAAAAAATCATAAAAAATTATGGTTTTTGTCGCTAAAATTTCATATTGAATTTGACATAAACTTGTGGTGGAAGCAATTTGAATTAAATTGACTATTGGATTCGAGAATCTATGATTTTAAACTTTGATTGAGAGTCTATTCAGAAATAAACCATTTATTTCAAACTTTGAAAATTCATTTAGAAAAAAAAATCTTTTTAAAGCCAAAATTTCAAGCAGTCTTCCCTCATAGCCCATGAAAAGACCTTTTATCTTATTCCTAAGGATGGTTAAATTGACAGAAATTGGCTTTTCATTGTTATTCATCTTTAGAAAAACTGTAAATGTCCAAACATTCTTCATTATCAATCAAGCCAAGGAGAGGGCTGAGATAGACCAAGCCCTAAAATTCAAGTACAAACTGAACCATTCATCAATAGAAACCAGCTTATTAGTAAATTCTTTTGAGTTTTGTTTGTCAAAATACTAGCACTTAAATGCTGATAATTTAGCAGAGACCAAAAAGTTGGTGCAAGCCTTTCAATGGCATTGTTCATGGCGCTATAATGATATGGAATACAACAATTTACAGCATTACCTTTGGAATATGAATGCTTCATATACATAGTACTGAGAATTTTAAGATCTGTACACCGACCTTTTCTTGCGCTAAGCACGACTTTTTGTATGCAGCTTCGATTCCATGTGATCCTTCAAAATATTGGATTAAGGAATAGCGCCCTTGGGTGATGATCAAGGATTTTTCTGAAAGAAACAAGAGAGTATCTTTGACAAATGCTTGAGGCTTACTTTATAAAGTTAATCATGTGGTTCGAGAATAGTAGAAGGTTTCAAGTCAATACCAGAAGGAATTGCACAAGATTTATGTGTCGATTCGGTCCATGTAGTTTTTCGATATCATGCTACACGATCCTCTGCTGTTTGTACCGATCATTGAAACAAATAGAGCTAGATCTGTTCTTAGAAAAAAGAGTTCTTCCAAAATTGAATTCTTCAGCTCCAATCATGTATATATTTCCTGCTTCAGGCAAGCTAAAGTCAGCAGGATTTTTGTTGACACTACATATTTCAGTCTCAGAAGTGCTTTTCTTGTTTTGCAGAGTTCTAGTATGAGCTACCAATTTGCATTCCTCAGAGCTTCTTTCAATGTGATGCACCAACAACACTTCGGAATTAGTTGCATTTACCACACCTTTCTCTATACCATTAACAGGAAATGCTCTATCATCAGTGCGCAGATCACCACTTCTGAACTGAGACTTCGATAGTGTTTGGTCTTTACTCCACGAAGATGGATCTGAGCATTTCATTTTTGCTCCATATTGAGGCCTAAAGACAGCCTGGCCGGAAAAATTGGAATTGGTTCCAAATCCTCTAATATTCTGGAATGTACTAGCAGATGCATTGGTTGCTGAAATACAAACTTCGTCATGGAAAGCAGATGAAAATTGGTTTATGTCCTGGATGGTCTTATTGAAACAAATGTTCGTTGTGGAAAATTCTTTAGCTTTTCGAGGACGAGGAACAGGAGATTTCTTGGATGACTTATGCTTCTCACCTGCAGTCATGGGTGCATTAGATTGCATTCTGGCGTCCATGAGGCTAAGCAAGTGCATCGCCGATATGGTTTCGTTAGAGTACAACTCCAATGAACCAACTGGATTATGGTGAAGCTCAGCCACATTAGGACAGTGACAAAATGAACTCTCTGCAAATCTCTGGCCGTATGCTTCAGAATTGTTGTTATGCCTACCATGCCTTTCTAGGTTGGTATGGTGATGAATATGATGATTCTGTGCATTTGTGTTTCCCATCTGAAATGATCTCGGACTTGAGATTTTCCTGCTGTTGGTCGAATGAGCTGGAAATTTCTGATATCCATTGGACAGATGATCTGGCATCAAAGAAGAAGAAGACCATACGTAAGCTGCTTCTATATTCTGTTCTGAAACAGGTAAATGATCCATGCATCCTTCAGAAGATTGTACTTTGGAGTTGTAGAGACCTTCCACTGTAATTCCGTTACATTTTCTAATCTCAGTACAACTTTTTCTTTTAGATCCAATGGAAGAATATTGAATACCATTTGATGGCTCCACTAGAGAATGAATTGAACCATTACACCCGAGCATATGATTCTGCTGCGGATGGTTTGTATCAAAGTGAGATTCCCTAATATTTGAGAAATAATCTGCTGACTTCTGTTTCCTGGTTTCCACAACTTTTCCTCCATTCCTTGCCTGAGCATTTTGTTGAAGATTTTCAGGCTTTTGTAATAATTCTCTCCCATTTCTGTATACATCGCCGTAATTATTCACTTGAACAGCCCTTGAGAATTTGCCTGTTTCTGAAACGTGTTTATTATTATTCTCGGCATCAGGAAGACGTCTTTCATACTGATTCTTTGCCATTAGTTCGACGATTTCCATGGGGATGTCGTCGGAAGTCCCATGATCAGATGCCTGGTCCATTTTTTGGTTAATCTGTCTCTTATTTAGGGCCAAAGGTTCCTGAGCTTCAATAGTTCTTTTCCCATTGCCTCTTCTGTATAAATCCTGTTCATAAATTTCAAGGAAGAATTGGAATTCTGTGAAGCACTCATCATAGACTACGGGCATACGCACAAAATGAAAAAAAAAAAAAGAAAAAAATGGGGGAATGTTTCATAGTTCAGCTCAAAGTAATCTCAGCTCATTAAATAGCACACCCAACACAAACTCAATAAAAATAATGAATGGAGATTCTTCTTGTACAAGTTGAAAACAAATCGAGTTCTTCACTTCTTGTTGACTCCAGAGAAAAGATATTTTCACTCTCTCCTTTTCTTGGAGGTGTGGGAGAGCTAAGGAGGCGAGGACCAGTACTGGATTATCACTTCCTTAGAGGTATGGCTGTGCCATTTCGTGGATAAGAATTCATGACAGTTAATTCAATAATGACGTTTATTTTACAAAATCAACAGGTATGTATTTAATACAAACAGACACCAAATCCAGCTTCCAAAGCTGATCTACTTTGCATGTTAAATGTACTTGCTTTATAGACTTCACACATATATGATATATGTTCAAATAGTTCAAATAGTTCAAATTATGCAGACATTTCCCAAATCAAAGAAAGTCAAGACAGGTTGAATTTCCCAATACTGATAATGCAATTACCTTTAGTATATTTACGATTGTATGAAAGAAATCTGATGCATGTTCATTATAATTTATGGCGAAGTCTTTTTCTTTTTCTTTCCTTCGGCAAAAACCATAAAAATTGAAGAATATACCTTATTCTGCAGCTGCGACCAACTATTATCTGTGTGAGGATCTGCATTTTGTCTTGGAAGAGGCATTCTCAAGTTGGCCATTTTACTGTTCAGCACACTACGCACTCCTTGTCCATAAAATACATCTGAAGCTTGATGAGGGTGATTTGGATATCCAAGATTACTCGTTTCAATATTAATCCTTACTTTGGAAGTGTCCTCTAGCTCAGGCAAAAAAGTGGCCAGCTCGTTTTCTCCTCGATGATGGATTCCTTTGTGGTCCCTTTGTGGCTCTGAATAGTTATTATGAGAAGGATGCAATTCTCTTTCATTGTTTCTGTAACTTGGAAGAGGATTAGCTACAGACCTACTTTTCATGGTTTCCACATCTTTCTGTGTAACTGATCCCCTCCAAAGCATTCCATTGTTCCATGCAAATACATTAGTGGGCCCTTCAAAAATCACAGGCTCCTTGCTTGAATTTGGGTTCTTAGATGTGCCAGATTTAGATTCCATGGCATTCAATGATGTTGAGTGTGGAGTTCTGCTAGAAAAATCATTGTGATATGCTAAGATAGCAGCACTATCCACAGCAACCTCACTTCTATTTTCGGTTATTGCCTGAACTTCACATTGATCTTTAACTTTAGATGGCACTAAGGGCACGGAGTATGGATCAACCACTGGAAACTTTTTACTTTTTTTCCTTCTTAAACTATTGTTTCCATCCATTTTGTAGCTGCTCCAAGGGCCTTTCATGGTCTGTTTTATTCCTGAATGAGCATTTTCATTTCCTAAACTAGAAACAGAGCTTTCTATCTGCCCCCTCCATGTTTGAATTTTCTTATCCACACTGGAAGAAGAGGGAATCTCCTGATGCCTACACTTTCCATTCCGAGGCAACCTTCTTTCCCGTCTATGATCTGAATGCCAAACATCTTCCTCTATAGTTACCTGACATTTGGGAGCATACCTCACATCTGCCTGCACAGATGCCTCAGGAGACCCATCGGATGGAGAACTTTCGACATGTTTAGCTATCATATTTCCATTGTCTCCTAGCAAATCAGTCAATAGACGAACCTTTGGGGTTCTTCGACGATGTAACTTTCCTAGATGACAATGATGAGGACTGTTTCCAACTGTTTCAGCACTTTCAGATAATGAATCCGTGCTTTGGTTTGATTCCATGGACGCATCTCCATTTTCTTGAAATGTAACAGTATAATGTCCTCGGGGTACGTCTACCGTACTGTCATTCTCTGATACCAAGGTTAATTGTCCATTAAGACGATCTGCATGAGTTTGTTTTCCATCCTGAAGTGCTGCAGGGCTTTCCTCAGTTGCTTTGGGAATGAGCTTTCCACTAACAGGCTCAATCTCAGTAACTCCATGACTTGCACAACCTGGCTCACTTTGTGATATAAGAGCAACTGTTTCAGATACCAAAAATAATCTGATTATGGAAAAACACAAATGCCTGATTAGGAAAAAGTACTATTAGGTACAAATGCAACATAAAAGACACATTTCACAGCATATATCGAGGAGCTATAGATTGCGATTGACTTTGCAAAGATGATATACTAGGGACAAAGGGATCCCTTGTCAAAGGGATAAACAATCTTACTAAAGTAGAATAAATACATTTTGAATCCATGAAACAATCATTAGTTAGTCCCAACAGAGCCACAAATTCTCAACATTGTGCAAATGAATAAGACACTGTGAATCATTATATCAGGAGTAGCCAAAATTCCAGTCTCATATGATGTGTACAAAACAAAGATATGCCAAAAAAATAAAAATAGAAGGGAAAAAGAAAAGGAAAAAACCTACCAGTACAGTTATCTCTATCTGCAACATCAAGTTTCTTTTCCTTCTGATCACAATTTGAGGGTTGGCGACCCGAAATAGAAGCATTATCAGCCATTGTTCTTCCATTGATTACATCTTGTTTTGGAGCTTTTGGGGAAGAATTTGAAATTTTTCCAAGGTTGTGACAGCTATCAAAGTGGAAACCTTTATCTGCAGCTTTGTCAGAACTCTCTTGCCAATGACTTTTGCCTCGCTGCGGGTTGAAACTCGGATCAAATACAGGCGGGACCAAGAGTATAGGATCATCCAACTTATGGCCATTCTCAATATCAGAAAACGGCCAACATATCTTCCAATCTTTTTTGCGCATATCAGATACATAACCACTGTTACAAGGATATAGATTCAATAATAAGGAAAACAAAAGCTGTGTGTTTCCAGTTTCCCTAAATAGGTAGCTACACCCGCACACTTAACTTGGATAAATATTCGTTGTCAAGGTCCTTATTATATGATGCATTAACACTTTGGAGTCAAGTTATGTTGAGTAGTAAAAGCAGACTTGAGTGTCACCATACAGTATTTTTTTTTTTTTTGGCATTCAACAATACATATTTAAGAATTCAAATCTCTAATCTCTTGGTCAAAATTTTAAATGTCTTTAACTAGTTAAGTTATACTTAGGTATAAAGGTCGTCAGTTTAAAAAGACATCTATTGGCTATTGCTACTTCCCCTCTCTCACAACATTTCGAGACCCCGCATCTAGGTTCGAGTTCCCTCCTTCACAATGGGAAAAAAAGAAAAAGAAAAAGTAACCCCAATTGAGCTTGCGAAACAACTACAAATAACAAGCCAACTTGAACATACATAACTCAATAATCAAGACATCTCAATCTTCTCAACATAAGTCGTAAAGACGCTTACCGGATGGAGAAAAGTTCACACTGGTCATCACATTTATGATTGGAGCTAAATAGATCAATATATATAGAGTCAATCTGAATGAATTTTCTTGCAGGCTTGGAATGAGTCCCATCATGATGATTATTCCCTTCCATCACATTAATTCTATGCATCATTTATACACAATGTCCCCCTTCAAGAAATGTAAGACTACCTATAAATATATATAGTCATACCCATCAGTTAATTATCGTGACAAACATTAACATATACCGTAAATAAAAATTAAAAAAACAAAATAAAAAAGACCTAAATCTCAGATTTGGCACATAAAATAACAGTCTCTAATACTGTAGCACGAAAGAAAACCCTAATTTTGAAACATTTGTGTTAAGAATATATATACACACATATAAATTATTAATTTCTTTTGGTTTAACGGTCATTTAACAATTTACACACTAAATATAGGACCAGGGTTTTATGACATTACAAATTTAAGAACATTTAACAAATTAACAAATCAGCAGAAATTACCAAGAGAAATATCCAAAACAATACATAAAATATCGCGATAATAAGTGAATTTAATTTTTTATTAAAATAAAAATAATAAAAACATATAGACGGTAGAAACGGAGCTGAAATTCCTAAATATTTAAGCTCAAGCTGAAACTGAAACTATGAAAATAAAAAAATAAAAATGAAACAGATGGAAATTAAAATTAAGAGTGAAAAAGAAGAAGATGTTACTGAAAGTTATCGGAAAACGGCGTCGTTCGGCGTTAGGTCGGAGCATTGTTGAAACTGTACGGCGGAATTAGACAGTCGCCGATGAAAAGAATTCAAGTTCGAAGCTCTACGAGAAATCATAGAGAGAAGGAGAGAGAAGAAAAATAAAAATAAGATAAAATTTTTTGGAATTTTAGAGAGAGAATGTTGGTGGGGATTTTATTTATTTATTGATTATTAGTATTTATTTTATTATAGTTTTTTTTTTGTTGGGAAGAAGGTTTTGCTGTAAGAAAACTGCCCATGCCGGTTGCCATGTCACTTACACAAGAGAGGTGTAGATCCAATAGGAACTAGCCACGTGGTGAGCGATGTGTAAGTTGAAAAAGAAACCCTAAAAATTAAGGAGTGTTAGTACACGCTCGGGTTGGCGAGCGTGGGGGTTCTTCTTTTTAAAATGTGCCGGTCTTATCAACCATAAAGAATGATGCCTTGGCACATAAGAGGGCTATAATTGGTTCGTGTATAACACGCGATATGGAGGCGAGTGGCTACGGAATTCAACTGTTGAAACCCTAGTTTTTTTGTTTTTTTTTCTTTTTTCTTTTCAATTAATAAAAGAGTGATTCAAAATAATAATAATAGAAAAAAAAGTGACGTCTATAAATAAATAAATGCCTAGATAGAAAATATATCGGCTCGATTATTTAACTCGAAGCTTGTTCTTTCTTTTTTTTTTTTTTCAATACATTTAACTCGAAGCTATACCAACTAAAAATTAGTGAGGTAAACATTTTTCTTTAAAGAAAACCCCTTTATTTAAAGGGAAGACTTTCCAAAAGCAATATAAACAACAAAAATGGGCGATAGCCTTATTTTGGAGGGATAACAAAAAAAATGGACAAAATTAAATGAATTTCCAAACAAGGTGTTGGATAATTAATTCTAAGAATCTAAATTCCAAAGGCAAACAAAACATTTTGTCCAGATTAATAATTCAATTTAGGATCTCTATCTAGAGACCCAAATTAAATCTTTAATTTGACTTTTGTATCTAGTAAAATTTGAGATTTTTCGATCCAATTGAGATGAAGACTAATTTTGTAAAATATTTTATATTAAATCTTTAATTGATCCAAAAATTTAATTAAACTAATAAATGAATGTAAATTTAATATTATATTGACACATTTTAACATTGTGTTTCCCTCGATAATTTTGTTGTGCCTAAGAAAGATAGGTAACGAAGTGCCCAAGAAAGTTGCTAATTTACATGATTCCCTGCATCAAATCATTATTAAATTTATGTTTTGAATATATATATATATATATATATATATATAAAATTTCCTTTGATGTAAAGTGGCTCTATCGAGTAATTTCTCATAATTTTTGGTCAAAAAAGTTTCACATAATTTAATTTTTCTTTTAAACAATTTAGCTTTAGATGTTACTTTTAATAATATTTTTTAGATTAACTGGTTAACGAGGATTATTCAAATCTATTTTATGCAATTTCTGTCCTAATTTTACTTCATTATAAAATTACTTTGATATATAGTGTATACAAATTTATATTATTCCATAATTAAAACTTAACTCTTTTAATATAATTATTACAGAGGGGGAATTGAATCTCCGACCTCTTGAATCGGAGTGTACACCAATACTATTAGGTTAAACTCACATTGACAACTTTATAATTCATAAAGGAGATTATATGAATATATCAAGATATGATCTATTAGTGAAAGTGTTAGATTTATATTTAATATATAGATAAATAAAAGTCAACGAGTGGGAATGGAAGTACCAAATCAGTTTATGATATAGCAATCTAAATATAGCTTTTTGTAAATTAGGAATCAAATTATCATCTCAAATATTATAGTTTTTCTTGTAATTAAAAAATATATATATGATGTATAATTAATACGTTATTTATTTCGAAAAGTTTTTGATACCTCCCTTATTCTTAGTGGATGTCTTCTTCGTCGTCTCTTGACGTTGTTATCTAATTTTGTTATTATTTGTTTTCTAAAAAAAATGTTTTGATATGTAGTAAAATGAGAAAACAATATTTAAAAGAAAAGGAAGCAAAATATAGTAAAATAAGAGGGAGGAAAAAGAATAAGAAAAATTCACTTAATAAATATTTAAGTTTTATTTGAAACTGATTTCGTTCTTTAGTGTTCATAAAAATTCATTTTCCCCTTAATTATTTGTTTTCTTTTTTGTTTTTAATAATCTTTTAAAAAATCAGTTAAAATTTTTAAAAATGAAAAACAATTTTTGTGTGTTATTATTTGATTGAAGAGAGAGAATTGTAAACTTAAAATATGTGGGGTGGAAGATTGAACCTTAAATCTCGAAATTGATTATACAATACATATCAATTGAGTTACGTTCATGCGGACGTAAATTTAAGATAGTAAATATATAGTTTATTAATTTTTTTATATGTTTCATTTGTTAACGTAAACTTAATTTAAATTTGATCGTACGAATATATCTTAAGATGAAATTAATTTTTCACTTTCACGATTTTTTTTTTTTAAAAAATCAAAGTGAATATAATTTGTTCTTTTTCAAATCTTAATTCTTCTTTTATTGTACTATAAAAATAGCAAAATTTGACTTAAAATTAATGAAAAAGAACCAGATATTGCGACTCCTTGTGAAGTTTGTGTTTCTTTTTCCCCCAATGCACACTATTTTCCATAAGCTTACGTTAAAATGAAATGATACATTGTAACATAAATAAACAAATCATCGAAAAATTGTGCAAGTTTGTACATAATTGTAGTTTTAAAAAAATCAATATAGAAATATAATTGTGAAGTTTGTAATTAATTATAATTAGTCTGCAATTTTAGCCATTAAATCATCGAAAAATAACTAATCAGCTTAACATAAAATAAATAAACTTTAAATACAATTTTGGTCCTTGTATTTTTTACTTTGGTTCATTTTGACTTGTACATTTAAAAATGTATATTTTTGTCTCTATACTTTCAAAATGTTCATTTAATTCTTGTATTTTCAACTTTGATTCATTTTGGTTCTTATACTTTTAAAAAACAATCATTTTGATCCCTTAAAAGTAAAGTAGAATAGAAAATAAAGGAACCAAAATGGTTATTTTTTGAAAGTATAAGGACCAAAATGAATATTTTGAAAGTATAGAAACAAAAATGAACTAAAGTTTAAAGTATAGAGATCAAAATGAATATTTTGAAAATATATAGACCAAAATGAATCAAAACTAAAAATATATGGATCAAAATAATATTTAAACTAATCGATAATCTCAAAATAATAAATATAACATGAAACATCTCAATTAAAAATTGGAAGAAAATGTTTTTGAAGTTCAGTTGATTTGACTTGATTTTACTAATTTTACTAACTCCAAATTTGAAATTTTAACAGAAATAAATTTAGTTGAAAAAAAAAAACAAAGAAATAAATTTAGTTGGGAAATTAAAAAAAAAATAACAAAGAAACATAAATAAATAAATAAATAAATAAAAGAAGAGGACAAGGCAAAGAAATAAAGACAAGCACGGAATAGGGGAATTAAAAAAAAAATCACTTAAAACGGCGGCATTTGAAAATTATTTTTTTTAAAAAAAAAAAACGTAGGTTAAACAGACGCACTACAATAAAGACCAGAAAAGAACCCTCTTTACCTAAAATTTTTCAAAAGTACCAGCTTTTCCTTTTTTTTTTTTTTTTTTTTCTTTTTTTTTCAAAACTACCATCTTTATCCTATTAACCCATTATTAATTAATCTCAGAAATTTCAAAATTATGATATACCAATTTTTTAGATTAAAATATCATTTTGATGGTATACTTGTAGGATTTTTCAATTTTAATTTTTATATTTTTAAAAATCTAATTTTAGTTCTTAGAGTTTCAATCAATTTTAAATTTAATTTTGAAGTTAATTTTTTTATTGATTAAATAATAATATAGTTTCCTAATTTTAGAAAAATCAACTACTAACTAAATTTAAGGTAAAATAAACTTCTAATAATTTTTTTGGGGAGGAAATAAACTTCTAATAATTATCTTAAACTTTAAAATGTGGTAGTTCTGTAGCTGGCGTAGTATTAATTTTGAATCAAATCCATATTAATTAGGTTAAGATATCAAACTTATTTCATCTTTTCCTTGAAAAAGTAAACAGCTTATTTCATCTCAGCTTTATAATTTCAAAAATATTAAAATTATTCTAATCTCTTTTTACTAACTCAAAAAAAAAAAAAAAAAAAAAAAAAAACTCTCTTCTACAAATTTTGAAAAGATATAATCTGTACAAATTAACAATAAAAATTAGTTTTAATATTTGTGTAAAAGTACCAACTAAATTCAAACAATATATATTCAATGTTGGCATAGTTTATCGTAACATACTATAATAATTAGTATAAAATATGTGTCAAAATGAGTGCAATTCAACAATAATTAGTATTTATAAATTTGTTTAGAAGTAATATTTACTTGTGACATGTATAAGTATATGCTTTTAGATGACCACCAAATTTAACCTCCAATTTATTTACGTTCTATCTAACTAACATGTATGTAAATTAATGCAACAAAATTGTAATATGGTAGAATGAAAAACGTAGGCCTTTCTTTTATAATATATTTAAAAAGTTCAAATTATTTAACACGTAGAATAGAAAGTGTGCTTTTGTCACAAATAAAAATAGCCTGATTTTATTTTTTTGATAATATTTATATTTATGAATAATCAAAGTGAGCGTAGTTTAGTTATAATTAATATATATCAGAAATTTAAGGGAAAAAAACTAATTGCTAAAAAACTTTTTTGAAAGCATTTTTTGTTGCTAAAATATACGGTGATAAAAATAGTGGTTTGTAGCCCTAAAGTTATTAAAGGCAAGTTAAAAGCCTAAAAGTGAAAATTCTTATAAGATTGGCATCAAAATGGAAAATTAATGACGTATGAGATATTTTCTCGTTTCAATTTTAACATTGAGAGAATGTGAATTCAAACTTCACTTTTTGGTAATTTATTCACTATTGCTTCAATTTAAACTTAATTTTCAACTTGTCCCTATAAATTTAAAAGTGACATTTATTGGCCTCCATAGTTTGTCAAATTACTTACTTTAATATTCTAAAATTTTCTTTTTTTAAAAAATTTTACTAATATGAGATTTTAAGACTAAGTTTAGATGGTTTATAGACTATTTCATATAAAAACTCGAATTAATCATATAAATCAAACTTTATAACGTCAATAAACTAAAGGTAGATTATATAAATCAGATCCATAATTTCATACATCCGTATATGCACGTGCGTGCATTGTGTTTTAAGTTAAAATATAATTTTAGTCAAATTTTAGTTCACATATTTTAATATATTATTAAATTATTTTGAAACGATTTAGTCTTTATTATATTATTCTCTATAAATTTTAAAAACATATTTACATTAGATTTTTTTATGAAAGTAATAATTATTATTTAATATATTCTACAAAATTAATATTCTCAAACAAAATTTTAAAAAATAATTTTACATAAGAACTAATTTTTCATATTTAAATTTACCGAAACTAAAATAAAATAGAAATTCAAAATATGATGTTTTACCTTTAAACCCAAAAAAAAAAAAAAGGAAAAAAAAGACCTTTTGGGTGTGGATATTTAATAAGGTTGATACACACGTGTCAAGCCAACAATGCATGTGGTAAAATATGTGGACGATTGTTTCATGCGCGGAAGCCATGCTTTTCCGAAACCTCCGCCGATGATTCCGGTCGGGGCCGTACTGTTCTTGAATTTTTATTTATGAAGTTCCAAAAAAAATATTTAAAAAAAAAACAAAATTAAATTAACTTAAAATATAGCAGGTTGATTTGGACTTGTTTAATTTTATTTGTTATATATGTCCTTGACAATAAATATTAACTCTCTTTTAGTTTCAGTTTATTGTTATTTTTTCAAAAACTTGAATTATCTATTAACAGTTTAATATAAATATTCAAAAATATTATTTTCTTGAATAGAAATTAGTATAATATTTAATCAATTTAAATAAATTAAATTTAAATTTAAAATTTATTAAAAATATATGCATATGCAAATTAAAATTGAACATTTAAAGATATCAACTAAAATTTGACAAAATCTTGATCTGCAACGATTAAAATTGTATATTGATCTAAAAAATTGATAAAATAAAAACATTTGACATTAGTAAGCAAATTTGATTCCAAACTTAAAATTGAATTTGTTTAGTTAATTTTTTTTATACTTTCAAAAAGAATTGTCTCAAGGATTTGTAGGGTGTGTCTATATCATTCAAATTCTCTAATCTATTTCTAATTTTTAGTTTGTCATTAAAAGTTAATTTTATGTTTAATTTGATTGCTGTTGTTAACTTTATTTTTTTTAATACTTACATGACACATTTATTTTTTTCAAAAAAAAAAAAAAAAGCTTGCGTGACAAATTGCTCTTTTATTTATGAAATATTACGTAGTAAAGTAATTTTTTTTTTAAGTGTGTTAGGAGTGTAAATGTAAAATGGATGGTCTATTAAAATCTTTGGTTAAAATACTTTGAACCCATACTTTCAGTAAATCCTAAAGTTAATTTTAGGTTAACGCTAGTTTTTATAAAACGTGGTAACATTATAATAATAGTTATCATTAAAAAAAATACTCCAATTATAGTTAAAACTAATTTTGACTCAAATAAATATCTATATCTATATATATAAATGGGGCTAAAAATGGAGAATTTTTATCTTTCCTTTTTGCCTTTTAGTTTTTTTCAAAATACCTATTCTATTCTTCTACCCCTTGTTCTAAAACCACATTCTTTAAAAGATCTCATTCATAAAAAGATGTAAATCTTAACAATATAATGAAGAGTTATTATACATTCTAAAACCACCTTTTTTTAAGATACCCCATCATAAAAGATCTAAATTCTAACAATATAATGAAGGGTTATAAATAGAAGATTACTTGGGAAAGTAATAGAAATTTATATTGTCTTTTAAATATCTCTCAAAAGAAACTTTGGTGTGGTAATGATTGTAGAGGAGAAATTTTTGTCAGCACTTTTCACGAGCAAAACACATCACGTCTCCCAACAATTTTTTGTTAGTTTTCTTTTTGTTACCGTCTAACCAAAGAATGGAAGTTTGTTTTCCTTCTTTTTCCTTTATTGATGTTTTTTTTCCTTTTGTCAATGAATTCAGATGATTAAACTTAAGATGAATGCTTTCTAAAATTGGTCATGAACGAATAGAAAATTGCTTGAAAAATTAGAAAACATTTAGATGGTCTTCAAAATATCTCTCAATGCTAGACCAACAATCTTCTAAAAGAAACTTTTGTGGTATGGTGGTGATTGTAAGAGCAGTAATCTTTGTCGGCATGAGTGTTTTTTACGAGGCACATCATGTCGCCCAATATTTTTTTTAATTCAATGATTAGTGTCTTTTTTTTCTTATGTTATTTTCTAACAACAAAAAAGAAGTTTTTTTTATTGATACTTTTTCTTTTGTCAATAAATTTAGATGTTTAGACTTAAAATGAATGATTTTTAAAATTGTTCATGAATGAAAATAATTCATGTGGTTAATTAATGATGCTTGCTTGTTTTTTTATTCTAGATATTTTTTTTATTTGAAGGCATTTGATTTGAGAGGATTATTTATCCATCTCACTTGCCACATATTTGGAGGGGCAATCTACAATTCCTACAAAATAGTTCTTTCCTAAATATTTTAATATACAATTTTATGGACTTCTTTCATAAGTTTTTGCAAATTTCTCCCCCTATATGTCTATCGATCTCACGAAAGATGTAAGTGTTTATTTGATGTAAGTATTTTTTTGAATATCGTATTTACTTTTAGTGTTTGATTCAATTTAGGGGCTTAATATTTTTTTCCCTATATATTTCTTTAATAAAATTAGGAATACATAGCTTATGTGGTCTATTTAATTAATTTATTGTTTTCTAAAACTTTTGTTGACTCATTTTGATGAAGAAGAATGAGAAGTCAAGTATGTACATTTTCTATTTCATAGATTATAATCTCTATCCAATTTGATTTTTTATATAAATGTAATGGATTTAATAGATTTAAATATAAAAAAAAAAAAAGAGAAAAAGAGAAAAAGTGAGATATAGAGGAAGGGCGAGAAATTTAGAGAAGAGGAGGAGATATGGAGAGAGGAGAAAATTAGTAAGAAGCAAAATTGATTAAATCTTCTTTTTAAAAAAACACAACCAATTTCATCTTTTCCCTTTTTGTTAATTCAATTATTTATTAATTTTCTTTAATATTATAATTTTCCTATATTTTTATTAATACCATAAGCTTATAGTTATATTTAATACAAGATTATAGTGAACACTTTATTTTATTTTAAGTTAATGAAGTAAGATAAGCAATGTTTTTATATATATATATATAATATATATATACTATAATATTATATATATTTATATATATATTATATGATATTTTTGATTGTTTTTTTCCTTCTTAAAAAAGTGTGTTATACTTTAAATTTAGAAATTACATTAAAAATAATAATTATGAGCTTTTTTCTAAATCAAATATAACAAAAAAAAAAAAAAAAAAGATTTTGAGAGAGTTTTTAAAATGAAATATTGTAAATAGTCACACAAATGTTAAAATTATAATAATGAGATTTGTGGAAAAGAAAATTGTCTGTGGTTTTACTTTTAAAATTTTTAGATAAAGTATATGTTTTCCTTTTAAATATAGCACAATAGCAAAACGGTTGGTAAAAATATCTTTTAACCACAAATTTCATTTCTTTTTGCATAATTTTAACATATAAAATTCAACCAATATTTGAAACACACACCAAGAAAAGAAATTAAGGATAGGTAATAAAACACATTTACTAAAAAATTATCGAAGAAAAAAAATATAGAATAATTTTAGAAGTTTGTAGAGTTTGGAAGTTAACACAATTCAAGCAACTCATGAAATAGACAATGAAAAAGATTAGAGTATTTTGATAAATATCATTGTGTTCGAATACTTTAAATATTATTTTATATCCTAAAACTGCATATAAATTAATATTTTATATTAATATCCGTAACCAATCATGTTAGAAAATAAATACATTTTAACACACTCCATCAAAAGTTAAAGAAAAATGATAGATTGAGTACCTCTTTATCCATAATAAGTTTCTAATTTTCAACGTTTCCTTTCTAAAGAAATAAACGTCCTGAAATTTGATAATTTATGTGTATTTGTCAACATTTTTTTTTTTATATGTAAATCATGAAAAACAATATCAACCCGAATGGTTGTATCCCATTGGCATTAAAAGATACATAGGATTGCAGGCTATTTAATTACTGAAATGTAAATTTATTTTGACATATGCGTTTGCTTTTTTTTTATTTGATTTGGTGATTAATAGGGAAAATGTTTTTTTTTCTTTTTAAGAGGGATTTTTTTTTTTGTCACACGAAAATAAAAGTGTAACGATGAGGATAGCCATGACGTAGGAATATAGTTTTGGGTTGTTTTTAAATATAGAAAAATAAACCAAAATATTTATAAGATTTAGCAAAATTTTAGAACTATCAATGATAGACATTGATAGAATATAGAAAAATAAACCAAAATATTTACAAGCAAAATTTTAGAACTATTAATGATAGATACTGATAGAATATAGAAAAATAAACCAAATATTTACAAGATATAGCAAAATTTTAGAACTATCAATAATAGACGTTGATATCAGTATCTATCATTGATAGTTCTAAAATTTTGTTATATCTTGTAAATATTTCAATAGTTTTATCATTTGAGATAATTTTCCTATAATTTTTTTACTTTATCGAGAAGAACTATCATTTTAGTCCAAGTTTGTAATTTATATCAATCATTTTGCTTCTTTAGTTTTTTTTTTCCCATTGTTAGTTTCTTTGGGTCTTTTGCTTTCTTTGGTTCGATTTTTTAAAATAATAATATGTTATTTTAAAACTAATTATATTTTTACTTAATTAGCAAGAGTCGATCCTAAAAACAATATAATTGTTCATAAACCAAGAAATGTGTAAAAACAAATTTAAAAATTTAAAATAATAAGCCTCAAAACTATGCAAATGACAACGCATAATAATGAAAATAATTCAAAATAGAATAGTTTCAATTTTTTTACTTTAATTTGCACAATTTTTTTTATACATGGTATTTTATACTGAGTTTATCTAATTTGTAACTTGTAAAAAAATAATAATAATAATAATAATTCTATATAGTTCAACTCATAAATTCATTATAAGTAAACTTTCAAGTTTGTTTATAATTTCACGTATACCTACTTTAGACATTAGAAATCACGTGGCTTAATCACGTGCAATGCACGCATTCTGAAACTAGTGATTTTAAAAGTTGGAATGGAAAATTTATCATTTTTTTTCAAAAGTTCAAAAGTAATTTTAAAAAATGGTAAATATATCATTAAAAAAAACAAACAAACAAATAAAGTTGCGTTCATGCATCTTCCTCGTCTTTTCTTCCCAAATCGTTTCTGGAATCGGAATATGTTATCGTCTCAACTGAAAGGGTTTATAAATTATTTTATAAATTTGAACACTCATTTAACAACTATTTAGTTCCTTTTATTAATTGATCGCGATTTGATTGTTTGCTGTGCATGAAAAGTTGAAAACACACTGTGCACTTGAAAAGTAAAAAGGACTTTTACAGTTCTTTAAAAGAAAAAAGTGGGGGTAAAACCGTAAAAGACAGTGAGGTGACCATGTAATATAGGCTGATATCAAGGGGAAAGAAGGGAAAAAAACTATCAATTTTCATTTTTTTAATTTTTTATTTTTAAATCCATGAATGAGTTGGCATTTACTTAAATTCTAAGTATGTGATTATCTCTAAGCATTTACTAAATCAAATGTCATTGGTATCAATTTTCATGATAAATTTTAAATTTTATCATATTAATCTTAGTACTTAATTAGATGTTACCATTTCTATCTTCTATTCAATTTTTGTTACTTTGTCAACTAATTTTAACAAAAAGCCATGTAAACATCATTTCAATAATATCAAGTTTAGCATAAATATAAGTTTAATCAATATACAAATTAACCATAAAATAATTGTGCGAAAACTCATAAATTTTAACGAAAATTCAACTTTAGTATTTTTTTTTTTTTGAAATACATGTATTTTACAATTTTCTTTTATCTAACTTCACGTGGGTGCTTGCTTAAAAAGGATATAAGTTTAACGAATCAATAGATAAAATTTGATATTTTCCCCCATAGTAATAAACCAAGTTAAATGAGCAGCATATGTACGGGAAAACAAAGCCATATCTATCAAATATCAACAGCGTTTGGAAGATCCATTTCTAAGAGACGATTTATTCGAAATTCAATTTACTTCAATATTGTACAACCAACCCCTATTTTTATTAGCACCTTTTATTTATTATTATTATTTTTTTTTGGAAACAAAACATTTTTATTAGCACCTTTAGCAATACATTATTTTCAACCATCAAATTTTTAATAATAAAAAAAGGTACATTAAAATTAAAAAAGAAATCTAAATAAGTATTGATTTCTTAGATTGAAGACAGAACTATCAACACATAGAACAATTAAAATTATGAGAAAGGGGGAACCACAAGGCAATCCATCTAGTGAACCAAAAAAATAAAAGTGAACACACAGAAGATGGAATATGCTTTACTACTACTTTACATAAGATGTCTGGATTATCAAATTTGTTGGTGTGACCAATTAACACATTCTGTAATCTCCTTGGTGACAGCAGCGATGTTTGGCAAAGTGGAAGCAATGGAAAATCAACCCTTTTTGGGCATGGCAGCAAGCCTTGTGTACATCCTTGCCATTGATCGATATCCTCGGACATCGCCTGAACGCAGAAGGTTTCCTGTAAACAATACGAGTAATTAGAAGAATTTGAATATTACTGGTATCCACCTCTGGAAAATGCATGGCTTTAAATGTTAGCGAGTTTGATCTCCAAATAATTTACAAAACCGGGCAACATGATTCAGTCGATTTACCTCCAAGGGAAAACCTAGTATGTGAAATGTTGGGAGATTCTCTCCACGGTCTTAGTTCAAGCTTCCCACCATACTACTTCCATCTTATGAGTTTAGGACTTGTTATTTACTTTCTAGCAACACTTTCAAAATCTACACCAAGTTTGAAAACTAAAAAAGTAAAATTTAAAATCTGGCTCAAAATTCAAATGTTACCTTAAGAAACCTGAAGAAAGTTGTATAGAAATCGTGAGAAAGCACGCACAATTTTCAAAAACCAAAAACTAAAAAAAGATCAAATCTAATCCTTGTGCATATAGAAGCCAGCTTAGGAAGGGCCAGACTTCCCCAAAGATTAGTAGGGTGAGCTGTGAGCCTAACGCAAAGAGGGAGGTCCCCCCTAATATCTCAGCTTTTTTTTTGGCATAAGAAACAACAAAATATTTCATTCCCCAAAAGCCAAAAGACAGCCTAGAAGGCAAAGGGACAAGGCGTCCACTCCCCAACACAGGATTTACAGTAAGACCATCCCATCTAGGTTGACGGAGTCAGTTGTGTAATTACGAAAAAAAGTTTGAGTTAGGTACTTCCAATTAGAGGTCCCCAAATATCTTTTCTAAAATATATTCAGTCGATTCAGTTTCAAAATGTATAACTGAGCATTAGCTGATCAGCTTGGTTCAACCCAGGTGTTTCTTCTAGAAATGTGAAAACTATAGGATGGAATATAGAAGAAAACAAGCATAAATTCCAAAAACAGAAGATTAAGGGCCCTTTGGATTGACTAGAGAAAAAAAAAGTGTTTTTCAAAAAAATCATTTTTATTTAAACTCTTTTGCTAAAAAATGTTTAAAATGAACTTTGAAAGTATTTCAGAAGTTATTTTGAGTGGTTGTCAAATACTTCAATTTTTTTTCTAAAATGACTTATTTTCAAAATTAAACACTTGAAAAGTTAATCCAAACACACACTGAGAATGAAATCATAGGTTCTTTTAACTACTTTGCCACATTACCAGTAATCACAATTCACACCATCACAAAGATTCAAATAAAGAAGCATGTAAATCAGGAAAATTCAACATAAGAACCCATGTAAACTCACCAGAATCACAATTTAACGGGCTATCAGGTTCTGGATGAGCCATCAAAGCAATTATAGCCCTACAAAGAGATTGGAGAGTCCACGCTGGGCTCCATGCATTCTTCAATATATCTAGGCAGATCTCACCCGTCTGCACGAAGGTACAGCAATAAGTATAAAGTGTGGTTCAATTTAACCACTGAAAAAAATTAATGTTTATATGTCTAATGACAGCAATGAAGTGTATTAAAAATAAGGTTCACCGTAAAATAAGACTACAATCACCAAAGGGAATGATCACCATTACCAACATAGTCATCACTAATGCACCGACTGAATTGCTCGGCAACAAGAATTTCACTCATATGAAAGCAGACCACAAAATATATCCATGCTTTTGGATCCTCTCCATAAAAAAACAGCAAGCCTAGCTTTCCACTGCCAATCCCATCTTACATTTGAAGGAGAGGTCATTGCCAAACTACCCCATACAAATATCCACCTCAATTACAACTCTGCCTCCTCCCATAGGGTTCTTCAACTTTTGAGTTCACTCCATAACCCCGAGTTTGCAACACCACATCCATCATTTCATAACAATTATTTAAACTCTTCTCCAATACTGGATGCTTCATCAAATTGCCTTATTTCATCATTGCGACTCCTGTAGTACCTTCTACAATAGGGATATCATCTACTCAATTTCTTGTTGTGCCTCCCTAGAATCCACAAGATGATTTGAACATCCAAGGCCTCCCACACATGATATACCACTAAATTTCATTTTGTATATTCCTCTCCCCTGCTTATGTACTAACTTCTATATAATCTCCCCCTACTCCCACATGCATGGAGGCTCAACAGTATTTGACAACGAGACTCAAAGCCACCTTTTCATTTTCCTCTATACTTTTCATTGGTCTGTGGTCTTTCCATCAGATTTCATCAATTTTCTATCTCATCCTTTAAAGGGAAAAAGAGCCTCCTTTGGATGCAGCTCATCAGAGCCTTTTTATGGTTGTGGGTTGAATGAAATAACCGGATTTTCAACAACAAAGCTCAACAATTTGACCTTTTTTTAGAGGATGTTATCTTCATTGCTATCTCTGGGTGTAAATTGTCTAAGTTATTCCATTCATATAGTTTTGATTCTCTTTTGACCCATTGAAGATATCCTTTATAACTCCTTTGGCTCGGGGCTTCCCCCCCACCCCCTCACCCGTAATTTCATACATCAATGAAATTGTCTCTCATTAAAAAAAAAAAAAACAAAACAAAACAAAAACAAAACAAAACTACTTCTAACTACTCTCCCTTGGACAACGGTACACCCTCCCCAATGGTTGCCCTTTCCTCCATCATGATCACTCCTTATCATTCTTACCACAATCTTGCTGGTGGAAAGTTAGTCAGATCTAGTATAGATTGGACATGGTCGGTAGCTAGTTGGAGTTGGTGGGCTTTCTTAGGGTTCCCTCATTTGGGATTTGGGGGCTCTCAAAGTTTACTGGAGGTTGTTTGGGTGTAACTTCATCAGTTCATGTAGGTACATTTGGGGATATGATGCAAATATTAGCCAACTATAATTCATAAAAAAAATAACATTTAACAATCATGACAGAAGGGCTCATAGTTAGCATAGGATCAAGAAAAACATCAGGGACTTCTACCTTAAAATGAACATTTGGATGGAAAATTTTCGTTAAGAACCGCACTTGAGGAGGTTGCAAAGGGTAATGCTCAGGTACGGAGAAGGCAAGCTGGAAGACACCACCTTCAAAAGGAGTCTCTGACGGTCCCTAAATAAAGTGCATATCAATCATGGTAAGAAACAACTCTGAAATCAATTTTTCATTTGAATAGTTGAGTGTTACCTTGATTAGGGCTGTCCATTTAAAAATGTTGGAATCATCACAAACCAATTGAATATCTGGATCTGCTACCTTTTCTCTTTGAACCTCTTTGTACTCCTTGAACAACCTTGCTCTTGAGGCCTACACAAAACGAAAGATTAAATAGGCTAAAGGCAATCTTGAGGCTTTTCCTCTTAAAGAGGCAAGGCATAAGCCTTGAGGAGGTATGAGGATAAGCATCAATTCTAATTAAGAACATTATTCAAATCCTAAATGTGTGTGATTGAACATGTAATAATTATATATAAGCTGGAAAAAAATAATAATAAAAAAATAGCCCCGTCAATTGGCACTTATGTTTTTAAAGCCTAAGAAGTAAAAGTATTAATAGCTATTCAGTAACAAAGATGCATGAAGCTAATTGAAATCACCCGATGACCATTAAAACACAAAAGTATACAAGTCGTCTATAATTATGGGTAAGTATGAGGTAAAAATTCACTATCATACAGATTACAGGGTGATAACAAAAGCCTGACCTGAGAGAAACCATATATTACAATTACATTGGGAAAAAAATGCAGATGAATCCAGAAAAATATAAAAACTTGGAGAAAATCCAAATACTTCATGCTGTTACCCAACACCACATAACAGAGACGTACATAGTTTTCTTAAGGGAATGAGAAAGAAAGAGCATTAGCAAAAGGTTAGATATGTGCTAGAATGAAATCAAACTTGAACGGCAATGATAAATTTCAGTGAAGCTACAACAAGGAAAGATACATTAACTTGAGAGATTTTGATAATATTACATTCGAGTTGAGAAGAGAAATTTTAATCCACCACTGATAAAGGGGAGATGATAATACATGACTACTCAAACTATGCTAACATTGGCACTTGGTGGTTTTAAAGGTTCGAAATAGAGATCAACGGGATAAAGTGAAGGGGGGAAACGCCAATTAACACAAAAGTTAGTTGTACACAAATTGGCAGACACTCGAAACATTCCAATTGTCAACAAACAAAATGAACTCAACTCCCACAATCCAATGAGTAACTCTTCTCACAGCAAATCGCAAGTTATGACTGTTTTGTGGCAGGCTGAAATTTGTGCTACATTTTCTGGGGTTTATGGGACAAGAGAAATAATAGAGTCTTTATGGTATAAAGAGGTTTTTCGATGATGTATGGTCCCTTATTAGATTCTCTATTCCTCTTTTAACCTAAATTCCCGACCCTTTTGTAATTATTCACTAGGTCTCATTGTAATTGACTAACCTTTTTGTATGTATTGTATTCTTTTATTTTTTTTTCGCAATTATCTCATAAATATACATATATATAACTAAGTACAGTAGCTAACCTGCATTATAGATTCTCCCAGACGAAACAAGCAGCTTCAAGCCTAAAATTCTCAAACCAGCAAAATTACCGGCCGACAAACTGCAACCGGTCTCAATAAAAACTACACACAAGAATAAATCATAATTAGTAAAATCATAAGGATTTGTTGAATGCATGAGCATAATATCAAACCCTAGAGAAGAAATTCCAGGTGAAAAGAAAAAAAAAAAAGAAAGGGAAATTCATAGACTAAAGAATTCCTTCTGAACGGAGAAACTAGATAAGCACAAATTGACGGAAATTGACAGCAACTATGGATTTCTACAAGCAGATTGACCAATAATTCGGAAAAGTCGAAAATTATACAAAACAGAACAAAAGAAACGCTCACAATCAACAATAAGATCGATTTGTCGTGCAGATACGAGCTCGAGGCAAACTGAAGATGTCGCAATAGGGGAAGCGCCAAAGCTTTAATCGAAGAGGATATCTATGGAGCGTGGTTTGCGGTCTATCGTATTCGTATCAGCAACCTTTTCAAGACTCTATCGGCCGTCTTCCTTTGGTAATTCGTAGCTTCTTGTGGTGATGAATCTCGGGAATTGAAATTGTTTTCTATATTTTTCTTTTCTGATTATTGTATTTAACAGCACTTCGTCAATTCTCCATTTATATTTCCGTGTACCTAAATATTTAATAATAAGATAACAATCTCTCCTAATGGAAATGGCCAATGGGACCATTGCAATTTTAATTTAAAAAAAAAAAATTGAAAATTGGACGTATGTGTCAAGATTTTACTTTTTTTTATACATGGTAAAAAAATTTCACATAAAAATTTGATTGCTATCTGATTTATATGTGATTGTTATCTGATTTGTATGTGATTGCTATATAATTATCATGTGATTGTCATACCTGTAATTACAAAAAAGTTGAAGTCATGACTTTGGTTTTTTAAAATGTATTTGTCATGCAATGCAATTTTCTTTAAGAAATATTCACATTTATGCGTGGATTCAAATTCCAAATGTGTCTTATAAATATAATTCGTTAAATTACAAGTTTATCCCCAAACATGTTTGTATCTATTTTATCTGTCCCTAGAATTTAAAATATGTTTAACATGTCTTTGGATTTCAATTTTATGATCAATAAGTCTCGATGTTTAATACGTTATTAAACTTTAATTTTGTGTAATTTATAGACTTACAAGGTGCAACCTTAAAAGTTTAAGATTATATTAGACATGCAATTTTATATTTAATGAATCAATTAAGTTTTGAAAATTTGAATATGTTAAGGATTTATTAGACAACAAAATAATTTAAAATTCATAAATCTATTAGACATTTTAAGATATGCGAGACACAAAGTTAAATGTTTCGAGACCTATTAAATACATTTGAAAGTGCAATATAAATAAATCTGAATGGTCATGGACTAAACTTGTAATTTAACTAATATATATTGAAATAATAAAATAATCACTAATTCATCATAACTCAGTAATTGAGCAATCTTTTTTTAAGTTGTTCAAATTCCACCCCCTTTATATTTGAAATACTTCTTAAAAGCCAAAAACATTAGTTTGGCTCTCCCCTCAAATTACATTTGTTCGACAATTTGAACTCATTCACGTACCATGTTATTAAGACATCAATTTCTTTGTTAACGATTGCATCAACCTAATAAGATTTGAGGTATCATAGCTCCACATTTGTAAAAAAATTTGTAAAAAATATTACCCACTTTGTATTTCATATCTTTACTTTTAATTTCACCTAAAAAGTCTATGTACCAAAAGAAATATTGTACAACGACGAAGGCCAATTTAGTATTTCTAAGACCCAATAACACCGATCTTTTACTTTTTTTCTTGGCATTTCTCAAATTTGATCCAATTTTAAGAAACGTTTTTTTTTTAAATTTAGAAACAAAAAACAGGAGAATAGCAAACAAGTTTGTTTCTTACAAAATGAAAAACTGAAAATATCAAGGTTTTTTCTTATCTATCAACGTAAAGACTTTATAACATTCCCAACTATAATCAATCCGAGACTTTATAACATTCTCAACCATATTTTTAAGAGCAAATGAGGCAGACTTCTCAACACTTTTGACCTTAACTCAAACAAAGGTCATGGGTTCACATAATCACATTATAATTTCCATTAAGAAAAATGCGGCAAAAATTATCTGTCTTTTAATTCTAATCTGAAAACAAAACAGCTTAGTCTTATGTAACTATTCCATAAACTGATAAGAACTCTTAGAAAAATAGTACAAGATACAAATGATAATAACGGATCATGCTAAAAAATTTATTGATCAAACAAGTAAAATGAATAAGAGATGAACTTTACACTAAAGTTATTTATTTAAAAAAAGGAGAGAAAAAATCAACAGAAGGTCAAATTTTAATGCAGGTTGTTCTCCCAAGGCTTTCCTTCTCTTTTCCTTTTTCCATCCCTCTACAAGAAATATACACTATTTCAATACTCAAACAGGCAACAAGAATGAGGGGGCCAAAGGCAAACACTATATGTATGCAATGTGAAACAAGAGGCGTAAAAATAAACAAAGGAAAAAAGCATCCGCGATCATTTCACATGCTACCAGCTCTGCCGGGAGTCGATTTCGTGGGTTTGAATTTTGCAATGTCAACGAGGTCGCCGAACAGTTTATCCTCTGGTTTATTGGCTGGCTTCATGGGAGGCACATAAGATAAAGCAGAAGCTTGAGAAGACAAATTGCTCATACTCATATCATCTCTTATGGACAGGCCATACATTTGCTGCTCAAGATATTGTTGGGGCATTTGAGGTTGACCATAGCCATAGCCAGGATTGTATTGGTTGTGGTTGCCATACATCTGTTGAGGGTAATATGGTTGTGTCACCTGGTTAGCCTGCGGATGTTGCTGAGGCATCGGCATACCCATATTTTGCATGCCCGGGATCTGCGGTGGAGGCATCGGCATACCCAACTGATGGTTCGGATTAACATGGCTATTCATGTTAGACATTTGACCACTCGTTATTGGCTGGATGTACATACCTATACCTACAACCTCGTTCCCCATCGATTGGGGTCCTTGGGGATGTCCACCGAGTCCATGTGAGACGATAACCTGAGTAGTAACCTGCATTGGTTGAGGGTAATGAGAGCCTGCTACTGGGCTGCCATCATCAGAAGACTGAGCTTCCCAGGGCGGAGGTGGCAATGAACCAGTTTGCGGACCTGTCAAACAAACCAACATCATGTAAGTCTTGCATATGTTCACATTGAACTCGAAAATGAAAAATGCCAAAAAAAAGGTAGGTGAAATTCATGACTAATTAAGAGACGCACGCAACAGAACATTGGCAGAAAGAACACAGAAAACTTGTAACTCCCAGGAATATGGAAACACAAAGATGTAGAATCCTGCCATGTTTCAGCTTAAGTTGTAACGGAATAACAATCATGATCTAGCCTTCTAATGCGAGCCAAGAGTAGATAAAAGTACCATAGACAGGTGAATGGGGCTGCTGTTGCTGCTGAGGAGGAGTTTGACCATTCCAGGCAGAACCTGGGCCCTGCATGTACATCGATTGCTCATAATTAGGAGAACCCATGTTCATGACGTTCCCATTCGGATACAATCCAGCTTGTGGGGAATGAACATTTGGCTGCTGCTGCTGCTGCTGTTGAAATTGCGAAGCATGTGGGTGCGGGGGTTGCCCACCGGGACTGATAGGAGGGGGATTTGCAGGATTAGAGGCATTGTTACCATCAGAGAACATGTCAAATAGAACAAGAGCATTTTGATCTGATGCAGGAGGATTAGGTTGTTGCTCTCCAAGAGGAACAAGAGCCAGTGAAGTCTCTGCCTTTGGTGAATTGAAGTCGCCGCTCAGCAGGTCTACGTTGGGTTCAACTCTACCTGGTGGAGCTGGTCCATTAGTTGCAGCAGGTGCAGGAAGCAACAACTGGTTCAGGGTTTGAGACCCTTCACCAGCATTTGAGGCGGCAGCTCTGCAGAACAATTAGACGTCAATACACAACCGATATGGTAGTAATGACTTAAATGACCAGAACCAAATTTTTTAGCATTCGGTGAAATCTTACAAGCATCATCAATCTTCATCTAAAAAGTTCAATCAAATACATGCAATATACCATGAATTACCATACTGCAAAAAGTAATCAACTCCAAAAGACAATTACTTTGTCTCGGGCTGTTTGCTGTTATCTCCAGTGTCGATAAGAGGACGGTCTACATCAACGAGTGTTGTAGCAGATTCAGACTTTGGTTTCTGAACAACAGGATTTCCAGAAGAAATAGATTCATGCCTAGCAAGTAGCCTCTGAAGATCATCATTAAGTGCAAGTCCTTGGCAAAGTAGTGACTCATCCCTGTACCAGGGTTACGAAATAAACATAAATACATGCATATATAAAACGTGCGTCCAGTAAGCGTGCATTAATGTACATTTCATAGACTAGTTGTTCCACAATAAGTAGAGCAGAAAGCAACATACAATGCTTGTAATACTTGAATTACCTCATAATACTTCAAGCAAACTCACGCAACAAAATCACATTTAATACTGAATGTAGGCCAGGCTACCAAACAGTGGCAGTAGCGTAGATACAGTTCATGTAATTACTTTCTTTTTTAAACGGTCAATTGAAGATCTTTTGTAGTTCCTTCGCTCAAGAAAACCATTTCTGTATTCTTTCTTTCTTTCTTTCTTTAATGAAGTCATTTTTTATTCAAAGGAAAAAAAATTAACGAACAAGGAAAGAAAGAAAAATTTCTTTGCAAAAAAAAGGAAACAAAAAAATATATGCTGTAACGTAGTAAAAATGATCTTCTGAGAACGAAATAAAACCAATTTGACAGCCAAATCAAGAAAACATATATGCAGTAATGTAGTAAAATGATCTTCTGAGAATGAAATAAAACCAATTTGACAGTCCAAACCAAGAAGACATCTCATATGAATATTATTGATGTTTTTCTCTTCATTATGATGTTGAAATGAAATGACACTTCAAGGCAATTATATAAGAAATTAATCATCTGGAACTGGTGTACTACTCATGTACCACTTATTATCGCTTATCCAAGAATCTTGGCTATTTTGAAGGACAAGGAAATCTCAACTTTTCAAGCTGGGGTTGCTAGAACCAAAAGTTGAAATTAAACGTCAGAAGAAATCTAGAAGATGAGAAGATGGGAGGATTTTGGGAGCATATACTAGAAATCCTAAGTAATATTTACCCAACTAAAAGGGAAAATGGGAGAAGGCTATAGCTTCAAGATACAGAGCTTTCTTTGTCAGATTTCTCTTCTTAAAATAAACAAACTTCAATGTATAGAAAAGTAAGGAAATGTGCACCGCAATATGAAAGGGGCAAGGAGAATTAGTATAAAGTCGCTAAGCAGAAAAAAATGTTGAACATTTCTTCTATACTGCTGTTACAGTAGGAAATGCTGGGACATCTTACTGGAACAAGTTTAAATGTCCTGGGTCTTTGGGAATAAAGCAGAGGAGAATATGGGTCTACTTTTCTCTGGCCATAAATTCAGAAGGAAAGGAAATATTATGAGGAATGCAGTAAAGCGATACTATAAAATACTGAACTGATGGGAATTCAAAAAAAGAAAAGCCAGTGAAAATCTTTTTTTATTATATCAATGAGTTGTTTAATAATCACTGAGAAGAAAAAAGATTGGACAGAAGTGGTTGATACAGATAATTTACTTTTACATGGCGTTCATTATCTAATTCGGAAAAAAAAAAGAAAAAAAAAACCTACCACTTTCATTGAGGAAAAAAAATGGATGAATCTAATTCGTTTTTGTAATTACTCCATTTTAAGGATTAAATCGAATTAGGGTATATTTTGTGAACTCTAGTATAGAAAGTAAGTTTTTGCTAATTTTCGCAAAATCAACAAAAGAATATGTTTCCTCTTCATAACAAAAAAACCAAAAAGTATATTTGTGCAGGCACAATCGGGAACAATAATGTCAATGGGAGCACTGACATGCATAAAAGCAACTATAAGTATGAGGTCTTACGCTGTTGAGTTAACAAGGTGAACCACCCTCTGCTTGTAAGTACGGCATTGGTCAACCAAGTCAACGATAACTTCCTGTCTGATAGCCTGACAGATAAGAAATCCCAACATGAATAGAGTCAAGAATCCACATAGCATGTGATTTGACGGAAGAATAAAATTCATCCCAGGTATGTCATGAGAAAAAACATCGTTTTGCTTTCATTTTAAACTACTAAAGTACCTCTTTATTCCCTGGTTCTAATGCATTAAGCATCTCTGAAAGAACATCCATAATTCCACGAGCATTTTGAATTTCAGTCAGGCTGAAAAGATGGAATCAAAATAAGTTTCATAGATCCATATTAACTATATTTATAAAATGGACAAGAATACTACGATGATGAAAAACAAGAACAAAAGAAGTTTCTGCACCTTAAGGTCGGAAACTCAGACTCGGCAGAGGTCTCAGCACCATCTTGCTGATTTCGATCAGCATTCCGTAGATTAGGAGGATATGATGCCAAAGGTTGTGTTTGTGGGGGGGTGAATACAGGTGCGGAGCTCTCAGATCTCTGGGGGAAAACTGCCCCAGCACGCTGAAATAAAAAAAGTATTAATGCTCACATGCTCATGTCATGATAACTAGCAGAAGATGGTGCATGCATGAAAAATAGAACTGAGATGATTCACACACACATGCAAAAATGACAAGTTCAAAGATTAAAGTATTTCAATGAATTCAATCAATCTCAATTGGGCACAAAAGAACGCTTTACAACACTTACCAACAATTCCTGGTATGCAGCATAATATTGTGGATATCTTGCCCTAGGTCCTCCAAAAGCTTCTTGCCAAGTATCTATCAGAATCAATATCTTCTCTTTGACGCGAAAATCAGGCTACATTATGCCCAAAATTGCTGAGATGTTATTCTATGAAAGAATGACGGCTGAAGGAAAAGAGCAACAAAAATATTTTGGATGAAATCCTACCTTCTTCTTCACCATTTTTACCATCTCATGAAGAAGACCCTTCTCTGCCACATGCATATGAACAATGTCCCCACAATTCTTAATGATTGTTTCCAACAGCTAGAATGTTAGATATGACAAAATCAGAAATTAACTTAATCCTCTATAACATAGAATACCAAGATTTAATAAACTCAATGTGGCTGCAGGAAACAAAGTAACGCAAGCTTAAAAAGTTGATCAGCAAGTTTAATAGAATCAGATTAGTAACTTCCTGAAGAATTATTGTAGTAGGCTTGAGGTAGTATCTTATCTCAATATTCTCCTTTCGGCACATGGAACCAAAGATAAATCAGTAAAATCTTCAACTAACAAACTGTGCCCTTTTTTTAAGCTTACTTTCTTTTTCCTCACAAGAAATGTAGACTTTCTATTAAGCAGAGATTCGTATACAAAAACATTATGCCGAAATGAGGGATAGCTACACCATAATTCTATGAGCAAATTTTGTGATTATGGACATTATGGTGAAAACTGAAAAGGCTTGGAATCAATGGATATTTAGAGTATTATCTATTTAGCACCTTGAACGAAGGACTTCACCACATTTTTCCTGTGATTATGGCCATTTTGAAAGCATACTTGCATATATCTCCTCTTTATCAAGGAACACTATCCCCCACCACTACTTTTGAATCTATATGCGTCATAGTCCACTATCAAAGAACTTTTACTGCCTTTATGCAAAGAGAATGTCTATTTTACCTCTAGCAAGAATTAACTTTTTTTTTAATCTGCAACTCTTTGTGATTCTCACGTCCAATCAAAGAAACCTAAACCCCAAACTTAATTATAAGTAAATGACAGTGATTTAACTACGACATATTCCATTTAGAACAAACATGAAATGGATTTGCAGTAGTTGCCTCCACTCGAACAAGGAAAAACGGATTCAGGATAATAATATGTATTTTTTCCCCTTCTTCTTCTGGTGAGAAATAAGATAACAACCGAGCTATACAACAAACAACATCGTCTTTGATCCTTCTAAGAAACAAAATCTGAAACTAACAATATCATGCTGCTTAGATATTGATGTCCAAGTAGAAAAAAAATTGTGCAATCAACAGAGTAAATATTGCCAATAAAGTCAACATGACATCGAATGCATAGAAATAATAAAATAAATTAAAAATAAGTCTATCTTAGGGCTTACCGTCAGGGCAAGAAGTTGAACTTTTGCGTTCTTGCTTCCAAGGCGTTTCTTTATACCTTTAACAACATCTTTCGCTTGCCTGAAAATTTCCCAATGAAATAGTGAACTCCAACCCAATGGTTAGAAACTTAGGAAAGATAAATGACGAAAACGACCCAACGTTCAATGAAATAACGGAAGGGTAGTCAAATTACTCCTTGTCAAGGAATCAAATTAAAACGAAAACTTAGCAGAAAATCTTCAGCCTTAATCAGCAGCGAAAACCTGCTGAAATTTCTCATTTATTTATCGAGATGCATGAATGGTCAGTTGCTGAGTCGCAAATCATAATTTCCATTTGAATGCAGAAAAAGAACATAGGGAAGAAGCCAGTTTCGATTCGGGTTGTCTTCAATCTTCAGTTAGTAAATACAACAAATTAAAAATCCCAACAGGAGAATTCCAGTAATCATTTATTTTTGCGACGAACAGATTCTCAGCAACCAAACACAAGAATAACCACTCCCAAACTCAAACAATTCTTTCGCCCAATCATTTAAAAATAGCTCATAATATGAACAGATAACTTCTTCAAAACTGGAAGAAAAAAATGACAAAAACAATTACTGGAAACGAAAAACGATAAACCAAACAATCGGATGCAATGCGTACCCAGGGTCATGATTCAACATATCACAGATCTCGATGTTCATCGCCCAATCTGGACCAATCAACATATCGCTCGTAGCACGCGCCACCACGGAATTCACCATCTCTCTTCCGCGCAAAAAATACTGCCAGATCGGAAGAAAAAATTCCTATTCCGACAACCGTACAAGTTTCCACCGGCGACGGGAAATAGTTTGCCGGCTAATTAGCTGAATATTCCGTCCACTCTCTCTCTCTATCTCTCACAAAATCGCTCTCCGGCCGCGAGATCGCCAGTAACCCCCCCTTTTTTCTCTCGACAAACAAACAATACTTTTCCCCCTTTTTTTTTTTTTTTCCTTTTTTTTCTTTTTTTGTTTTTTTTTCTTAAACGCATTTTAGTTTGCTTTCCCAGAGGCATTAGATGAAACTAAAATGGAAGGCCAGTGAAATGGCGCCACGTGTAAATCAACGATCCACTTTCGTTGTGTAGTACTGAGGTGGAAGACTTTCGTTCCGTCGGCTCGACCGACCCTTTTTTTTAACCATCAAGCGGTTCCGGTTCTTTGTGTTCACCACTTTATATGGGTCGGCTTTTCGCCGGGGAATTTTCCACTGCGACGCGCGACCATGAACCTGCCCAATCATTGTTTTAGTTTTTCAATATCCGGGTTAGACGGTGTAATGGTGGGGATTAAATTTAATTGGAAAAATTAAATTCGGTTTGGTACAAAAGTAAATATGAAAACAATTAATTAAATAAATTATTAAACAAAATTGTATTTTATATCATCAGATATATGTGTGGTAGTAGATTTAAAAATTTGATCCTAATTTAAAACCATTTCCAATCTATTTGATAATATATTTATAAATAATAAGATTTTATTTGGATATTATTGTAGTTTATAAAATAATTGCTGACAGTTGTACTTTTAGAAAAATTAGCTGTGAAAAGAAGTGAAATGATGTTTGGTAAATTTCAGCTCAAACTTGAAAAAGTAAGCTAGAATGTTTGGTAAATAAATATAAGAATATCTTATTTTAGATATAATAAATAAAATGGACTTGTAATCAACTTTTTTTTTAAAAAAAAAAACTATTTGTAATTTAAAATTTTAAGTAATTGTTTAGTAGGAGAAATTTAGACTGTTTTGAGGAAACCAAATGCTAGAACTTTTAATAGTATTTGAACAATGTTTGTGAAGAGTCCATGATTCTTTAAAGTTAGATCTTCTACCCTTTTTAAAATTATGGGGCTTGATGTTAATGTCAAGAGTTAATTCAATAGGTTTATGGTCAGAGTGTATCGATTCTAGGTGAGCAACTTTAGTAGAATTGAAAAGATTTTTGAACTCAAAATTTCCAATGAATCTGTCAAGTCTTTCCCATATAGGATTTTCTCCTCTTCTGTTGGACCATGTGAATAAGTTTTCAGAGTATCCAAGATCAATTAGGGAACAGTCATTCATAGCAGAACGAAAATCAAAGAGAGCTCTCCTTCTGTTTGGGGGACCACCTTATTTTTCTTTATCTATAAGAATTTCACTTAATTCACCTCTAATAAATTAGGGAGAGTCATCAAAGTTGTGGAGTCTATGAAGGAGGTCCCATGTTAGGATCTTTCCATGGGCTTCAGGATAACCATGACACCAGAAAAACGCTAGATTTTCCCTTGCCATGATATGGAGGAGTCAGTATGATGAGATGAATAAGAACGATTGGTGAATCAATCTAACTTTTCCATAAAAGACAAAGACCACCCTTTTTTCAAGAACTCCTTACTATTAAACATCATTGGAAGTTGCAATGTATTTTGGTTATGTTTGTTATTTCTTCATCACATCTTGTATCAGAAAGAAAAAAAAAAGTATGGGGATTTTTATGTTGGACAAGGTCTTTCAGGTTTTTTAAAGCACTCGGGTTGCCCAGGCCCCGTGCATTCCAACAAATGATTTTCATATCCCTAAACGGGACTACAGCGTAGCCTCTGCCATTTTTTTATTCAGATGGGGATGATTTAGTTTGAGAGAGTGTTGAAGATTTGAGCTTTTTTGCCGAAATATGATCAAATGAAGGAGATGATACAAAATTTGTCATAAATTGATTTGTCAACTTTCCTTTTGTATTTGTAAGAGAAGGTAACTCTATCGATGATTTAATCATGGATTTTGAGCGTCTTTTTCAATATTTTTGTTTTTTGAGAGGGACAAGTGGCTTATCAAATGATTTAGAGATGGTCAAAAGATTTGATGTTTCTTTGAATGAAGGTATTGGTCAAAAGATTTGATGTTTCTTTGAATGAAGGTATTTTGTATCTTTGTAAGGAACAGCGAATTTTGTATCTAAATTTTTAATAAAATCCTCGTCTCGGATTGTAGATTGATTAGCTTTGGAATTCTCATTTTTCTTTTCCTTAGTACCATCTTTAGGAGAATTTTGAGGGTTTTTTTTTTCCAGAGGTCTTGGAGAGTTGTGGTAGTTCATCCAAGCACCATAGTTAAAATCTTTGGAGCTCTTGAGAAGAAGATAGTTTAAGAGCAAAAAAATTGTCACAGTGCACCCCCCCCCACCACCACCACAAATAATCCTAGAAGAGAATGTGACGGCAGTAGTTACCAACCTTTAGTGGCACTTACTGCATAACTAACATCCTTAACTTGCTTAGAAAATCCTGGAAATACAAACTCAACATTCAATAAGCTAAAGAACTTAAAACAACTTCAACAACACCCGGGGTTCAATAAACAAAATAATTACAACATATATATAGAAACAGAGTTCAGTAGGTCCCAAAACTTAACACCAGACAGTTACATGTAAACACCTAAAACTTCTCTTTAGCTTGAGCTTTAACTAGAGCCTTCGAGTAGTAGTGCAGCAACGCAGTTAACTTCTGAGGAGATGACCACTACTTGGGGAGACGGAAAACATTTAAAAGAGTAAGCTACTAGCCCAGTGAGTGACCAATTAACATAAACATCATGCTTTAAACTAAAAACTGCCAAGCAAACTCATACTTAAAACTTTAAAATATGAAACTGCTAGAAAACATCAAACATCTATACCCTTAGTTGAGAGAGAATCCTTTTACTCAATCCCTCAACGTCCATCCTTAGTTAGTGTTGAGTAACCTTAACACTACCAACGTCAACTCTACCTACGCGCATGTGGTAATAACTAAGTACCGTCATACCTTTGGTACTATGACCTGGATACCTTCTCAATCTCACTGTCCTTTAGTATCAGGTTCATCATAAAACTTACTCATTAAAACATGTATACTTAAAAGCATAGTAACATAAAACATATGCTTAAACATCTTCATTACATAGCCATGAACTTCTAATGCATGCTTATAACATAAAGTATATAAATACTTGAACATGCTTTCATAAACTTCCTTTTAAACTAGCATGCGTTAATAGCCCTCTGAACTTAGTTTGCTTGGAAATTATCATTTTAACCTACTTTACATTAAAGCTAGCATGAAAACTATTCTTTTTGGTTAAACCATGAGTTTACTAAATATTTAGGAAAACACTTAGTTTGTCACTCACAGCCTTGGGCGTTCCTCCAAGGGCTGATAAACCTTTCCAATTTGTGTTAACCCTATGGACATGAATAACATGTTTAGCCAATACCAATGGTCTCCTTGTGAGACTATCTTCCATAAAGAAGCTTAACTTTTAACTTTAAACATCTCTTTCTAGTTCAACAAATACCTTCCTATGCGTCCAACACTTAGGAAAATCCTTAAGTACTAAGGTTGAATCATGCGACCATCATGCCTTAACCTATGCACCAACGCACGTCTTAGGCGCTCATCCAACCGCATGCTAATGGCCACTTGGCGCAACCTTACGCTTACAGCTTCAAGCTCACGCCACACACCTTCGCGCCTTTCAGCACATCCTCCTGCACAGCTCAACTCATGTCTCGTGCTCAACCAGCTCCTCATGTGCGCTTGCAACCTGCTTGGGTTAAGCTGCTTGCTTGCACAATAGTTGCAGTTGCCTGCTTATTCAAATTGAAATTCCATATTCATCTTTGAGTCGAATAACTTATTTTCCAGATCTTATCTTGGAAAATTTCCTTCTACAAACTTATTTAAAAATGTATTAGCTTGCTCACCTTAAAATTTGAGCTATAAATTCCTTGTGGTTTGATGGAAAACCTTCAATCTCTACTTTTGGTCCAAATTCATCCAAGAGCCTGAACTTCTTAAAGATTTCTTTAGATTTCAACTTGAATCCTTAGGAGATTCATTCCAGCAGTCCTGGAGTTTCAACTACACTCAATACACGTTCAAATGGCTCTAAAATCACCTTAATAGCACAAATATTTTATTCAAATCGACCCCTTAAATTGAGGTTTTCCTTTATATAGCAAAGACTGCATGCTTCAACTTAAGGCCAATCGTGTCGGCTAGACCACTAAGTGGGATTAATTCCCTTAATCTCGACAGTTAGCCCACTAGAGTGGGTGACTAAGCTGAGAACCCCATCTCATCACTAACGCATGGTTCCTTTTCTTTCGTACTTACCAACGCAAGGCACACCCGATCGCACACATCTATGATAACTTGTAGAAATTCAAGTTATCGTATCTCTTTCATTTAAAATAATAAGGCAAAGACATGAAATTTAGATAATTTTTACCAATAAATTTATACAAAACGCGAAGCATGCGATCACACTTCTAATATATAACATATTTAAATTTCAAACTAATTTCGCTACTTCTGTACAGAATATCCTTCAGCAGTTAGATGGATCGTACAATCACATATCCACTGATGCGTTCAAAGCAAGAGTTTCCAGAGTAGAAAAGTAAAGACGATCGCATAAGCTACAATGTTGAGACAAGACATGACATGGGCGGTGGGTGTCACATCACAAGTTGCATTGGTGGCCGATAGGAAAACTTTGTTGAAGATTCAATGAACCCTTGACACGTTGCAGGGCGCAACAGGATATGGAATTTAATCATGCAATCATGAGTTTGAGAAAATAAGTGCTCGCGAACGCCTATAAATACCCATGCTAATGCCATGCATAAGGGGACGATAATATACATCGTGACATATATCGTGGGATACATTGTGGGAGACGGGAAGAATACCTTGAGAAGGGATTCTGCTAGAAAACCCAACCAATTTTCCATAGAAACTCCTTAATGAGAGCTTGGGATTTTAAGGAGGGAAGAATATAATACTGTTTAATCATCTAAGTAAAACAACTGTAAAACGAGCCGAAGGAGCAAGACATTGTGAACCACGACTTGACTCTATGATCCTTTCTCTTTGTTTTGTGTATTTGTATTGTATTTCTTGTATTGAAAAATTCAGATTTGCAGTATGAATACATGTTTGTTATATATCTTGTCTATCTTTTTCACCAACATCATATGTAGCTAAATTGCTTCATGGTTCGAGAAGATTGTAGCTAACACAACTAAATAACTGGAGGAATCATGTGATCAACTTGTTTTATGCATGTTCTAATTGGTTCCTTGAATCAATTGAGAAATTGTTCTAAGTTAATCTAGATTTGAAAGAATTTAGATTAAGACCTCATAAAACAAGAGAAAATGTTCCTTAGAAACAAGTACATTCTTTGCATACTACACCCATCGCATGCATCTTAGAGATAAGATAATGTGGCAAAGAACACTGAGAAGTGTTAGTCGTAACATTGAGTATATAGCTTGATCGCATATTTCATCTAGTTGTTTAGAAAGAGTTAGTAAAAATCCTTCTCAACCCTCCTATCGCATAACTGTTATCCAACTTACACTGCTTCATTTTAAACACAATGCTCATCGCATATTTAGGTTTAAGTTAGCTTATTTGATCATCTCTTTGAACATTTTAACTCACACTAAGATCATATTTTTAGTCTCATTGCACGCTTACAAGCAATCCCTACATTTGACCTTGGACTCACTAGGAACTTTGGTCAAATTTACACTTGGGTTTGATTAAAGAAAACTGAGCATTGAATCTCATAAGCATTATTACTTCATCACATATATAGAACGTATTAAAGTTTTTGGCACTGTTGCCGGGGATTGTGGTAATTAAGTGTTCTAAAGCTATTTTTATTGATCTTTGCAAACCTCGACTTTCTGGAGTATTGTACCTTGATTGCGAGAAAGGCATAAACATTGTATGAGCGAAGGAAATACTCTCGAGCTTGTATATGTTGGGTTTTGTGTCCTAAAAACTCACAGTTTGTAAAATGATAAACATTTTCTACAATCAATAAATTTATTATTGATTTTATAAATTGTATAAATGAAAGTCTAAATCCAATAAACTAAGTCCCATGACCATTACATGAGTACTTGAACTTTATGTGGAGACATAAGAGTGGATCAGGTTCGAGTAAATAGTCAAAATGATCTACAATACATGAATAAGGTTGTGTATCTTATTCTAGTAACACTATTGGATGCGGCCTACTCTGTAGTTGTTACAAAGAGTTGTATAGTGCTACATACGATGTGATCCTAATTTGTACATGTTATGACATGAGGAGTGGGGGCATCTTATGCAATGAGTTTGCATAAGATCAGACCAAGAAATAAGTCACTCTTACTTTATAACATTGTTTACTGTATAAGACTGACTATTTCACTTAGATGACCTAGGTAACTCGATTTTAATCCTAAGCTAACTATGAACTCCTGTTTATTTTGGATTATCCTTAGATTTGCATAGGTGAAGGTTGGCTCAACAGCGCCGACTCAATAAGCCTCCCATTTCAGAGGTAAAACCTAATAGATTTTTGGAGACATAGGGTGCAAGACGGAGTTCATGCCTACCTGATTTAGGGATAGAAGAAAGGTTGTTCTCTCAAGTACTAAATCCAGGTCTTGAACAAAGGGCCCCACCCTCTCACTAGGTTAAGAGAGTTTGGTTTAGTGATTGGATCACAAACCAGTTGTTCATTAGATGATCAGTAGGAACTTGAGGAAAAAGAGTAATCTCGGGGGTGAAACAGATATTTGACCCAGTTGTTATTATGAACAACCTGTGAAGGGTCGACCTACTAATTATGGTTAAAACATGTGGACATAATATATCTACAGTGAGGGGAGTGCAACTATGGGCTTTAGGGAGTGACCCGTTAGTTAACGAATGGGGGTTAACTTGGTCTAATGAGTTTAACCAATTAATCTCGGATCATTGGAGCCCATGATCTGTAGGTCCACGAGGTCCCCCTACTAGCTCATAAATGGATTAGCTCTAGAGCAGCGCGATAAGTTAATTTCAAACGTTCAAATTAGATTTAAGGAAATTAGTAATTATATGAGATATAATTACGTGAATTAAACGGAATAAAAGAATTTATATTTAAATATGATTTAAATATATAAAGATGGATATGTGTAAAAATTAATTTATTTGTGAAATTGATTTTATAAATTTTTCAGTTTTAAAATCAAAATGGATTTTAAAACCAAGTTTTGATTTTGAGATAAATTAGAAAATTGAAAAACCATGCACAAATGGAATATTGAGATATTCCATTATCCAACTTCTTCATGCTCACACAAAACTCATTTCCTCTTATTCATTAACTCCAAGCATGAGCTACAAGTCATGTAACATTCTTCTTTGCATGTTCACCTGCAATAAATAAAGAAGAATAGAGTAATTTTGAGGCATGCAATCGAGAGAATTTTAGCTGAAAATTTGTGGTGAAGAAAGTGTTCTTCAATAAGATTGTTGCTGTGAGCATTTCTCCATATTCCCTTGATTCAAGCTTGTTTTGAGTCCCACAACTCAATCTAGAGCACCAAGAGATTAATGGGGAAGATCTTGAGGTGGTCTGCAGTGAGATTTGGAGAAGATTGCAGCTGAGATCAAGCTTTGAAGAAGTTTTACAAAGGTATGTCATGAAACTCACTTGTTTATGCAAAAACATGCTTTATCATTCACCAAAATTAATGAATTAGAATGCTTGATGATCCTTGTTGCTTCTGCTGTTGCTGATACATTCTTACAGTATACGACCCAAAAATAGAGAGAACTTTTCGAATAAGACAGAGAGCGAATTGAAGAAGAAGACAAAACAGAGCTCGTAGGATGGCCGAACAGCAGAACCACCTGGAGGAACTACGAGAGGAAAATAATCACAATGAAGCAATTGCCAACCCAATTTTGTTGGCAAATAATCTCAATAGACCCATCAGGACTATGTGTCACCCAACTTGTATGATTTCTCTCCAGGAATCATGCGACCAACCTTGTATGGAACAAGATTTGAAATGAAACCCATAATGCTTCAAATGATTTAAGCGGCCAATCAATTTGGGGGAAGACGTGGTGAAGATCCTCACGCTCACCTGAGGAGCTTTATCGAAATATGCAACACCTTTGTATTTTCAAACATCACACCAGAGGAAGTATGACCCACACTATTTCCATTTTCACTATGCGACGAAGCTAGAAAATGGGCGTACTCGCTTGAACCAGAGGAAATAACTTCATGGGAACAAGTGGTAGAGAAGTTTATGAAAAAATATTTCCCACCAATGGAAAATTCAAAAAGGAGAAGGTTAATCACAAACTTTCAACAAGGAGAATCAGAAACGCTCAGCGATGCATAGGTGAGATTCAAAAGATTGGTTAGGGATTGTCCGCATAATGGACTCCCTTATTGTCTCCAGATGGAAAGATTTTACTATGGCTTGAACTCAAGGATCGTATACCACTGTGAATGTTACAGCAGCAAGTGGACTTCTAGACAAAACTTACATCGAGGCCAAGAATATATTGGATTGGATCTCAAAGAATCATGAAGACTGGCAGGAAATCGAATATGGGTCAAGAACCAACAAAACCCATAACAATGACGTTATCACATCTCTGTAGACACAAGTTAATGCGATGACAAACTTGAAGCAGGCAATGAGCACGACAAAGACCGACACAAAAAGCAGGCAAGTGAATTCGATTGCCCAAATGAACAACAAAAGTTGTGTCCTTTGCGAAGAACCTCATTCCTTTGAGGAATGCCCGCGCAATCCTCAATCTGTCTACTTCATTAAAAACAATCCTTTCTCCAACACGTATAATCCTTGTTGAAGAAACCATCCGAATTTTTGTTGGGGTGGTATTCGGCAACAAGCACAAGTCAATACTCACAATGCCCATAGAGATGGACCATCGGGGTTTCAACAAAAACCAAACGGATTTCAGCAGACAACCAATTCATCTCAGTCATTCTCATCCTCTTCTTTAGAAAATTTACTGATGGAATACATTCAAAAGAATGAAACGGTTCTTCAAAATCAAGCAACATCTATTCATAATCTTGAAGTATAAATGGGCCAGATTGCAGAAGAGTTGAAGAACAGACAACAAGGAGTACTTCCCAGCACCACTAAAATTCCTCACCATATGACAAAAGTAAGGAACAATATCAAGTGGTGACATTACAGAGTGGATGCATGACAAAAAGGCTGTAAAAAGGAAATCATATGAAGAATCTAAAATCCAACAAGACAAAGATCATGCGTCTAAGGAAAGTGTTCATAAGAAAGAACAAGGACCAGAAAAAATAACCACAACAACTCCTACATCATCAACAACACAAGAAGTGCAACCACCTCAATTTCCACAAAGGTTGAAAAAGAAGAAAAGTGATGAAAATCAATACTAACACTTATTGGGAATGTTAAAACAGCTGCATATCAACATCCCTTTCATTGAGGCAATAGGGAAAATGCCCACTTATGCTAAGTTCTTGAAGGATATTATATCCAAGAAAAGAAGCATAGGGAAGTACGAGATGGTGGCTCTAACGCAGGTCAGCAACGCGATCATTCCTAAAAAAATGAGAGATCTTGGAAGTTTTATGATACCCTACTTAATTGGAGGAGTTTATATTGAGCATGCACTATGCGATCTAGGGTCAAGCATAAACCTAATGCCCCTGTCAATTTTCAAACAATTGGAGATTGGAGAATCACACCCACATCAGTGACCCTCAAATTAGCAGATCGATCGCTTGTTCATCCAGAAGGAAATTTAGTAGATGTGTTGGTCAAGGTTGATAAATTCATCATTCCTGCGGACTTCATCATACTCGATTATGAGGTTGATAAAGATGTATTTATTATCTTGGGACGACCATTCTTCTCCACTAGGAGAACTCAGATCGATGTGCACAAGGGAGAGATTGCAATGAATGTCAATGGTCAAAAGTTGAAGTTCAGCATCATTAAGGCAATGAACAACTTGGATGAAGCACACTTATGTGATGTAGATGAGGAATGGCCTTGCGGCTTTGATTGGGAAACAAATGAAGAATCAGAGGAGGAGGCCCACACCGCAGTCGAATCATGTAATGTGATAACCATAGTATAGAAAACTTGTGAACGCTGAATATGGAGGAAGAAGAAAGATTGAATAAAACTTCTCTGGAACAACCTCCAGTCTTAGAGCTGAAGGTGTTACCAACCCATCTAAAGTATGCTTTCTTGGGAAAAAATGAAAACTTGCCAGTCATCATATCATCCACGCTTACCAAGGAAAGAGAAGCAACCCTTCTTGAGGTGTTAAAAAAGTACAGCAAAGCCATAGGATGGACCCTTGCTGATATTAAGAGAATAAGCCCATCCTATTGCATGCACAAAATTAGATTGGAAGAGAGATAGAAGGGCTCTGTTGAAGCTCAACGCAGGTTGAACCTTGCGATGAAGGAAGTGGTCAAAAAGGAAATCATCAAATGGCTGGATGCTGGAATTTCTACCCCATCTCAAATAACACATGGGTCAGCTCAATGCAGTGTGTGCCAAAGAAAGGGGGAAAGATAGTCGTTCCCAATGAAAACAACGAACTAATACCAACGCGTACAGTTACCGATTGGAGAATCTGCATGGATTATCAGAAACTCAACGTCGCGACAAAAAAAATCACTTCCCTTTGCCTTTCATTGATCAAATGCTGGATAAACTGATGGAGAATGACTATTTTTACTTTCTAGACGTCTACTCGGGGTACAACCAAATTATGATCGCACCAGAAGATCAAGAAAAGACAACGTTTAATGTCCATATGGGACGTTTGCTTTTCGTTGCATGCCATTTGGATTGTGCAATGCACCTAATATTGGGGTTGATGTCTTAAATCTCATAGGGTTCTATAGTTTGTAAACAATGTATGAACAAACTATTTATGTGATTAATAAAATATATGATATTTTATTCACTTTGTCTATAAAATATGTGATATTTTAGTTGCATTGACCACAAGTCAATAAACTAACGTCCAAGATTATCTTTGTACCTTAAACATATATATAGAGACATGCAGATGGATCATGTTTAAGTGATAATCTAAATAGTCTGTAGTATACAGATAAGGCTACCTATCTTGGTGACACCACGAGTATAGCTCGCTTTGTAGGTGTTACAATTGTTGTAAAGTGCTACAAATGATCTGATCCTGATCATTCATGTATTAGACATGCGAGCGGAGATATTTTATACAAATGAGTTTGTATAAGACCGAACCATGAAATGTTAAGTCTTATTATATAACACTTTTCATAATAGAGACTTGCATTTCACCAAGATGACCATAGGTAACATGACCTGAATCCTAAGTGAGTTATGAACTCCTGCCTATGAGGACGGTCCTTTGATTTGTATGGGTGAGAGTGACCAGATTATCGAACAAGCCTACCATTTTGAGGATTCATCTGATTGGGGAGCTGGGAACACAACTACACAAGATGAAATTCACTCCTTCGCCGAAGCAGGGGTAAATAGATAAATTGCTCCCTTAAGAACTGATTCTGGGTCTTGAACAATGTGGCGCCACACCCTCTTCTAGCCTGAAAGGATTTTAGTCATAGTAGGACTATGATCTATTGTTCATTAGAGGAATAAGTGGTACTTAAGGAGTTAGATGTAACTATAAGGGCAAAACGGTAATTTGGCCTAGTTGTACTTACGAGCAATTTGTGAAGGGTCATCGTACTGTTGATTGGTTATATCCAATGGACACAGAAATATATTTGTAGGTCAAAGAGTGCAGCTGTTGGTCTTTAGTGGTGTGCCTGACAGTTAACGGATGGTGAATAACATAATTAAAGAGTTTAATTAATTATTCATGTATCACTGGAGCTTCAAGCTACAAGTCCATAAGGTCTCTTTGGTAGCTCAGAAGAATTTAGTTGAGAATCAATTTTTGGATTAATTAGAATTGTTCAAATTAATAGAGGGATTCAATTATATATGATATAATTAAATTATTTCAATTATATTTGATATAATTGTAATAATGTATTTGATACATTATAGTTTAAATGGGATGAAATGAATATTTGAATGAGATTCAAATATTCTTTCTATGAATGTGATTCATAGTTGTTAAATTTAATATAAATGAGATTTATATTAAATGCCATAAAATAGAGAAAAGAAACTATAGTTTATATTGTATATGATACAATATTAAAACTATAGATTATATGTTATTTGATATAACATATAATTTAATATAAATATAATATGATAAGTTAGTTATCATATTTATTTATGTTTTTTTTAAATAATATTCCCATCTTTTCTCTCTGTAACGACTTGAGTTCAGGAGGGGTACATGAATGAACCCATTTCATATCCGAATGAGAGAGATCCTGAGGACATGAAAGTATGGTTAAGAAAGACTTAAAAAAAATTGAAAGTTACTACCTATTGGGATTAGTGTCCTAATTCTCCCAGAGTCTCGTAATTTGTAAAATCTGTACACATTGTTAATAATAAAATGAGAGTTATTTTATTTGCATTTACTCATATCCAATAAACAAAGATCCGTGGTTATTGTATGTAAACTTAAGCATGTATATGAGATATACAAGTGGATCATGCCTTAAGTAATAACCTAAAAGTTCTGTAGTATAAGAAGAAAGGAGGGATACTTTATCCTGATGACACTACGGATACGCCCTGCTTTGTAGAGGTTTATAAGTGTTGTGAACTACTATAGATGGTCTGATCCTGACCATTCATGTGGAGACATTCGAGCGGGGTGTCCTATACAAAGAATTTGTATAAGACCGAACCACAAGATGATTAGTCTCTTTATATAACATCGTTGATAATTGAGACTTACATCTCACTAAAACGACCATAGGTGACATAACCTTAATCATGAGTGTTTTGGGAACTCCTGCCTATGAGTGTAAACCCGAGACTTTCCTTGGATTATTTGCTCTTGTCACATATTTTAGGATGTTGGATTTAAGTTATTGTTGTTCCATTGTTGAAGAAAAATGGCAGAGCTTTTGGTTGAGGTTGTCTTTGATAATTTTGAAATTTATTAATAAAGAAAAGAAAAGAAAAGAAAGGAAATAAAGAAAAAAAAAGAAAATGAAAGGAAATGGGAACCCATTCGGTGCTTAATGGTATTAAATGAGAACCCACCACCGCCTAACTCATATCAGCCCATTTCTCCATCATTTCCCATTAGATTTTCAGAGAATTTCGAGAGAGAGAGTGAAGGAAGAGGAAGAAGAAGCTTGCTGCAAGTTGGAGGTTGAAGAAGGGAGGAAAAAGTTCATGCAAGTGCAACCATGGAAGAATCTAGGTTCAACCTGCCTATCTCTGGTTTTTAAGTCGGTTTGAGCTACACAAGAAGAAATAAGAGGTGAGGCCTGACTTCCTTGAAATTTAATCCATTTTATAACAAATTTCATGAAGGAAGCTTGAGCTAAATCTGATGTTAAGGTAATGGTTTTTGAAAAGGAAAACAGAGCACAGAATTTTCGTGCAAATCAGAAGGATCTCTGGTTTTCTCTGGTTTTTCGAATATTCTGGAGTGTACAAATTGAATTAGAGGCTCAATTGGGTATGGTTGGAAATCTTATTCAATTTTCTATAACTTACATGAAGAATTTATGAGCCAAAAATGACTAGAAGTAGGTTTAATTTCAGGAGAAAGGTAGAGGGTAGCAGAGAAGTACGAATCTGTATTTGCTGTGTTTGGGGGATTTCTGGAAAACTTCGTTGGGAATCTCGTTTTTATTCCTTCAGGTAAGTTGTAGAGGGTTCCAAAATGAAGATTTTATATATATTACATTAATTTTGGTCAATTATTGAGGAAGTTATGAGTATTGGAAGTTAGGGTATTGAATCTGGAAAATCTGGAAAAAAAGTGTGAAGTATGATTTTACTTCTAGAATTTAGAATTCATGAGCATGGAAAGACAAGACAATTTATAGTTCTGATGCTCGGTTTTAGTTTGTTTGATAGGCCAAGAGGAAATAGGCCGAGTCTATAGACCAGGGAACTAGCCAAGACTGTGAGTGACAAAACGAATTGCGAAAATGATTTCTAAACTGTAATTTATGCTTAAATGCTTTACATGCTTGAATATGAACTTATGAATGATACATTATTTCTATGAATGGTTTCAAGCATAAGTTTTGAGCTTAGATTTTCTAATGAGGTTTATATACGAGCACGTGATTATTGAATTTCTGAAAAGTAGTTGAAACGATATCATTTAAAGTAAAGTATGTATTAGCGAGTACTGTTAAAAGATTTTCAGTTTTTCACGAGCAAGCTGAGTAAGCTTGAGTTTTACGAAAGATAAAGATAAGCAGACATGTTTTAATATTTTCATGTAGTTTTCTGAAACTTTTATTGACTACATGACTGAGATATNAGTTTTACGAAAGATAAAGATAAGCAGACATGTTTTAATATTTTCATGTAGTTTTCTGAAACTTTTATTGACTACATGACTGAGATATTGAGCCCGAGGCTATATGGTACCGTGTGCACACAGGTTATATTCCGTTGTTGACGTTGAGTGTACTCCGTGACAACGATGCTGTCGTGAGTGCTGGGTGGGCCCTACTATGACAAAGATGATGGAACTGCTGGGCGGGCCCCCTTACATCGTAGAGCTAGTAAACATTGGTTGTATTGGGCGTGCCCTACACAACGTTGATTTGTCATGTTAGTTAAAATGTTTTATATACTTGATATGCCTTGCTAGATTTTAATGACGTACTTGCGGAATATTTGAGAAAGCTTTTAGCATTACACGTTTATGTTTAACGCTTTGATTGAACAGATTCATACATTTAAAGGTTTATCACGTGTTCTGATTTGCGGATTTACAGTTTTAAATTTAGTCACTAACTGAGCTTCGTAGCTCACTCTTTGAAAATGTTTTCCCACTTTTTAGGTAGAGATCAAGCTCCCGGTGCCTGATAACTGCCAAAGTCTGTTTTCTGCTAAAAGCTTCCAGATCAAGCTCCATACGTGGGTGGAGTTGTACATTGTGTCTGTTTGTATTGTAAATGTCTTTGTAAGCACTAGATGTCGTGGTTGTGTAAACCACAGTTGGATATGTTTTTGGTTGTGATATCTCTATCAGGTTATTTTCCAAACTGAGTTATGTCAGGACTGCACTTCATGTGTGTCTAAAGGTTTTCAGGGGTTCCGCTGTGTTGTGTTACATGTAAAGTATTTTATATCTAAGATTAGTAGGTTTATCAGGTTCAACGATTCAGCAGGGTCAACAAGTATCGTTAGAGGAGGACGATGTCTGTTGGCTTCATGCCATTTCCTTGACTAAGCTAGCAGGTAGTTTGGGAGGGGGTGTGACAACTTGGTATCAGAGTGGTTAGCTCTATGGGAAATGAGACAGAGCAGTTAGTGCTTAGAAGAATCTAGGAAGTAAATAGTTAGACGTTGAGTCAGTTCAGATAGAACTAGCATAGTATGGTCCAAGTATGGATAAGAATGAGTCCAGTCAGGACTAGAATGTGGGTAGAAGTTAGTATCATGCATCTGAGTTAAGTATCTATAGCATGTCAGATGTGTTGATATGTTATAGAAGTCATGCCACCATGTACTAGCAAAAGACGTAGGCAGAATCAGGATAGGACGCAGGATCCTACCCAAGGTCAATCTGAAAGGGGAACCAATACCTCGAGAGTGCAGACTGGAGCAGGAAACGAGCAGTTTTTTAGATCTGCACAGGAGGTGGGTAAGCTAGAGAGAGTAGGGCCTAGTGATCCAAAAAAGATGTATTGAATAGAACGACTGAAGAAATTAGGAGCCACAGTGTTTGAGGGTTCCACAGATCCAGCTGACATTGAGGTTTGGTTAAATATGCTTGAGAAATGCTTCGATGTGATGAGCTGTCCTGAGGAGCGAAAAGTCAGATTGGCCACATTCCTGTTGCAGAAGAAGGCAGAGGGATGGTGGAAATCCATATTAGCTAGGCGCAGTGATGCACGTATGTTAGACTGGCAGACTTTCAGAGGCATATTCGAAGACAAGTATTATCCTAACATATATTGTGAGGCAAAGAGAGATGAGTTCCTGGGGCTGAAATAAGGGTCACTTTCAGTGGCCGAGTACGAGAGAAAGTATACCGAGCTTTCACGGTATGCTGATGTGATTGTGGCATCTGAGAGTGACAGGTGTCAAAGGTTTGAACGAGGGTTGCGTTTTGAGATATGGACCTCGGTTACAACCATTGCTAAATGGACGGATTTTTCCCAGTTAGTAGAGACTGCCCTATGTGTGGAGCAAAGTATAACAGAGGAGAAGTCAACAGTGGAGCCTAGTCATGGGGCTTCAACAGTTAGTGGTTTTCGAGGTCGTGAGCAACGGAGGTTCACACCTGGAGTGAATGCTTCAGGCCGTTAAGACTTTAAGCGTCGGTCTGGTGGCTAGTCATCGAGGCAGATGAGTTCAGGTAGTACCTATCAGAGGCAGAGCCAGAGAGCACCTAGTCAGTCTGCTAGTTCAGAAACAAGACCGCAGATGGGTCAGGAGCCCGTTGCTAGTGAAACCAGGAGAACCTGGCAGGAATCAATCGAGGTCAGTGTCTTGTTGCGGTGTCAGGTGTGTTTGTTTACCAATGTGAATCAGCCAGGCATTCAAGAAGATCTGTCCACAGCTGAGAGCAAGCAGTTCAGAGGGACCAAGGTGTTGAATCCCACACAGTTGAGCAGCCGAGAGTCTCAGCGGCTGCAGGAGAGGGCACCAGCGGTGCAAAGCAGAATGAAGTTGTAGGGAGACCTAGGCAGTAGAGAAAAGTCTACACTATGACTCAACAGGAAGCAGGGGATGCATCAGACGTGATTACTGGTACGATTTTTATTTGTAATGTACCTGCACGTGTTTTATTAGATCCAGGTGCTACGCATTCCTTTGTTTCTATTATGTTTCTAACTAAGCTGACTAGGATGCTAGAGCCTTTATCTGAGGGGTTAGTTATATACACTCCAGTTGTTGATGTTTTACTAGTTAATGAAGTGCTGCGTGATTGTGAGGTTTTAGTAGAAGGTCTCAGTATGCCAGTGGATCTTCTTCCACTAGAGTTGTAGGCATTGGATGTAATTTTGGGAATGGATTTCTTATTTACTCACTATGCTTCTATGGATTGCCATAAGAAGGAAGTGACTTTTAGGAAACCAGGTTTGGATGAAGTGGTTTTCAGGGGTGAGAGGAAGATTATTCCTACGAGTTTGATTTCAGCTCTGAAAGTTGAGAAGTTGTTAAGAAAGGGTTGCACAACGTTTCTTGCACACATAGTAGAGGTGTAGGAAGAAAAGCTGAAACCAGAAGATGTTCCTGTAGTGAACGAATTTCTTGATGTTTTTCCAGCTGATCTATCAGGTTTGCCACCTGATAGAGAGGTGGAGTTCACTATTGAATTATTACCAGGAACAACACCTATTTCACAGGCGCCATACTAGAATGGCTCCGAGTGAGCTTAAGGAGCTAAAGGTGCAGTTACAAGAACTAGTTGACAAGGGATACATTAGGCGCCTTGAGGAGCTCCAGTGTTATTCGTAAGAAGAAAGATGGTACCCTCAGATTATGCATTGATTACAGGCAGTTAAACAAGGTCATGATACGTAACAAGTATCCTCTACCATGCATTGATGACTTGTTTGACCAGTTAAGGGGAGCAGTAGTGTTCTCTAAGATTGATTCGAGTTCAAGATACCACAAGTTAAAGGTTAGGGAATCAGATATTCCTAAGACAACATTCAGGACGAGGTATGGGCACTATGAGTTTTTAGTGATGCCATTCAGTTTAACGAATGCGCCAACAGTTTTCATAGACCTCATGAACAAGATCTTCCATCAGTACTTAGATCAGTTTGTGATAGTGTTCATCGATAACATACTAGTTTACTTAACTGATAGGAAAGCCCATGAGGAACATCTAAGGATTGTTCTACAAACACTATGTAATAAACAGTTGTATGCTAAGTTCAGCAAATGTGAGTTCTGGTTGAAACAGGTAGTGTTCTTAGGGCATGTAGTTTCAACGGACGGAGTTAGTGTTGATCCGCAGAAAGTGGAAGCTGTTGTCAACTGGGAGAGACCAGCTAGTGCAACAGAGATACATAGTTTCCTAGGCCTGGCCGGATACTACAGACGTTTTGTTGAGGATTTCTCACGATTAGCATTACCTTTGACAGCTTTGACAAGGAAGAATGCTAAGTTTGAGTGGTTGAATAAATGCGAACAGAGTTTCCAAGAGCTGAAGAAAAGATTAGTGACAACACCTATTCTGATACTTCCTATAACAGGGGAGGAGTATGTGATCTATTGTGACGCTTCGAGGCAAGGATTAGGTTGCGTGCTTATACAGGAAGGAAAGGTAATAGCTTATGCTTCAAGGCAGTTGAAGAAGCATGAGTGTAATTACCCTACCCATGATCTTGAGCTAGCAACAGTTGTTTTAGCACTGAAGATCTGGAGACATTATTTATTCGGTGAGAAGTGCCACATTTTCATATATCATAAGAGCCTGAAGTATATCTTTGATAAAAAAGAGCTGAATCTGAGACAGAGGCAATGGCTAGAACTGATTCAAGACTATGACTGTACCATTGAATACCATCCGGGTAAGGCTAATGTAGTGGCAGATACATTAAGAAGTAAGTCGAGACTTCCGAATAGTGCCTTGTGTGGTATTCGAGCAACCTTGCTAAGTGAGTTAAGAGGTTTCAGGGCGGTTGTGACTGTAGAGTGTTTAGGGAGTCTTTTAGCTCAATTTTAGGTTAGGTCTTCTCTAGTAGCAGAGATTGTGAGAAGACAGCCAGAGGATAGTAACTTACAGAAGATTCTTGCAAAGTCCAAGCAAGGCCTAGAGGCAAAATTTGAGTTGAGAGCAGACGGAGCCATAGTTAAGCAGAGAAGACTGAAGACTATGCGTTCTAAGTATTAGTGAGCTTAAGGGTGCTATACTAGAGGAAGCTCACAGTTCAGCTTATGCTATGCATCCAGGAAGCACCAAGATGTACAGAACTTTGAAGAAAACTTATTGGTGGCTTGATATGAAGCAAGAGATAGCCGAATATGTTGATAAATGTTTGATTTGCCAACAGGTTAAACTAGTGAGACAAAGGTCAGGAGGACTTCTTAATCCATTGCCAGTGCCAGAGTGGAAGTGGGATCATATTACCATGGATTTTCTGTTTGGATTACCTTGTACTACTGGTGGACATGATGGTATATGGGTAATAGTAGACAGACTCACCAAGACAGCGCGGTTTATATCGATTAAAACGATGTCTACACTAGATCAGCTAGCTAAGCTATACATCGACAAGATTGTGAGTCAGCATGGAGTGCCAGTGTCTATAGTTTTAGATAGGGATCGGAGATTTACTTCTAAGTTTTGACCTAGTATGCAGAAAGCAATGGGAACAAAGTTGAAGTTCAGTACAACGTTTCATCCCCAGACAGATGGTTAGTCAGAGAGGACCATCCAGACCTTAGAAGATATGTTGAGAGCATGCGTCCTTCAGTTTAAGGAAGTTGGGAAATACCACTTATCACATTATGGTGCCTTGTAAAGGGAATCAGCAATGTTGTGCCGATGCGATCTGATCGACGCACAATCTCCCTGATCAGGTGATATTTCTGTTCTATATGCTTACCCCGACGATGACTCCGAGGCTCCTTCGAATTTGCCACAGCGCCATTGTTATCACAATAATGAGTGATAGGCAAATGCATATTTGGAACAACTTCCAAATCTGTAAGGAACTTCCTCAGCTAAACAGCCTCTTTAGCTGCTTCACAAGCCGCTAAGTATTCGACTTCCATGGTGGAGTCCGCGATGTATCCTTGCTTGATGCTTCGCCAAACTACAGCCCCTCCATTCAGAGTAAACACTGACCTCAATGTTGATTTGCGAGAATCTCGATCGGTCTGAAAGTTAGAGTCCGTGTATCCTGTAAGGATCAGATCTTTATATACATATACAAGCATGTAGTCCTTCATTCTTCGAAGATATTTGAGGATCGTCTTGACCGCCATCCAGTGATCAAATCCTGGATTAGACTGATATCGACTGACAATCCCTACTGCATAGCAAATGTCGGGTCTGGTACACAACATTGCATACATCAAGCTTCCTACAACATAAGCATAGGGAATCCGTTTCATCTCCTCAACCTCTTGAGGTGTCTTAGGACATTGATCCTTAAACAGAACGATCCCATGCCTGAAAGTTAACAAACCTCTCTTGGAATTCTGTATCCTATACCTGATCAACATTTGATCAATGTATGATGCCTGAGACATGGCTAACCATTTGTTCTTGCGATCTCGAATGATCTGGATCCCGAGAACATATTGTGCCTCACCCAAATCTTTCATTTGGAACTGGGTAGCTAGCCAACTCTTAATGTCAGTCAGATATCCTACATCATTCCCAATGAGTAGGATTTCATCCACATACAGTACTAGGAAAGCTACTGAGCTATTGATGATCTTTTTGTAAACACAAGACTCATCAACGTTCGGGTCAAAGCCAAACGACTTGACAGCAGTGTCAAATCTGATGTTCCAAGATCGAGATGCTTGTTTCAGCCCATAAATGGACCTATTAAGCTTGCAACTCTTTGCTCTTATCTGGAACTACGAACCCCTCTGGTTGATCATATACGATTGGTCACCTCAAGATTACCATCAGAAAGGCAGTTTTGACGTCCATATTTCATAATCATAAAATGTGGCTATGGATAGGAGAATCCTGATAGACTTAAGCATGACAACAGGTGAGAAAGTTTCCTCATAGTCAACTCCCTAAGGTTTGCATCTTTCCATCTACACCCAATAGGTCTTACCTCATCAGGTGGATTAACAAGATCCCAGACGTTATTGAAGTACATAGACTTTATTTCCTGGTTCATGGCCTTAACCCATTCATCTTTGTCAACATCTTTCATTGCTTTATTAAAAGACAATGGATCCTCGACCCCATCATTCGTAATGACGGTTTGGGCTTTCAAACCCATGTAGCGATCTGATGGGTTCGTTTCCAGTATTAGCTACAAAAATAGAACATTGAACGCATAATTAACGCAAAATAACGGGTTGTCTGAGATTCGACATGCTGATCGACGCAAACTCATTTTCTCGTGAATTCCTAACATGATTGCCGAATATTCTGCCTAACCACCTTCATAATTCTAAGTAAAAGGTCTAAGCTAACATGCATTTCTACGTGTCATCACATAACCCTCCCACTACGTTGAGGCAGTCTCAACCCTCGAGCTGGTTAACTAGACGTCTCGACCTCAACAACTTTTGTTGACTTGTCAGACAGTTCAACAAATCTTATTGAACCCTCAGCAATCTCAGTTTCACTTGAGATCTCACGTAAAACGAGCTTACTTCGTGGCTTATGATCCCTCATATGATTTTCTTCCAAGAAGATAGCATTAGTGGAAACAAACACTTTGTTCTCACTCGGATCATAAAAGTATCCTCCTCTTCTTTCCTTGGGGTAGCCCACAAAGAGGCAAACCTTCGATTGTGGTTCCAACTTCTTTGGGTTAGTCCCTAGCACATGTGCTAGATAGCTCTAAATGTTGAAGTGGCGTAAACTACCTTTACGGCCTCTCCATAACTCAATAGGTGTTTTAGAAATACTTTTTGAGGGAACGTTGTTCAGGATATAACATGCAGTCTACACTGCATAACCCCAAAATGAGTCTGGAAGATGAGCATAACTCATCATAGACCGAACCATGTCCAACAAGGTCATATTTCTCCTTTCTGATACACCATTCTACTGAGGTGTACCTAGGGCCGAGAGTTGGGATGCAATCCCATGTTCTATCATATAGTTATGGAATTGGAGGTCCATATACTCTCCACCATGATCAGATCATAGTGTTTTTATCTTCTTACCTAACAAGTTTTCAACTTCAGCCTTATCTCCTTGATCTTGTCAAGAGTTTCAGACTTACGTTGCATTAGGAGGAGATACCCAAACCTTGAATAATCATCTATGAAAGAGATGACATATTCATACCCACCTCGAGCTCTAACATTCATTGGACCACAGAGGTCTGAATGTACAAGCTCCAAGGCTTCCTTGGCTTTGTAACCTTTTCCAGTAAAAGGTCGTTTGGTCATCTTGCCTTCAAGGCATGATTCATATACTAGCAAGGAGTTTTCTTCTAAACTCTTTAGAAGTCCACTTTTCACCAACTTCTTAATCCTATTGAGGTTGATGTGACCTAACCTTAGATGCCAAAGATGGGCGTTTTTCTTTGGAGAAACCTTTGGTCTTTTAGCTATTGTTGTTGTTCTGAACATTTCAGTGTTAAACAAAGCTTTTATGACTAACGACCTTAGTACATATAAGTTATTTTCCATTGAACCATAACCAATCTCCATTCCATTCTTGAAAATAAACACTTTATTCTCAGAAAAGGAGACGATATAGCCTTGTTCAATGAGACAAGAAACTGAGATTAAGTTCCTCTTAATATGAGGAACTACAAAAACATTATCCAGTAACAGATAACGTTTCTTGTCAACAAATAACTTCAACCTGCCTATAGCAACAATTGAAACAACCTCACCATTACTGACTCGAAGAGTCATCTCTCCCTATGGCAACGTTTACCAGGAACTGAATCCTTGGTAAGAGAAACTGACATGATTGGTAGCACCTGAATCAAGGATCCAGGCAGAATCATCATTCTGTACCAGACATGCCTCCAAGACCAATAAATCATATTTACTGTCTTGTCTCCTCTTTTGGAGAGTAGTGGGATGGAGGTCGTTTGCCACGAAATTCGTTTCACACTATTCTTTCCACTGTAATAAACCGATCATTTTTAAAAGCTTTAAACGGAAATACTAACGAGTTGCTGAAAAGAAAAACACATTGACCTACGTTAGGTTTTAAACAAATACCCATTGTAAAACAAAATAACATACTAACGAGTTTCGCAATGACGTTTCAAAGGTTTAGCACAAAAGCCGCCAAAGGGAAGTCAGTTATCCCTCCTCTGAATTGAAAAGTTCTCAACCAGTCATTGATAATGGGCAGAAATGCACGTTATCATAGTGTTAAGTTCTTAAACAATGTTGGATTACGTTGATGAAATATGTTAAATTGCGTCCATTAAGCATAAATTCTATAATATTGCGATCGCATGCGTTTAGCGCATTAGAACAGTTGATCTTTGTATTTTTGTGCAGAATATGCATTAACAAAATGCAAGATTGCGATAATAGGAAATCATCGGTCGAGCGCAACTTCACCGCAAGGCTTTGCGTTGATCGTTCTCGCAAACATTCGCCCGAGAAGGATCGCCGCAAATTGGTCAACGCAACATGGTGGGCGCATCCGGGTGAAACGATAATTAAGAGCGATGGGACAGAAAGCTGATGACAGTCGAATCCAAATTAAGTTGACAGTTGATAACGGTCATAAAGTACATTCAGCTTTATCGGTGACAATTATGCGGCACATCAGTTAGGAATTAAAGTTGTCCTATCTGTATAACCAGAAGAGAGAAGCCGCCTTTCACCATGGATGCTATATAAATACCAAGTGCATTCTTCAGAAAAGGGGTTCACCCTTTTTACAATCTTTTGTTCCACAAGTCGCACGTCTGTGTTCTTAGTTTTCTTTCATTTTAAGGCGGACGCGATGGAAGAAGTTGTGCCAGTAGATCGTTCCGATAAGCTTGGGAGAGCACCAGAAGCTCCAAGGACAGAGAGAGTGCCGATTCCTGCGGAAGCGGGAACATCTTTAGATCAGAATAGAGATTTCAGTGTAAAAAGCCTCGGTCAGCAAGGAATTGCTACCAGGCTCTCTACCTTTACTTTCTATTGTCATTTTGTACTCAACTCATTTAGATGAAATTTCTTTCTCTATATCTGTTCACTCTCTGTTATTCACGCATGAGTAACTAAATTAGTTGAATGGGTTGAGAAGCATTTAGCTAGCACAACTAGGGAATCTTCATTCTTTGCAATTATCTTGTTTATGTATGCTTCATTCATCCATTAGAGATACCCGGGAGGGTAGTCTAAGGACAGGATCTAGACTTGGGAAGGTCAGTTAGAATCTAGACTCGAAAGAGCCAGATTAGAATGCATAAACGAGAGATAGGCGCTTAGGAATGAGCACTATTTGTTATCAATGCATTGCATGCATCCTAGAGATAAGATATGATTGTATGCGGTCACCTTGCTTTCATGCATTTTGCATCATCGCATAGGACAAGAGTAGAGACTTAGGGATGAGCTCTATGGACATTTTGCATTCAACACATGCGTCAATGCCTTGTTGTGCATGGTTGTAACATGATCGCATAGCCTGATGCATTCCCAAGTAACGCTAGCTAAAGATCTTCTCAACCCTTTCATCGCATACTCATTGCATCTATCAACGCAACTGTCTTTTCTCAAATCCGCCACCTTTATTTCTTTCTTTTTCATCAATGCAAACAACAAACCCAACACTTATTTATTTACTTGGTTACCGCAAAGTTTTCATCAAAATTACCAACGTAATCTATTTTCACAAGTCCCTATGTTCGACCCTAGACTTACCAGGAAACTCAGAGGAATTTACTCTTGAATTCCGCTAGGGAAACTTGAGTGCACAATGCAAATCCATCAATGCATATCATTCATATTTCCACTTCTTTAATACGAGCATCAAGTTTTTGGCGCCGTTGTTGGGGACTTTGGCAAAATAGTTTGTTAACGGTAATTTTTTTGATTTCTTTGCATAACTCTCAATCTCTGGCGAATTACGATCCAAAGATTAAGAGAACTTTTAGACGAAGATTGAGAGACCGCCAACAGCAACCACAATCCGATAAAGAAGAGATGGCTGAGCAGCCTAGAAATGGAGCACTAGATGATAATAATGTCATGGCGAATCCAGTTCTGTTGGCAAATGATCGCAATATACCCATTAGGGACTATGCATCGCCAAACCTCTATGATTTCTCTTCGGGAATCATAAGGCCTGCCCTCAAAGGAAGAAGATTTGAAATGAAATCGGTGATGCTGCAGATGATCCAGACTGTAGGTCAATTCAGAGGAAGGCGTGGCGAGGACCCTGATAACCGGTAGAAATACAAGTTATTTATACTATTTTATTTAGATATTGCGGCCAAAAGAAAAGAAAGTTGCGTCATTGTATAGAAATTAACTAAGAAATGCAAGAATTATAAATTGTCGTCAATACACCCACTGACACCATTGCGATGGTAGAAAAGAATATTTCAAGTCTGTTTTGCAGGAAATCAAGTCACCACATACGTTCATGGCTCAAGATAAAAAGAACAATGCATCTACGTCGCATTGCGCTCATCATTCAGGAATGAATAGATGATCAACGCAATGATGGCGCATGCGAAAATCGATCAAGAGTTTTGTGACCAACGCAACTTCAGCCGCATGCGGTAATAAAAAACAACACCGTATGCAGGAAAACGATCGAAGATGTAAAGAGCAACACAAATGCGGGGGATTCTGACGCGTTTACAGCTGACCATTGTGCATTTCTGACGGGATTGATTGCGTAATACAAGGAATATTCACTCTACCATTTCAGGAACTGCCTTAACAATAAAGTGGGGACCACAATGCAAAGAGTCAAAGTTTAGCCTATAAATAGCTCTGGCCATTCCACTGAAAAAGGATGCTTGAATTCAGAGAAAAGTTTATATACTGATCTGAGAGAGAGACTGGTTGAGCGACTAAACAGAGTAGATCTGGGAAGAATTAAGAGACACGGTAGGGAGGTGAGTCTCCGGGCAAGAATTCTTCCGATCCCCGCCATTGAAGCTCTGTACGAAGGTCACTTCTACCAGACGAGCAAGATTAAGATGGAAGCTCCTCTGTTTATCCACTCCACATGCCGGCAAGCAAAACCACTATCCAGATCTGTGTCAAGACGTTGACACTCTTCTGTATTTGTTTCTATCTCTTTATCATCAATTGTATTCATCTTCTTAGTATATCATTCGCACCATGTATCAGATGCTTAATTCTATAATTAAATGTTATGATCATTTCCATCTCCATCTCTTTGCTTATTTCTATTCATCCATATTTCTCTTTCTCCACAATGTTTTCTTAATCCCTTGGATAATTAGCAATAATTGAGCAAATGAATTAATTGGGTAAAGGAAATAATTATGTTTAGTCAAGGCATGCTAGACGACATCTTCACTTGTGAAAGCAGAAGTGAAGATGTCATTTCGCCTATCGAGAGAAGGTTGGAAGAATGTGTTCACTAAAGCGAGAAGTACTTCCAGAGATGGAAGCAACCTTGCGTTCACCACGTGCATCCTTGTTTCACCATAGAGATATGGGAACGCGGCCGATCACCGAGAGGTGTACGCCAAAGGAAAGCGGAACCTTAGTTATATCTTTAATGCAATTAACAACCTTGCGATGTTTGTACTAATTATTCTTTCCTCTTTCTGATTCATCCATAAAGACTTGCCATCGCATACCACAATCCTTTGTATAAACTTCACAGTCAGTCTCGAACTCAACATCATGTATATCATGTATCTTGTATCTTGCATCACATTAGCTTAGGTTTATTTTTATCGCAATTTATTTTATTACCGCAACTTTAGTTTATCTGCACAATTTTACTTTACCGCAATTTACTTTCCTGTACAAACACACCCTTTATTAATTGTAAAACCACCAGTCGCATATATCACAAATGTAACACACTAACGACAAAAATCCCTATGTTCAACCTCAGATTACTCTGAGAAACTTACGTTAGAATTATACTTGGTTTTAGCGCAAGGAAACTTGTGACAATGCATAACATACTACAAGCATTTCAGTAATAATGCATACATCTAGAAGTAGTATCGCATAAAGTGTACATGAGCAACATCACAATATAATATTATATCTTGCGTTACAAGTTTATGGCAACATGAGCTTGTAGGTCATCATCATGCATGCACATTACATTTACCAATTTCAAGTCACCAGACCCGCATGCTCACCTCCGAAATTTTATTGAAATCTACAATACTTTTGTGTTCCCGAACATCTCTGCTGAAGAAGTTCGACTAACGTTGTTCCCATTTTCTCTCTGTGATCAGGCTAGGAAATGGGCATATTCTCTCGAACCAGGAGAGATCACTTCTTGGGAGCAGGTAGTGAAGAAATTTATGAAGAAGTATTTTCCACCTACCGAGAATGCAAGACGAAGGAAGCTTATTACAAATTTTGAACAAGATATGGACGAATTGCTCAGCGATACTTAGGCGAGGTTTAAAAGTTGGTCCGGGATTGTCCACATAATGGGTTACTAGACTGCCTTCAAATGGAGATTTTCTATCATGGTTTGAATCCCGCTTCGCAGACCACTGCCAACGTGGTAGCAGCTGGTGGTCTGCTCGACAAAACTTATGACGAGGCGAAGAATATCATGGATTGCATCTCCAAGAACCATGAAGACTGAAGAGAGAGTGACCAAAGATTGAGACTTAAAGACTCTGACGCAAACAATGGTGCTATTACTTCATTACAAAACCAAATGACCGCAATGATGAATTTGATCCAAGGAATGGCAATTAGCAGCCTAACACCGCAAGGTGGGCAAATCAACGCAATCAGTCAAAACACCGCAAGGTGTGAGACTTGCGGTGATTGGCATGCGATGCAAGATTGCACGCAAAATCCACAGTCTTTCTACTTTATGAAAAATAATCCCTTTTCAAACACCTACAACCCCGGGTGCAGAAACCACCCCAATTTTGCTTGGAAGAATCAACAGCAAAATTTCCAACCTGTGGCGTAAAAAAAAGGGCCACCAGGATTCTTTCAACGCAACAATGATCAACCGAGCAATCAAGGAAATAGCTCACAACAACCACCGTAACCCTCTTCTTTGGAGAGCCTATTGAAGCAATATATAGAGAAAAACGAGATGGTGCTTCAAAGTCAGGCCACGTCCATTCACAATCTTGAATTACAGATGGGCCAGATTGCGAGTGAGCTGAAAAGTAGGCCGCAAGGGGTGTTGCCAAGTTCAAACGAACTTCCATGCAACTCGGGTGATCAGGTAAGGAGCAATGTCAGGTTGTGACATTGCACAGTGGGAAGACTGTGGAGGGATAAAAGAAGGAGCATAGTAGAACAACTTCCATTGCAGCTGAACCTGAGATTGCGGTAATGCAAAAAGAAGAAAGAGAAAATGAAGCAGTAGAACCGGAGGTTGTATCGACCTCGAAGCCTAATGAAACGAGAACCATGAAAGTTCAGTTACCACCTTTCCCTCAGAGACTAAGGAAGAAGAAAAACGAAGAGGTACAGTACCAACGCTTCTTATCTATGTTAAAGCAATTACATGTTAACATTTCTTTCAGTGAAGCGATTGAGGAAATGCCTGCCTACGCCAAGTTTCTGAAGGACATGGTAACTAAGAAGATGGAAGCTGGAAAATTTGCCACGGTGGCATTAACGTAAAGTTCCAAATCCATAATCCCACCGAAGATGAGTGATCCTGGAAGCTTTACTATTTCTTACTCCATAGAAGGACTATATATTGGGCAAGCCTTGTGTGACTTGGAGGCCAGCATAATTTGATGCCACTGTCAATTTTTAGACAATTAAATGTGAGGCAACTTGTGCCCATATCAATGACTCTCAAACTGGCCGACAGATCTCTGGTTCATCCATAAGGTAAGGTGAAAGATGTGTTATTAACAATTGACAAATTTATCTTGCCAGCTGACTTCATCATCTTAGACTATGAGGTCGACAAAGATGTGCCCATCATTTTGGGGCGACCTTTTCTATCAACGGGTCGTGCTCAAATTGATGTGTATAAAGGATAAATCACTTTGAGTATTAACGGACAGAAGCTCAAATTTAATATAATTCGTGCCATGAAGTTTTCGGACGAAGAAGACCTGCAAGATTCTGATGATGATCTGAATTTGATTGAAGAAGAAAAGTCTGATGAAGAGTATGAAGAATAGGATGCCAGCGCATCCATTGTTGCCTACAATGCGATCGTAACAAAAACAAACAAGGAAGAAGAAATGATCGCAAAGCAAGAAATAGAGCCAACAGAAGAAAGAAAAACAATGCAACCTTCCTTAGTGGAGCCACCAACACTTGAACTAAAGACCCTACCAACTCATTTGAAGTACGCATTTTTGGGGCAAAATGAGAAGCTGCCAGTGATTATTTCCTCTGCGCTCAACAAAGATTAGGAGAATGTGTTGATGAGCATGTGCGAGTAATTGCCTGGATGCTCGCTGACATCAGAGGAATAAGCCCCGCGTACTGCATGCACCACATTCATCTTGAAGATAACCACAAAGCAACAATTGAACATCAACGCAGACTCAACTTTGCGATGAAGGAGGTCGTCAAGAAGAAGATTGTCAAATGACTAGATGCAGGCATTATCTACCCCATAGCAGATAGCACGTGGGTCAGCCTCGTGCAATGTATGCTGAAGAAGGGCGGAATGACGGTAGTCCCAAATGAGAACAACGAATTAATACCGCAAAGGACCATCACTGGATGGCGCATATACATGGACTACCGCAAACTGAATGCGGCCACAAAGAAAGATCATTTCCCCCTGCCATTCATCGATCAAATGCTAGACCGACTAGCAGGGAATGATTTTTACTATTTCTTGGATGAGTATGCCGGATACAATCAAATCATGATAGCTTCTGAAGATTAAGACAAGACCACATTCACCTATCGGTATGGGACATTCGCTTTTTGCCGCATGCCATTTGGCCTCTGCAATGCACCAAGCACGTTCCAAAGGTGCATGATGGCGATCTTTTCAGATTATCTCGAGGACTCAATGAAAATATTTATGGATGATTTCTCCGTTTATGGGAACACTTATGAAGTCTGCCTAGCCAACTTGGAGAAGATTCTAAAAAGATGTGAAGAGACGAATTTGGTGCTCAACTGGAAAAAATGTCATTTCATGGTCAAGGAGGGTATAGTGTTGGGACATAAAGTCTCCCAGGATGGGTTGGAGGTGGACAAAGCAAAGATCGATGCAATTGAAAAGCTTCCACCTCCAACCAGCGTAAAGGTTGTGCGAAGCTTCTTGAGGCATGCTGGATTCTATAAATTTGTCAAGGACTTTTCTAAGATAGCACGACCACTGAGTGCGTTGCTAGAGACTAACAGAAAATTTGAGTTTGACAACAACTGCCTCAACGCATTCAGAGTTTTAAAAGATGCGCTGATTACTGCACCCGTACTGAATTGTGCCCAGACTAGACATGTTCATTTGAAAATCATGTGCGACGCAAGCGGGTATGCAATGGGAGCAGCTTTGTGCAAACGAGAAAAAACAATTTTTCACCCCATCACATATGCAATTAAAACCTTTAAACCCTGCGCAAAAACAAATTATACCACTACAGAGAAAGAACTCCTGGCTTGATTTTAACGTTAGAGAAATTCCGGGCATATATGTTGGGAACCAAATACTCATTCCACACTGATCACTCGGCGATCAAAATACTTAATGAAAAAGAAGGATGCAAAAGCCCGAGGTTGATTAGATGTGTTCTTTCCTTCAAGAATTTGATATCGAAATAATTGATCGAAAAGGGATAGAGAATCAGGTTGCGGATCGTTTGTCTTAGACTGGAAAAATCCTGAAGTTGACCACAATGAGACTGAGGTGAGTGCCGTGTTTCCGAGATGACAGTTATTTCACATAGAAGAAATTACCCTGTATGCAGACATCGTTAAATATTGTGTTGTAAGCAATTTCCTGAAATTACACTATCATCAACAGAAGAAGCTCAACAACGGACTGCAAACATTATTATTGGGATGAAGCCAAATCTGATAAAGAGGTGCATTACCAGATTATTCGATATGCGTCCGAATGCTGCTTACAACGCATATTTGTTACATGCCCATACTCACCATAATGGTGTGGATTGGAGGTAGCGCACTGCAGCTAAGTTTGCAAAAGGGATTTTTTGGCCCACATTATTTAAGGATGTGCTGACTATGCCAATGAAATGTGATCAGGTGTCAAACGCACAGACAACATTTCATGGAAGAACGCAATGCCAATGGACACTATCTTGGAGCTGGAATTATTCGACATATGGGGGATTGATTTCATGGGACCATTCCCTCATTCACATGGCAAGCATTACATTTTATTGGCCGTCGATTATGTCTCCAAGTGGGTAGAGGCAATAGCATGCGTCGTAAATGATGCGGCGATAGTCTCCCAATTCCTGAAGAAAAATATTTTCACTCGTTTTGGAACTTCGCATGCCATCATAAGTGATAAAGGATCCCACTTTGTCAATCATAATATCAAAGAGCTGAAGTGTCCAATCGTGAAATTAAGTTGATGCTTGAGAAGGTAGTAAAGCCTTCATGGAAAGATTGGACAACGAAACTTGACGATGCATTGTAGGCAGACTGCATATAAAACACCAATAGGTATGTCCCCCTATGCGTTGGTATTTGGCAAGGCGTGTCATTTGCCTTTGGAGTTGAAGTATAAGGCACTGTGGGCGGTCAAGAAGCTGAATAATGATTTGAAGAAAGCAGAAGACGCGTGAAAAATACAGCTGGTCGAGCTAGAAGAATGGAGGATCAACGCATATGAGAATGCGAAGATTTATAAGGAGCGCCCCAAGCGCTGGCATGACAAACGCAAATGCGGTAAGAACCTTCAAGTCGGGCAATAGGTCTTACTCTTCAATTCAAGACTGCGGCTCTTCCTGGGAAAATTAAAATCACCCTGGTCTGGTCCCTTCATCATTAAAGAAATATTTCTACATGGTGCGGTGGAGCTAATCACTGAGGATGGTAGCTGGACATTTAAGGTTAATGGACAATGAGTTAAAGCATATTGCAGAGGTGATTTTTAGCCAGAAAAAGTCTCCATGAAGCTGAAAGACCCGGATTACCCCCTACATGATTCTTGAACTCTTATTTCTTCGTCTATTTTACTAGTATTTAGCTATCTAAATCTTACTGAATTTTACTTCTAAAAAAAAAAAAATGCGATAACGAGTTTTATTTTGTTTAAAATAATTTGATCCTCTCTTTGTTTTTCTTGCAACGATCGAGGCGCTGGATTGCGGAGATGTTACGTGACAAAGTACTTATCTTACTCCATCACCGCAACCCAAAGAAGAGAGATCGCCGCAAAGATGGATACATCAATACAATGCAGGCGACAGTGCAAAATTTGGGGGTGTACTCTTCCTTATCTTTATTTCCAATTTTATGCTATCACATTGCATTTTAGTCTTCAAAATTTTATCACTGCATCATCTTTAATCACCGCAATCATTTGACATAGATAAATTTAGTTTGTTACCGCATTCTGTTTCTTTGCCAAGTATGATTTCAATGATGAAAACTATGCTTCTATTTCTTTCGTATATATTAGAGTCAACTTAATCTTAAGATAGTCACCTCATGAAATATTTCGCAAAGTTAGGGGCTAGCTTTCTTTCAACTCTCTTTACAACGCATTCTATGACCATCACATGACTTATTTTATTCTCTTGGCAGTGATGAGGACATTGTTGCATTTTAAATTTGGGGGTGGGGTATTTTTTTCCAGCCATGCTATTTTCTTAAAAAAAAAAGTTATATTTTTTAGAATAACAACTCTACTGTCAACGCAATGAGAAACCCATGTTGATAAGAGTTAAGTTGTGAAAGGCACTTACCTGTAGTTGGATGTCCGCATGATACACGTGGGGGCAAGCCAAAATGAAAATAAGTCACCAGAATCTATGCATAAATCAATGACCGCAACTCCACTGCCAAATTGGTATGTGTTTAGTCTGAAAAGAGTGCATTGCTCGTAGTTGGATGTCCGCATGACATACGTGGGGGCAAGCTAAAACGAAGGCAAGGCACTTGGATCAGTGCAAGGTCAGAAAAAAAAAAGCAATGAAGAAAATTTTTGTGCAAGGATAAAATCATTTGATATCCCGGAAGAAAATTTTCTTTTTTTTTGAAATAAATCATGCGATGTTCTGGTATTTAGTAAAGTCCTTTTGAAAGGTAAACTTGTAGTCCCTAGGTCTTAGAAATATTTTAAGAAGAGACTTGAATAAGACTTAAGGAAATTCTGGTATATACGATTTGAACGAAGTATTCTTGAGAAATCTAGGAAAAGAACTTTGCGGTTGACTTGATAAAGGAATCTTTAGCTTATGCTTGAGAACAAACATTGTTTAAATTTGGGGGTGTGATAACGAGCAGAAATGCACGTTATCATAGTGCTAAGTTCTTAAACAATGTTGTATTGCGTTGATGAAATATGTTAAATTGTGTCCATTAAGCATAAATTCTATAATATTGTGGTCGCATGCATTTGGCGCATTAGAATAGTTGATCTTTATATTTTTGTGCGGAATATGTGTTAACGCAATGTAAGATTGCGATCATAGGAAATCATTTGTCGAGCTCAACTTCACCGCAAGGCTTTGCGTTGATCGTGCTCGCATACATTCGCCTGAGAAGGATCACCACAACTTGGTCAGTGCAACATGGTGAGCGCATCCGGGTGAAAGGATAATTAAGAGCGATGGGACAGAAAGCTGATGACAGTCGAATCCAAATTAAGTTGACAGCCGATAACGGTCATAAAGTACATTCAGCTTTATCGGTGACAATTATGTGGCACATCAATCTGGAATTGAAACTGTCCCATCTGTACAACCAGGAGAGAGAAGCCGCCTTTCACCATAGATGCTCTATAAATACCAAGTGCATTCTTCAGAAAAGGGGTTCACCCTTTTTACAATCTTTTGTTCCATAAGTCGCATGTCTGTGTTCTTAGTTTTCTTTCATTTTAAGGCAGACGCGAGGGAAGAAGTTGTGCCAGTAGATCGTTTCGGTAAGCTTGGGAGAGCGTTAGAAGCTCCAAGGACAAAGAACGGGCCGACGCCTGCTGAAGCGAGAACATCTTTAGATTAGAATAGAGATTTCAGTGTAAAAAGCCTCGGTCAGCAAGGAATTGCTACCAGGCTCTCTACCTTTACTTTCCATCGTCATTTTGTACTCAACTCATTTATAAGAATGGGATTTCTTTCTCTATATCTGTTCACTCTCTATTATTCACACATGAGTAGCTAAATTAGTTGAATGGGTTGAGAAACATTTAGCTAGCACAACTAGGGAATCTTCATTCTTTGTGATTATCTTGTTTATGTATGCTTTATTCGTCCATTAGAGATACTTGGAAGGGTAGTCTAAGGACAGGATCTAGACTTGGGAAGGTCAGGTTAGAATCTAGACTTAGAAGAGCCAGATTAGAACGAATAAATGAGAGATAGGCGCTTAGGAATGAGCACTATTTGTTATCAACGCATTGCATGAATCCTAGAGATATGATATGATTGTATGCGGTCACTTTACTTTCATCATTTTGCATCATTGCATAGGATAAGAGTAGAGACTTAGGGATGAGCTTTATGGACATTTTGCATTCAACGTCCTAGATTTAGGAGCATCGCATTTACATTGGAAAATGACTTGTTGTGCATGGTTGTAATATGATCGCATAGTTTAACGCATTCCCAAGTAATGCTAGCTAAAGATCTTTTCAACCCGTTCATCGCATACTTATTGCATCTATCAATGCAACTTTCTTTTCTCAAATCCGCCACCTTTATTTATTTCTTTTTCATCAACGCAAACAACAAACCCAACACTTATTTTTTTACTTGGTTACCACAAAGTTTTCATCAAAATTACCAATGTAATCTATTTTCACAAGTCCCTGTGTTCGACCCTGGACTTACCAGGAAACTCAAAGGAATTTACACTTGAATTCCGCTAGGGAAACTTGTGTGCACAACGCAAATCTATCAACGCATATCATTCATATTTCCACTTCATAAATACGAGCAACAGTCATTAATACCAGAACAACTCTTGTTCCTATAACGACTAGCCATCATTGATTTGGCCAAGAGATCATTAACTTACTTAACAATCTCCCGTAAGTGTGACCAGCCATTTTAAGCCTTAAAGGTCCATCCCAAAAGGCCAATCTGAAGGGAAAAAATCCGATTGGGACAAAACCTAAAGCAACCCTATCCATTTCTGAAGTTCACCTTGATATTGACCAACTGCACAAAACTCATTCGAAGGGGGTCGCATCGAAGGCGACACGAGGGCGTACAGAATGATCTCATGGTGTGAACCAATGACAGAGACCATAGGACGTGTTGGCACACACCCTTCACCCACTTACTGTAAATACTCTCTCCGTCCACCTTGATATTGACTCATGCAAACACCATCCGAAGGGGGATGCATCCTGGGGCATCTCGAGGCCAAGCATGAATCTCACTGTGTGAACATACAGGGAGAAACGTGAATGGAATCATAGACATCTCTGATACACCTCCTCCTCCCACTGAATATTTTATAACCTAGGGTTTAGTTTACTTAGAAAAAACACGGCTAAGGATTTTAACTAAGTGACTTTTAGGTTTTCCCAAGAGTAACATTAACTAAGTGACTTTTAGGTTTTCCCAAGAGTAACATTCATCCATTAAAATCTTTAACGGAGTCTTTGACCAAAACGTCGCATGCTTGTTGAAAATCTATCTAATTCACCTTTCCAGGTAGGTTCCCAGGTAGGGGTGTTACGTTTTCGTCATCTTAAGAACCCCAGCCTAGCCAGAACCGCATTAGACAAAAACTCCCTTATAGATAGGTTTACACCAAATTTAATCTTTTGTTCCAACAAATTTAATCCTATTAAACCGATTTTAAAAAATTAAGCTAAGTTACTTCTCTTTAGAACCACTTGAACTTAGGTCAATCTCAATCCAATTTTAAAACCCTTTTAAAAAACTTGAGTTCACCCTAAGTCCGCATGCAACTCTGAATTATTGATTTTAGATCTAATTTCCTTTATAACACTTATAAACGAAAACAACTACAACGCGAAGCTAACACATGCAAGGCATTCATAACGCTTATAAATGGCCTAAGTGTCATGCTCAATGCATTGTCCATTCATTGCTACTTCTTTTATATAACACTTATACAAAACCGCAATGAAACAAGCAAAACATGCTTCCATTCACCCTTAGACTATAACATTTATAATAAAAGGATGATGCATGATAATGCTTAATGCATGCAAAATATAACTCTTATATTTCATGATGCATGCACATGCTTTCAAGTAATTTCTTCATGCAAGATTATAACATTTATAATACATGATGCATGAGTAATTGCACAACCTAAGGTGGGTTTTTAACTATATGAAAAACACTTGGACATATAAGTACCATACATCACATGTATAAGCAATAAAAGTTGATGAACCGGGTAAAATTGCCTTAAAACACAAAAGGGAAAGCTAACTATTACAAAGATAAGGAGTCTCCGGTTCAAACAGGTGAACCGAGTCTTGAACCGCTCGGCAAAGCTTCGCTTCTTCAACCATCCATCGTGTACTAAGCACCCCGCGATCGTCTACACGATAAATAAAATCTTCGTTCTATCGCTTACTAGTGCTCCAAAGTTAAGCGATCGTTTAGCATTACTATACAATCATCTAGAAAAACCCAAACAATCGTTTAGCTATTACAACACGATCGTGTACCTTTACAAAGCGATGAAGCCTGAAGCATACAATCGTTTAGCCTGCTTCGCACAACGCTTGCCTTCCGCGATCGTCTAAGCGACTACAATTCCCCGAAACACCATCGCCTAAGCGATCGCTTAGTTAGCGTCTCTGTATCGCATACGAACGATCGCATAGGTAGTAACTAAGCGATGAAGCTTGCTAACTACACGATCGTCTAGCGCGCGCCTTCTACTAACGATGAGCATCGTATGCTCCTACTACGATCGCCTACCTTCAGCGCCTATGCGATCACGCAACCAACGCTATGCGATATGGTAAACGATTTACCTCATCGCTTAGCATTAGCTAAACGATCGATTAGAAAATACTACACGACCGTCTATGAAAAAAATTAAACGATTGCTTAGTAAAATCCCTACGATCGTTTACCTGAGGCTATATGATTCGATCAACGCTTGATCGTTCTTATTCGTTGAGAACTGCATCGCCATGCGCCAAAGCTTCATCACGAACGACTCGACGAACTCAAACTTTTCGAATTACAAACTCTATTGCAAAGTTAATTTTGCCCAAAAATGCAGGGGCCCTTACAATTAACACTTTGTAATACCAAAAGCTTTAACAAAAAGGCAATTTTAAACCCGAAACATTCATCAATTCATCCACAAATGCAAAAAAAGGTTAACTACAAATGCAGAAATCCATCGCGACTGTAAAAACCGTTCGATTCAGATCTGTAATTTGGAATATCAGAGAACCTGGCTCTGATATCAATTGAAGGAAATCAGAACTTGAGATTTTTGTGAGCAGCGAAACAAGACTATTCCAAATTACAATCATGAATCAACAAATCATTTACAGTCAACTTCAATGCGCTCGGGCGTTAAATTCCTTGGATCGCAATTCTGCCTTGCGCCAACGTATTTTCTTGCACAAAATACGTAAATTAGCTACTTTAGTGCAATGGGCGCATGCGATCGCAATGTTCTCAACTTAATGCTTTTGGACACGATTTTACATATTTTTACCGTCGCAATCCTACATTATTTTATGTCTTTGCGTTGTAATAATGTGCATTTCTGCCTGTTATCAATATGATAATTAATTCTTTATCTCTAGTAACCGATTGAGTGGGAGGTTATTGGTGGTTTTACGGTGGCTATGAGATAAAAGAAAAATCGTTTTCCTAAATTAGTAGTGACTTCATTCGGAAAGTACTCACGGAGATAAGCTATCAAGTGAAAGAGTTTCACTAAGTGATAGCTTTGAGAGACTACACGATCAACTAAGCGATCGCTTAGAGTTGACTATACGATAGTCATTCAACTGATCGTTGCTACACGATCGAGTGGCTAAGTCGATATGATAGGCTACCATTTACTAAATGATAGAGCACATGTCTATACGATAGACCAGCTTTTTATCTCCCACTTGCTCGATCGTCTACTCGATCGTAGACCTCTAGTCTCTTCCTCAACCCAAGATCATACAGAGCCCATAACTCCTAGAATCTCACACCGAGAATACCAAGGTAACCACTGTGGTGGTGTCCTCACTCAGTTCGTGGATAGAGTTAGTCTCGATTGTGTTCGAAGAGCCGTTAGCTGTTCGTGTTGTTCGTGTGTGATTGTTACGTTTGTGTGTTGCTGTCTTTGGATGCATTGGGAGATTGATCGAGGGATTCATGAAGAATGGTTCTTCAAATGTATGCATCCTTTATCCCTTGTATCATCTTATAGCATGTTGTAAATTTGGTTATTGCATGACTTGTTAGTTTCCGGATAGCTTGTAATTGATTGTATTTATTCAAATGGAATTTGGAACGATCCCTTCTACTACTCATGAAAATTCTCGTGTTTGATTTCCTTCACTACCTGTACTAACAAGGTGCATCTTCCTTTTCGGTGGCTCAATCATAAGTACTCCAAAGTTAAGCATGCTTAGCTTGGAGCAATCCTATGTTTGGTGAGTTCCTGAGAATTTTCCTAAGATGCATGTGAGTGAGGAAAAAGCATGTTGAAAGGACCCGTGTTGGTTTGTGGGGATAACTTTCACTTCTAAAAAGAATTCAAGGCAAGGGAGGATGACATAGCAAGGTTGTAAGGGATGCAGAGGAATGTCGGGGTCATCGTTACAGATGGTATCAGAGCGAAACCTCTCCCAGCTTAGCTTGGAGCAATCCTATGTTGGGTGACCTCTTGGGAATTTTCCTAGGATGCATGTGAGTGAGGACAAAGCATGCTGAAAGGACCTGTATTGGTTTGTAGGGAAAACTTTCACTTCTAAAAAGCATTCAAGGTAATGGAGGATGACATAGCAAGGTCGCAAAGGATGCAGGGGAATGCTAAGGCCATCAGGGGTTTAATCCAATCCAAATCTTGGGTCCGGGGTGTTACACTCTCCACCCACTTAGTAGGTGGTTATGTTTTTTTTATAGGAAAATGGAGCATAAAAGAAAAACGGTTTTTTCTTCTTCTCCAACATTGAATTTGCTAAATGATTATGAGAGATTTACAGAATTGTTCTGTGTTCTTGTATTCGTGAAAGCTTTCTCAATCTTCTACTTCCTCCACCAAATCTTATCCCTCCTAACCAAAATAGTAAGAGCTCACCACTCCTGGGTTCTCACCCCGAGAATACCAAAGACTCTTTGTGGTTGTGTCCAGGTTTTGGTTCGAGAATATCTTGAAGAAGGTCTTCAAGAAGTTGTTGTTTCTGTTCAAGGGAGGATTCGTGAATAAAAGGTCTTCAAAGGTAATGTATCTTGAACCTCTTTTTTTGAAAAAGCATGTTGTAATTTATCTTTAAATGCATATCTCTTGTATGTTTACTATAAACTTAGTATTTGATAATTAGTGGAATTTGGACGATCCGCATCCGCTCGAGGTTCTCCTCATATAAGTTCATTCAATTGGTATCAGAGCCAGGTTGTTGATTTCTGATTCCAAAATCCATTCTTATATTGAATCATTTACAGTACTGGTGGGTTTTATAATTTGCATTGCATTTATGTGATAAATGTTTGTGGATGTATTGTTGATGGATATTTTCGGGATAGAAATCTCAATTTAAGGCTTTCTGTTTACTTTATAAAGTTGGTATGTAAAGGACCCCTGCGTTTTTGGGCATTAAACATTGTGCTCCAGTATGTATTTGTTAATTTTTTAGTCACTCATGATGCTTCAAAGAAGGGTTGCAGATTAGCATTTCGATGGAGAAGACAAAATAGAGGTTACCACATCTTGTAGCTAGAGCTAAATGATCGGATAGCTTTTGTTATGCGTCGTGTAAAGTTTGCTACACGATCGTGTAACATTTGATAAACGATCGCATAGATAATGCTACGCGAATGTGTAGGTTTTGCTACATGATCATGTTGTGTTGGCTGTACAATCGCATGGGCACTCATTTGTTGAACGGTCACGCAGTATTGGATACTCAACACATCCTTGCATGCTACACGATCGCATAGACTATCATGCTTATCTCATAATCTTAGCTACACGATCGCATAGTATATGATACTCGACGCATGGATGTTTTCCACACGATCGCATAGACTTTCATGCTCATTGGATAGTCATTAGCTACGCAATCGCATAGACTCGATGCCTCACTGTTTGACGATGGGGCGTTTGCTACACGATCAGCTGCAAGGGTTCTTTGTGGAGCGATTTGAGGCAAGCGATTCAAGATCCGATTCACTTGTTCCAAACCGGTGGACTCAAATATGTAATAATTAGCCTTTTAATTTCCATTTAAGAGAGGTTCTATCTTGGTCCATCAACTTTTAGTATAAATATACATGTGATGCATGTTTTTTATTATATGTTATAATGTATGCCATATAGTTTTAAAACCCACCATAGGTTATGCATTTATTTTCATGCATCATTTTATATTATAAGTGTTATAATATACTAGTATGCATGATTTAAATTACATAAAGCATGCTCATGCATCATATAATATAAAAGTTATAATATATGTATGCATGCATTATAGCATATCCATGCATCATATATATTATAAGTGTTATAATATAAGGTTGAATGGTTGTATGAATGTATGCTATAGCATAGCTCATTACTTAGTTATATAAATGTTATAAATTAGTAATGAATGAACATTACATGAAGCATGACACTACCTTAGGTTAAATTATAAATGTTATAATTAAATTATTTATATCTTTCATGTAATGGTTGATTTTAATTGTTTCGTTTACTTATAATTGTTATAATAAATGAAATTAGAATTAAAATTAATAATGAAGAGTTGCATGCAAACCTTAGGCTATAATCATTTTTTAAAATTGTTTTAAAATATGATTGAGATAGACCTAAGATCACGTTTCTAATGAGATTAGAAATATAAGTTTAATCTTTTAAATCGGTTAAATATGATTAAATTGATTCCTAATAAAATATTAAATATGTAACAAATGTATCTATAAGAGACCTTTTGTCTAAGGCGGGTTCTGGCTAGGCTGGAGTACTTAAGTTAATGGAAACATTGCACCCCTACCTAGGAACCTATCTGGAAAGGTGAATTAGAAGATTTGTTACATGCATGCAAGTTTGATGAAAGTCTAGTAAAGAGTTTAATGAGACTTGAATCAAAATTGTTCAATCACCAAATACAATAGTTATTTTTTTAACAAATTAAACAAATGCTTATATAAAATCAGTAGTCGGATTTTCCTAAGTTAGTTAGCCCTAGGTAGAACACTCAGTTGGAGGAAAATAGAGTATATGATACTTCAATTTTACCTCTACACGTTTCTCCCTAAAAGTTCACACTGTGAGATATACTCTCGGCCTCGAGGCACCATGGGTGTCCCCCTACGGATGGCATTTGGGTAGGTCAATACCAAGGTGAATGGAGAGAGTGTTTATAGTAAGTGGGAGCGGGATGTGTGACAACATATCCCTCGATCTCTCTCATTAGGTGGGATAAAGTTTCATGCATCGCCTCGAGGTATCGTGGGTGTTCCCCTAAAGGATGGCAGTATTGCATGACACTTTATTTGGTCTCCAGAAATGGATAGCGTTTCTTTAATCTCTTGTTCCAATTGGCTTTTCTCTAAGGTTGGCTCATTGGGGTGGGACTCTAGAACCTAAAATGAGGGATTACACTTACACAGAATTGTTAAGGACGTTATAAATTCTGGACTGAACAATGGTGACTATTAGTTACTCTTACAAGGAGTTGTTTCTATCTAATGGTTGATAATGTTTCATTTTAGTGAATGGGCACTTGATCACCCTACAGTGACTTTTGTCCTGTCTCAATGAAGCATCATTGCAAAACATATGTCACTTAGGGTACATTAGACTATTTTGCTAAAACTTGATTGGTTTTCTAAAAGTGGTTTAATGCAGGTAGACTAAATTACGTTTGTTCTTTTTTAACAATTTAAAATGGCTACTGCTATACTTAGTTTACTTACCGCCAATAAGTTAACTGAGTTGGAAAAATACGATCAACATGATTTTAATCATTGATGACCTGTGTTTCGTCCTAATGGAGGAGTGTCCTCCCATTCCACCTCCTAATGCTCCTCGAAATGTTTGGGTAGCTTACAAGTGCTAGATAAGGGCATACGAGGAGGCTCGAGCGTATATCTTGGCAAGCCTTAACAAAGTCTTGGCCAAGAAGCATGAGCTCATGCTCACTGCTTGTGAGATCATGGAGTCCCTGCGGGGAATGTTCTGACAACCGTCTGTATAGCTCAGGCATGATGCTCTTAAGTACATCTTCAATGCCCGTATGCAAGAGGGGGCATCTGTTCAAGAACACGTTCTCAACATGATGATCCACTTCAACGTGGCAGAGATAAATGGGTTAAGCATCGATAAGGCCAGCCAAGTTAGCATGATTCTAGAATCTTTATCTGAAAGTTTCCTGCACTTTCATAGCAATGCTGTTTTGAACAGGATTGACTACAACCTGACTACCCTACTTAGTGAGTTGCAGACTTTCCAATCCTTATTGAAAAGCAAGGAGAAAAAGGGTGAAGTAAATGTTGCTTCATCTTCCAAAAAGTTCCACAAAGGTTTGACCTCTGGAACTAAGTTTGTACCTTCTTCCTCCAACACCAAAAAGTGGAAGAAGAAGAAGGGTAGAAAGAGGAAGGCTGCTGTTAACCCAAGAGTTGTTGCACCAAGGGTAGACAACCTATCAGGGTTGACAAGGGAAAATGTTTCGATTGCAACCAAGATGGGCACTAAAGAGGAACTTCCCTAGGTATTTGGCAGAAAAGAAGAAGGCCAAACAAAGTAAATGTGATTTTCTTGTCTTGGAAACTTGTTTAATGGAGAATGATGATTCTTCCTGAATTATTGACTCTAAGGCCACTAATCATGTTTGTTCTTCATTTTAGGAAATTAGTTCCTGGCAGCAACTTGATGCTGGAGAGATGACGATGCAAGTTGGAACCGGGCACGTCGTCTCAGTTGTGGCAGTGGGAGGTCTCCGATTAACTTTACAGAACAAATTTCTCATTTTGAATGATGTATGTGTGGTTTTTGATTTAAAAAGGAACTTAGTTTCTGTAAAATTTTATAAGAACAATGTTATCGATTAAACTTTTCTTATAATAAAGTGTTTATTACAAAGAATGGTGTTGATATATGTTCTACGAAACTGGAAAACAACTTGTATGTGCTAAGGCCGTTAGCAACAAATACCCTCCATAATATAGAGATGTTTAAAACTGTTGTAACTCAACCTAAGAGACTTAGAATTTCTCCTAAGAAAAATGCTCAACTTTGGCACCTAAGACTAGGACACATTAATCTCAATAGGATTGAGAGGTTGTTGAAGAATGGACTTCTAAGCGAGTTAGAAGAAAATTATTTAACTGTGTTTGAGTCATGCCTTTAAGGGAAGATGACTAAAAGGCCTTTTACTGGAAAAGGTCATAGGGCCAAAGAACCTCTAAAGCTAGTACATTCAGACCTTTGTGGTCCGATGAATGTAAAAGCTAGGGGAGGTTATGAATATTTTGTCACTTTTACTAATGATTATTCAAGATATTGGTACGTTTATTTAAGGCAGCTTAAGTTTGAATCTTTTGAAAATTTCAAAGAATTCAAGGCTGAAGTTGAAAATGTAGTAAATAGACGATTAAAACATTTCGATCTGATCGAGGTGGAGAGTTTATGGATTTGACATTCCAGAACTATATGATAGAACATGGAATAGTATCCCAACTTTTAGCACCTAGTACATCTCAATAAAATGGTGTATCAGAAAGAAGAAATCGAACCCCGTTAGACATGTTTAGTCTATGATGACTTACATTTCCTTTCCTGACACGTTTGGGGGTTATGCAGTGGAGACTCCAACGTATATCCTGAATTGTGTTCCCTTCAAGAGTGTTGCCAAAACACCTTTGGAGTTATGAAATGATCATAAAGCTAGTTTACGTCATTTCAGAATCTGGGGTTGCCCAGCACATGTGCTTGAGCCTAATCCTAAGAAATTGGAACCATATTCAAAGTTATGCCTATTTGTAGGCTACCCCAAGGGAACGAGAGATGGTTATTTCTTTGATCCTAAAGAAAACAAAGTATTTATATCGAAAAATGCTATTTTTCTTGAGGAAGATCACATAAGGGAGCACAGACCCAGAAGTAAAATTGTGTTGAATGAGATTTCCAAAGAAACTACTGAATCTTCAACAAAAGTTGTTGAAGAACCTAGTACCTTAACAAAAGTTGTTGAAGTAGGTTCATCTAGTAGGTCAAATCCACCTCAAGTGTTGAGGGAACCTTGACATAGTAGGAGCGTTATGAACCCACCTATTCTCTATATGGATTTAACTGAAATCCTAGTTATGGTAGCTGATGACGAAGTCGAGGATCCATTGTCTTACAAGAAGAAAATGAAGAATGTTGAAAGGAATGAACGGATCAAAGCCATAGATCTCGAGATGGAGTCTATGTACTTCACTTTCGTATAGGATATTGTAGATCAACCTGAAGGGGTTAAACCTGTAGGTTGTAAATGGATCTACAAGAGGAAACATGGTGCTGATGGGAAGGTGCAAACCTTCAAGGCTAGATTGGTGGCAAAGGGTTAGTGAGAGATATTGCAGAGTATGGGTCTATGGGACAGACCACGTCTTGACTAGGGCAAGTGAGAGATATTGTAGTGGGCGTGTTATGTCCTAGTTTATTGTTTGTGTACTTTGTATTTTATCATATTGTACACCCTATTAGCTTTAGGTCAAGTGGGAGATTGCTGGGGTTGATGCCTAATCCTCATAGGGTTCTATAGTTTGTAAACAACGTATGAATAAACTCTTTATGTGATTAATAAAATATATGATATTTTATTCACTCTGTCTATAAAATATGTGATATTTTAGTTGCATTAACCACAAATCAATAAACTAACATCCAAGGTTATCTTTGTACCTTAAACATATATATGGAGACATACGGGTGGATCATGTTTAAGTGATAACCTAAATGGTCTGTAGTATACAGATAAGACTGGGCACCTTATCTTGGTGACACCATGAGTATAGCTCGCTTTGTAGGTGTTATAATTGTTGTAAAGTGCTACGAATGATTTGATCCTGATCATTCATGTATTAGACATGCGAGCGGAGATATTCTATACAAAAGAGTTTGCATAAGACTGGACCACAAAATGTTTAGTCTCATTATGTAACGTCGTTCATAATAGAGACTTGCATTTCACCAGGATGACTGGAGAGTAAATATGCGTGCATCTTATGATATGCGTTGATCTACATGCGTCCATGGTCATGCATTGGACTAAGAAATATGCAGTTGCGTTTAAGAATATATGCGATGATCATGCATTCCTGCCACAAGTTTTCTTGCTTTCTCGCCAAGTATAACGAGATCGCAAGTTTCGCGGGGTGATCCGAGGTCGAACTCAGAGACTTGTAACTAAATGTTGCGAAGTAATGTGTTTGCGGCGATGAATAAAAGAATAATGAAGTTAAAGGACTATGCGCTACTCCTACTCCGAACTAAACAGATTGAGCAATGGAAGTATGACTATGAGAGTTAGCAGAGATACGACAATTGTTAACGCGTAATAAGATGCATGGAAAAATAGATAAAACAGTGGAGGGGATAAATTCACCGCATCAGTAAGCTTGATCGCAAGGGTAATCTCAGCCGGCACACGTTATGCGATCATGCTATACACAAATATACGCATGCGATGCATATGCGAAAATGTCGATAGAACTTATGTCTAAGTCTCTATTCTTGCTTATGCGATCTAACACACATAAGACAAGGTGACCGCATACCACCATATCCTATTTCTAGGGTGCATGTAATGCAATATTTTATGTAGTGGAAATATGGATGATATGCGTTGGTGGAATTGCGTTGTGCACTCAAGTTTCCCCAGCGGAATTCAAGTGTAAATTCCTCTAAGTTTCCTGGTAAGTCCAGGGTCGAACATAGGGACTTGTGAAAATAGATTGCGTTGGTAATTTTGATGAAAACTTTGCGGTAACTAGGTAAAGAAATAAAGTGTTTGGTTTGTTGATTGTGTTGATTAAAAGTAAATAACAAATGCGGTGGAGTTTAAAAAGAGTTGGTAAATGGGAAATGCGATGAAGATGCGGTGAACGGGCTGAGAAGGGTTTCGGCTAATACTTCCTAGAATGCGTTCATACTTGCGATCATGCAACATGCATACAATAGTAAACCACCTCTCGGCACAAATACCACGGCTTCTAAAACTAGAATGCATGCAATATATATGCGATAAGTCTACAGGGTTTACACATAAACCTCTATTTCTATTTATGCGATGACAACATGACAACCACACAAATATGTGACCACATAATATCATTCCCGTCTCTAGGATGCATGCGATACAAGTTGACAAACAGAGCTTATCTCTAAGTCCCTATCTCTTGTCTATGCTCTCTCGAGTCCAGATTCTAACCTAGCTCTCTCGAGACATTAGGTTCTTTCTTTAGACTCTCTCTCGAGTAACTCTAAAGGGTATTTTGCACAGCATAAAACAAGACAATCGCAAGCAATAAACTTCTTTTTTCATGTTAGCTTAGTTCTTCTCAACCCATTCGACTAGTTTAGCTACTCATGCGTATTAAGAGAGTGAGCAGATGTATAAATAGAACTTCCATTGAATAGATATGAAGATGAAGTACAAAATAACAATGCAAGTATAATAAAGAGCCTGGTAGCAATTTCTTGCTACCAGGCATTTACACTGTTTCTACTCGTGCTCTAAAGATAATCTCACTTTCGCGAGAGTCGGCCCGCTCTCTGCTTTTATGCCCCAAGGTTCTTTCTCGAGTTGTCCTGGGCGATCTCCGGTGCCACAACTATTCTCTTGCTCCGCCTTAAAATGGAAAGGAAATTATGAACAGAAGCAACTGGTTAACTCGTCAGCCCCTTCTCTGAAGAATTCCCTTGGTAATTATAGAACATCCATGGTGAAAGGTGGCTTCTCTCTCCTGGTTGTACAGATGGGACAACTTTAATTCCTGACTGATGCGCTGGATAATTGTTACCAATAAAGCTAAATATACTTTATGACCGTTATCAGCTGTCAACTTAATTTAGATTCAACTATGATCAGTTTTCTGTCCCATCGCTCTTAATTGGACTTTCACCAGATGCGCCCATCATGTTGCGCTGACCAAGTTGCAGCGATCCTTCTCGGGCGAATGTTTGCGAGCACGATCAACGCAAAGCCTTGCGGTGAAGTTGCGCTCGACTAATGAATTCCTATGATCGCAATCATTGCATTGCGTTAACGTATATTCTGCACAAAAATACAAAAATCAATATTTCTAATACACTGAACGCATGCGACCGTAATATTATAGAATTTATGCTTAATGGACGCAATTTAGCATATTTTTGCCCGTTATCAGCATGCGATGTGTAAGTAGCAGATAGAACTTATTCCTAAGTTTCTACTCTTGCTTATGCGATCCACTCTGACTTTCCCAAGCCTAGATTTGGTCTTTAGACTACTCTCTCAAGTATGTCCAAATGATGAATGATGCACTTACAAGACAAAATGATCACATAAAGCATGGTTGAACCTAAGATTATTCCTATCTTTAGGAACACTGTTTACTTTGCTTAGTGAGTTCCACTACTTACCCTCTCGGGCAGTTAGTCGCCGCTGATTAGCTCATAGACAAGCGTTACTACAACCTCACACTAAGAAAAGAGGATTTACTCACTATACTTGCGCAACGTACACCTCTCGGTGTTTACTATATGCTTCATATGTCTATGCCGCATGATTGAGTATGTGATACTCTTGCAGTCTTACTTAATTCGTTGCAATGAAAGTAAGGGATGCTAAAAAAGAAGTTAATGAAGATGGAGTCAAAAGAAATAAAGAGATGCATTGATTACAAAATGTATTAATGTCTTAAGCTAAAATGTAATACAATACAGAGATAAGAAGAGAGATGGAGGGCTAGATGTAGGCAATCTCTTGCTTCCATCAAATGTGTGTCAAGGCTGCCGGTGGTGCCATGGAAGAGCGGTGGAATAGTCTCTCTTGAGATCTATGTCCAGCAAAGCTCCGGTCGTCACTCGGAATGGGTGAAGGAATGAAGAACTCTCAAAGAATGTCTTTTCACGCTCTCATCTGTGATCACAAGGATCTACCTTAAGGCAGAAGCTTGAATCCCTGTAATTTGGGCTTTAAGGCTCTATTTATAGAGCTTAATCACCGACAACATTAATGGTCCCACTCTGAATCTCTGCCACTAACGGCGTGATGGTTCTGCTCTGATCCTCTGCCACTAACGGCGTGGTAGGTGAAATGTCAACATCATCTTTTCGGTACTCCCAAGGTATGCGTTCATGCTTGTTTTTACCGAAGTACCATCGCGTTCCACCAACCTTGTGATCACCCTTCTATCATGGTTATTACTCTGTAGCCGCAACCTCCATACGATGAATGCATGCGATCACCTTTGTGATGGTCTGGGATTCACCGCATGCGACTGATTCCTGCGATAGCTACAAAAATAGACATTTTGACATAAAATAACGCATAATATTGGGTTGGCCGAGATTTTTCAATGCTGATTGATGCAAGCTCACTTTTCACATGAATTCTTAGTATAATCACCGCATATTCTACTTGTTAGACCTCATAATTCTAAATAGGAGGCTACAATAACTTGTATTTCTACCAGTTATCAATGACCATAGGTAACACGACCTGAATCCTGAGTGAGTTGTGAAATCTTGCCTATGAGGGCGGTCCTTTGATTTGTATGGGTGAGAGTGGCCAGATCACTGACTCAACAAGCCTACCATTTTGGGGATTCATCGATTAGCAAGCTGGAACACAACTACACAAGATGAAATTCACTCATTCGCTGAAGCAAGGGTAAGTAGATAAATTGTTCCCTTAAGGGTTGATTCCGAGTCTTGAACAATGTGGCACCACCCCCTCTCCTAGCCTAAAAGAGGTTTAGTCATAGTAGTGTTGGGTTTTATGTCCTAAAAACTCGCAGTTTGTAAAATGATAAACATTTTCTATTATCAATATACTTGTTATTGATCTCATAAATTGTATGAAAGTCTAAATCCAATAAACTAAGACCCATGACTATTGTATGAGTACTTGAACTTTATGTGAAGACATAAGAGTGGATCAGGTTCGAGTAAATAGTCAAAATGATCTATGGTACATGAATGAGTTTGGGTACCTTATTCTGGTAACACCATTGGATGCGCCCTACTCTGTGGTTGTTACAAAGAGTTGTAAAGTGCTACATACGATGTAATCCTAATTCGTACATGTTATGACATGAGAAGTGGGGGCATCCTAAATGAGTTTGCATAAGATCAAAACCAAGAAATAAGTCACTCTTACTTTATAACGTTGTTTATTGTTTAAGACTGACTATTTCACCTAGATGACATAGGTAACTCGATCTTAATCCTGAGCTAACTATGAACTCCTTTTTATTCGGGATTGCCCTTAGATTTACATAGTTGAGGGTTGGCTCAACAGCACCAGCTCAATAAGACTCCTATTTCAGGGGTAAGACCGGATAGATAGCTGGGAACATAGGGTGCAAGACGAAGTTCATGCCTACTGATGACATGCAGGGCCTTTTATTTAGAATTATGAAGGTTATTAAGTAGAATATGTGGCAATTATGTTAGGAATTCATGAGAAAATGAGCTTGCGGCGTTCAACATTGAGAATCTCAGCTAACCCATTATTATGCGTTATTATGTGTTCAATTGTCTATTTTTGTAGCTAACGCAGGAAGTGGACGCAAATGCGGAAGCCGAACTACCGCATAGACGACGCATGCGGAGAAACTCTCCATCGCAAAGATGAATGCATTCAATCAACGCATGGGTGTTGTGGTAATCAGTCGTATGCGTCCATCGCATAGAAGTTGCGATCGTCAAGCGATTGCGGTCATCGTGTAGAAGTTGCGGTATTAAGTGAATGCGATCACTGCATGATTGCGGCTACACGATAGCACATAATAGAAGGATCAACGTAAGGTTGGTGGAATGAACGCATCAACGCATCTCTCGGGAAAATCAAAAGATGATGTTGACATTTCACCTATCATGCCGTTAGCAGCAAAGATTCAGAAAGGACTAACGTGCCGCGAATGTCAGAATCAGAGCAGTCTATTAATGCTTTGTCGGCGATCCAAGCTCTATATAAAGAAGCCGATGAGCAGAATTTCAATTATCCAAGGTTTTCGCCTGAGGTTCACCTTAGGGTGGATCCTTGTGGTCCAGACAAATGCATGAGAAGAAGCTTGAGAGTTCTTCATCTCCTTCCTTCATTCCGAGTGACGACCGAAGCCTTCATTCGGAGCTAGATCTCGAGAGAGTCAGCTCCACCGCCCTTCTATGGCACCACCGGCAGCCTTGACACACATCTGCTGGAAACAAGACATTGCTTCCAGCTGGTCATTTCATTTTCTCTTCTTTTCTTATATTGTCTCGTATTACATTTTGAAATTAAGGAATTAATACATTATGTATTCAACGCATTTCTGTGTTTCCTTCGATTCCATCTCCATCTTTCTTTACTTAGCATCCTTAACTTTCATTGCATCACTTAGTGAGATTGCTAGAGTATCGCATACTTAGTCATGTGGATTAGAGATATGAAGCATGTAGCAAACCACCGAGAGGTGTGTGTTGCGTGAGTGTGTGAGAAAACCTTATTTGCTTAGTGTGAAGCTGTAGCAACGTCTATCTATAAGCGGATGTAACGCTTGTCTATGAGTAAAGTTAGCAACAACTAACTGCCCGAAAGGGTAAGTGGTTGGTCGTATTAAGCAATATAAGCTATTGTTCACTAGAGATAGCAATAATCTTGCGTCAGCCAAGTTTGTGTGGTTACTTTGTCTTATGTATGCGTCCATCACACCTTTAGAGCTACTCGAGAGAGATTCTAAAAAAAGAACCTAAGACTCAAGAGAGCTAGGTTAGAATCGATGTTTGAGAGGGCTAGATTAGGTTTGCCTAAGCAAGAATGGAGACTTAGGAACAAACTTCGTTTGCTATTACACAGCGTATGCACCCTACGGAGAGGACAATGGTTACGTCCAGGAAGTAGGATATGGTGGCTATATGCAGTCATCTCGATCCTTATGCATACACATCACATATGTCCTAGATTTAGGCTTTTAGTGTGTGTAGCATGATCGCATGGCTTGCGTTGATTAAGGTTTCCCTTGCGGTCACTCTTAAGGGTTGCAATGAAGACATCTCCATCTTTTATCTATTTTTTCATCCATTTACTTCCTATCAATAATTGTCGTGTCTCTACCTCTCATTCATATTCTCATTGCATTGTCTATTAGTTAGGAGTAGGAGTAGTGCTAGCTTAACAACCCCTCCATCATTCTTTTTATTCAACCGCCACATGCACATTACCGCATACGTCTAGCTACAAGTCCCTGAGTTTGACCTTGGATCACCCAAGAAACTTGCGTTCGCGTTATACTTGGCGTGAGCACAAGAAAACTTGTGACAGGAACGCATGGTCATTGCATACATTTGTTAACGCATAGTCATTCCAACACATGACCACCGACGCATGATAATCAATGCATACCTTAAGAACATGTATCGCATATTGTGTCCATGGAACTTTAGTTATCAAGTCCTCAATGATTTGGTAATCTAAATTTCTGTCATCAAGTTTTTTGCACCGTTGCCGGGGACTTGACAACTAATTATTTGTTGAGTTTTGTGTCTCTGCAGGCAACATTTTTATCTTAGGAGTATTGCAGCTTGTGTGACCAGGTTGCAACCAATATTGAAGTGTAGCGATGTATCGAAAACCAGTATTGACCCCAAGGTAGAAGGGTAATTAGTCGCATGAGCTGAAGGTAATTCTAAGCACATGGTGGCCAACATGCACCCAACAATTGCTGGAAGTTCCAATGGTCAAGGCAAGCCCCTTGACCCAAGCAGTTGAGAGAAATCTCCTGCATGGGAGACTCCTTGCAGTGACAACACTCCAGTTTTTCCAGGGATGTCTTCTACTCAATCTTTACCTTGCTTTCATAGTTTAGTTAATTTTTATTTTTATTGTTATTTTGGATATGCGCCTGCTTCCTTGGTTGTGGTGCGATTGTTCCTTGTAGGTGCATCAATAAGTCTCCTCGGTGCATAGTACAATGGAAGAATTCCTTTCATCCTTCAACGCATGGCTTTGATCACGTGGATGCCAATGCATGATCGCATGCGCTATTCCGCCTAAGGTCTTTTCTTGTTATCTTTTATGCATTATCCTTTTGAAATTCTTTCTTTTTAGATTGCGCTCCTTTGCAGTGTTTCTATGATGGTACGTATAATTCACCACATCTTCTAACTAAGCATCGCAAGGCACTCTTTACTTTTAATAGCTTCTTCAAATTTTAAAAGTCTTAAGTTTTATTTTGTGCGAACCTTCGCTCAAATATTTATTACTGCATTCCTGTAATTTTGCTTTTGGCTTTGCGGTGAGAACGCTGCCAACCTCTAAGTTTAGGGGTGGCAGCGGAGAAATTGCGTTCACTACATTGCGATCATTTGAAAAAATAAGTGAGAATTTTGAGAAATAACAACTCCAATGTCAATGCAATGGGGAAACTCATGTTGATAGGAGTTAAGTTGTGAAAGGCACTTACCCGTAGTTGGATGTCCGCATGATACACGTAGGGGCAAGCCAAAACGAAGAGCGTAATTAGGTTCAACGCCGCATTCGAATAAGACATCGCAAATTTTTTAAGTGTTTTGAACAAACGAATTCTCAAAAGCTAAACGCAAAGTTGCAGTGAATGAACAAAAAGTTTTTGAGCAAAGGCTTGCCGGATGTAAACTTGGAAAAGATCTTTTTGAAGAAGCAGCCAAAGTGGAGGAGAGCATTGCGACGATGGTTAGAGGCATGAGTAAATTATATTCTGAGAAGCTGGTCATTGCAAAGGAAAGCAAGAAGGTGAGTTAGAATTTCTTGAGTATAACGCATGCTTAAGGACAAGCATGATTCTAAGTTTGGGGGTGTGATTTAGGGATAAAAGAAAGGTTGTTCTCTCAAGTACTGAATCTAGGTCTTGAACAAGGCACCCTACCCTCTCATTGGGCTGAGAGAGTTTAGTTTGGTGATTGGATCACAAACTAGTTGTTCATTAGAGGATCAGTAGGGACTTGAGGAATAAGACGTAATCTCGGGGGTAAAACAGATATTTGACCCAACCGTTATTACAAACAACCTATGAAGGGTTAACTTGTTGATTATGATTAAATCATGTGAACATAATATATCTACAGTGAGGGGAGTGCAACTATGAGCTTTAGTGGAATGATCCATTAGTTAACGAATGGAGATTAATCTGGTCTAATGAGTTTAGCCAATTAATCTCGGATCGTTGGAGCCCATGATTTGTAGGTCCGTGAAGTCCCCCTACTAGCTCGTAACGACTAGCTCTAGAATAGCATGATAAGTTAATTTGAAACGTTCAAATTAGAATTAAGGGAATTAGTAATTATATGAGATATAATTATGTTTAATTTTAGAATTAAATGGAATAGGAGAATTTATATATTTAAATATGATTTAAATATATAAAGATGGATATGTGTCAAAATTAATTTAATATTTGATATTAAATTAAATTAAGTTTTATTTAATATTAATTTATGAAATTAATTAAATTTTCATTTTTAAAATCAAAATAGATTTATAAAATCAAATTTTGATTTTTAGATAAAATTGAAAAATTAGAAAACAAAAACACAAAATGGAAAAATGGATTTTTCCATTATCCATCACCTAACTAGCTCACACATATTGCAATGTCTTGCCTTTGTCTTCTCCAAGCATGAGCTGAAACTCATGCAGATCTTCTCTTTACATGTTGATCTGCAATATAATGAAGAGATTGGAGTGAAAATCGGGCATGAAATCCATAGAGTTTTTTTTAGAGAAAAACTGGTTTGAAGAATAGTTCTTCAACAAGGTTGCTACAGTGAGCTTTTCTTCTTCATCCCTTGATTCAAACTTGTTTTGAGTCCCACAACTCAATCTAGAGCACCAAGATAATAGTGGAGAAGATCTTGAGGTGGTCTACAATAATATTTGAAGAAGATTACAGCTGGAGAAGGAGCTTTGAAGAAGTTCTACAAGAGGTATGCTTGAAACCCATTTTTCTGCAGAAGCATGCTTTATATCATGCCAAAATTAGTGAATTTGAGTGCTTAGATGATCCTTATGCTTCTGCTATTGTTATACAATCCTATAAGTAGGACTATGATTTATTGTTCATTAGAGAAATCAGTGGTACTTACAGAGTTAGATGTAACTACAGGAGTAAAACCGTAATTTGGCCTAGCTGTACTTAGAGCAATTTGTGAAGGGTCATCGTACTGTTGATCGGTTATATCCAATGGACACAAAAATATATCTGTAGTGTGAAAAGTACAAATGTTGGTCTTTAGTGGAGTGCTTGACAGTTAACAGATGGTGAATAATGTAATTAAAGAGTTTAATTAATTATTCATGTTGTAAGAACTCTTATACAAGATTACCTATGAGCAGAAGCGGATCTTTCCAATTCATTGTAACATAATTTCCACATATACATTCACACAAACAGGTTTGCATTCAAAGCACTAAATTACTGGCATGCTTAAAGAAAAAATGACAAGAGAACGAGTAAAAATACCGGTTGAAGACTTTCTTCTCGGCAAGACTCACTCTTTTTGCGAACGAACACCTCACATTCTCGCTAGACTAGCAAGCAATCATTCAACACCACTCCGATCTTCTACCATGAACGACTTCGAACGAACACCAGGAAATAGGGACGACGCCACCACTCGGAGTCTTCAGTATTCTCAGAGTGAGAATCCAAAGTGTGGGCTTTGTTCGGATTTGGTAGAGGTAAGGAGGAAAGGCTATCGTGTACAAAGATAAAGCAAGTGGGAGAAAGGAACGCCTATTGTATAGTCAGGGTGCTTGATCGTTTAGGTGAGGTACATGATTGTGTAGGAAAAACTAGGCGATCGTCTATACGATCGTTTAGTAAGGCTCGGGTGCTAAGCAATCGTTTAGGTAAAGGGTAAGCGATCGTTTAGATAAGGGCACGGGTGTGCAGTCGTTTAGCAAACGTGAGCTTATCATAAATGCTCTCAATTACTAAGCGATAGAATGCCAATCACACCATGAACAATTATTTGTTTTTCTTGCAAAATGAAAACCATTTTCATTTTATTCTTCAGTTACGAAAACCGAATTGAACTTCCCACTAACGCATGATTTCAGAGAAAATACCGGACAATTATCTCATAACTATCCAATTAATAAAATAATAAATATAACTATATTATATTCATAACCTATAGTTTGATATCATATATCAACCATAGTGTTTTCTCCTATACTTGATATAAATCATATTTATATCAAATTTCCTCCAAATTATTGTATCTCATACATTTAGTCAATCATATCATATATAATTAACCAACTCAATTATATCATATATAATCGAACTCCCTCTTGTCAATTTGAACATTTTAAACTGACCCAAAAACTAACTCTCAACTTGTATCCAAGCTACCAAGGGGACCTTATGAACCTATGGCTTGAAGCTCCAACAGTACGTGAATAGCTGACTAAACTCTTTAGCCATGAGATCCACCATCCGTTAACTGTCATGCATTCGACTAAAGACCGAAAACTGAACTCTTCTTATCACAGATATATTTCTATGTCCATCAGATATAACCAATCATGAGGACGATAACCCTTTACAGATGCTCCTAAGTACAGTTAGGCCAATTTACTATTTTGCACATGTAGTTACATCTCACTTTTTAAGTATCACTGATCCCTCTAATGAACAATACAACATAGTTCTACTATGTATGAACACCTCTCAGGCCATGAGAAAGTGTGTGGCGCCTCATCGTTCAAGCCCTGGGATAAGCCCTTAAGGGAGCTATCTATCTACTTACCCCTACTTCAGGGAAGGAGTGAATTCCATCTTGTATAGTTGAGTTCCCAACTCCTAAATCAGACGAATCCCCAAAGTGGTAGGTTTGAGTCGATGACCTGGCCACTCGCACCCATACAAATCAAAGAACTGCCCTCAATGGCAGGAGTTCCCAACTCACTCAGGATTAAGGTCATGTTACCTATGGTCATCCTAGTGAAGTAAAGTCTCTGTCATGAACGGTGTTATATAATGAGACGTTAACACTTTGTGGCCAGATCTTATACAAACTCTTTATACAGGATGCTCCCGCTCGCATGCCCCCTACACGAATGATCAGGATCAGACCATCTGTGACAAGACACAACACTTGTAACTATTCCACAAAGCTGGCTAGTATTACCAGGATAAGGTTTCCCTCCTATATCCATATACTATAGACCATTTTGGTTATCAGTTAAGACATGATCCACTTGTATGTCATCACATACATGCTTAAGTTACATAAAGACAACCAAGGATTTTAGTTTATTGGTTTCTGATAAAGCAAATAAAGTATCCAATGTGCAAAGTCAAGAAGTGAAGTAAATATCATATATTATACATTACAAGCATTCGTACAAACAGTTTACAAACTACAGGACACAAGACTTTAGGACATCATCCCCAACACATATATTGTTGGAGCATTAAGCTACAGATCCATAATGTCCCCTTGGTAGCTCAAAAGAAGTTAGTTGAGAATAAGTTTTTGGATTAATTAGAATTGTTCAAATTAATAGAGAGATTTAATTATATATGATATAATGAAATTATTTCAATTATGTTTGATACAATTGTAATAATGTATTTGATACATTGTAGTTTAAATGGGAGGAAATGAATATTTGAATGAGATTCAAATATTTTTCTATGAATGTGATTCATAGTTGTTAAATTTAATACAAATGAGATTTATATTAAATTCCATAAATAGAGAAAAGAAACTATAGTTTATATTGTATATGATACAATATTAAAATTATAGGTTATATGTTATATTTTGATATAACATATAATTTTTATATAAATATAATATGATAAGTTAGTTATCATATTTATTTATATTATTATTATTATTTTTTAAATAATATTCCCATCTTTTCTCTCCACCCACTTAGTGGGTGGTTATGTTTTTTATGACAAAATGGAGAATAAAAAAAAAAAACAATTTTTTCTTCTTCTCCAATATTGAATTTGTTGAATAACTGTGAGAGATTTACAGAATTGTTCTGTGTTCTTGTATTCGTGAAAGCTTTCTCAATCTTCTACTTCCAAAATCAAATCTTATCCCTCCCAACCAAAATAGTCAGAGTCCACCACTCCTGGGTTCTCACCCCGAGAATACCAAGGGCTCTTTGTGGTTGTGTCTGGGTTTTGGTTCGAGAATATCTTGAAGAAGGTCTTCAAGAAGTTGCTGTTTCTGTTTGAGGGAGGATTCTTGAAGAAAAGGTCTTCAAAGGTAATGTATCTTGAACCCTTTTTCTTGAAAAAACATGTTGTAATTTTACTTTAAATGCATATCTCTTGTATGTTTACTGTAAATTTAGTATTTTGATAATTAATGGAATTTGGACGATCCACTTCCGCTCAAGGTTCTCCTCATACGAGTTCCTTCACCTAGCACATTTCAAAGGTGCATGATGGCCATCTTCTCAGATTATCTCGAAGATTCTGTAGAGATATTTATAGACAATTTTTCAGTTTACGGAAAAACATATGAAATGTGCTTGGAGGATTTTGAGAAAATCTTAAAAAGGTGTGAAGACACAAATTTGGTTTTGAATTGGGAAAAATTTCATTTCATGGTGACCGATGGAATTGTTCTTGGCCACAAAGTTTCTAAGACTGGCCTAGAAGTTGATCGAGCTAAGATCGAGGTCATTGAGAAGCTTCCACCCCCAACAAATGTGAAGACTTTGAGAAGCTTTTTAGGACATGCCAGTTTTTATCGCAGTTTTTTTAAAAACTTCTCAAAGATTGACAGGCCACTAAATATGCTGTTGGAGGTGGATCCACCTTTTGATTTTGACAACAATTTTTTGAATGCATTTGAAAAATTGAAGAAAGCACTAGTCTCAGCTCATGTACTAATTTTTCTAGATTGGACAAAACCATTTGAACTCATGTGTGACACCAGAAAATATGCGATGCGAGCAACATTAGCTCAACGAATAGAAAGGATTCTATATCCTATCGCATATTCAAGTTAAACTCTTAACAATGCCCAAGAGAACTATACGACCACTGAGAAGGAGTTGCTGGCAGTGGTTTTGGCTGTGGAGAAGTTTCGACCCTATTTGCTAGGATCAAAGGTCATCATTCACACTGATCACTCTGCTATCAAATATTTGATGACCAAGAAGGATACAAAACCAAGGTTGATCAAGTTGGTCCCATTACTACAAGAGTTTGACACCAAGATTGTGGAAAGAAAAGGGACAGAAAACAAGGTCATTGATCATTTGTCAAGGCTTGAACATCCTGAAAATGATCGAGTACAACCTCCTGTGAACGCTTCATTCCCTGACAAAGTGTTGCTAAAAATTGATGAATACTTGCCTTGGTATGCAAAAGATTATACCTCTCAACAAAAGAAAAGGCTTTTGCATGATTGTTCATTCTATTATTGGGATGAGCCCAACCTGTATAATAGGGGATCTGACCACATCCTAAGACAATGTTCCTGAAACGGCATTTCATCGCATCCTCTATCAATGGCATGAGTTGCCTTATGGTGGATACTTTGGAAGTCAGTACATTGCTGCGAAGGTCTTGTAAAGGGGATACTATTGGCCTACCTTATTCAAGGACGCGCGCGACTATTTCATAAAATGTGATAGGTGCTAACACATCGAAAACATTTATGAAAAAACGAAATGCCAATGAATGTCATCTTGGAAGTGGAATTATTTGACGTCTGAAGAATCGATTTCATGGGGCCATTTCCACCATCTAATAGCCACAACTACATCCTACTAGTTGTTGACTATGTATCAAAATGGGTGAAGGTGATTTTCTATGCCTCGAACGATATGATCACAATATCAAAATTCTTACAGAAAAGTATCTTTTCTCACTTTGGCACCCCATGTGTCATTATAAGCGATGAAAGTACCCATTTTATCAATCGCATCGTTAGCAAGATTCTAATCAAATATAACGTGCACCATAAAATAGCAACAACATACCACCCCCAGACCAATGGTTAGGCAGAGGTATCAAATAGGGAAATCAAGACAGTATTGGAGAAAGTGGTTAATCTGACAAGAAAAGATTGGGCTCAAAGACTCAATGATGCTTTATGGGTGTATCGCACCACATATAAAACTCCCATAGGGATGTCCCCATACGCTCTCGTCTTTGGAAAGGCATGCCACTTACCGTTGGAGCTTGAACACAGGGCATTTTGAGCTACGAAAAAGCTAAATTTTGACTTCAAAGCTGCAGGAGAAGCGAGAAAGCTGCAATTATTGGAATTGGATGAGTGGAGACTGCAAGCATATGAGAACGCCAAAATATACAAGGAGCAAACAAACCGTTGGCATGATCAACGCATTCGTAAGAAAAATTTTGTAATTGGCCAAAAATTTCTCTTGTTTAATTCTAGATTGCGTCTTTTTCCAAGCAAGCTGAAATCGCGTTAGTTAGGACCATTCATCATCAAGGAAGCTTATCCATATGGAGTAGTGGAATTGGTTAGTGAGAACGGAGCCAACGCTTTCAAAGTTAATGAATAATGCATCAAACTTTACTATGGAGGGGATCTCGATCGCGAAAAGACCTCCATAGACCTAGGAAAGCCCGAATAATGCGATAGAAGGAAGTCCTTGCACAATAAAGAAATATCCTTCAAGAGGCATATCATATCCTCTTTGGTATCTTTTATTTTCATCTATTTTTTTATCCTTTATTCTTATTGCTTAATGATTGCTACTTTCTTTGTTTATCTGTTTTTGGTTATCATTGGCTGCTTTAAAAAAAATGGAAGAACCTTAGAGAAAAGGGGGAATTGGGGTTTCTTAATGCGATGAGTGATGCGATGAGTCTTGAAGATGTAGGAGAATTATATCCCAACGAATCTCTAGGAACCCATCGCAGGTGAGGGAACGATACGTCATCCCACCATAGGAAGGTGAAAATACGTGCTGTCAGACATGCTATCACTCCACCATTAATGTGTGCGATGCTATCATTGCCTCGAATCATGAGACAACCATTCGTTTCCTCTTCACCCTTCACTATTTAAACCCCTCTCCCTCTTCTAACACCATTCTTTTTTACGCGAACCTAAAACCCTAAGCCCTCTGCAATCCCAAGCTTCCTCGTGAACTTAAAAATCCCTCTGATCCTCTCTTCGATCATTTCTACTCCATCCACGATCAAATGGCAAGCCAGAATACCCCTTCTTTAGCCTAACCAACCATCTCCACTTTCTCTTAAGAAATGGTGTCCCCATCTGTTTCCTTCAATCCAATCTCATTCTCGGTCGCTGCCACACCGACTTACACGCCACCACCCATGGTGGCATTACTTTCACCCTTCAACCCCACACTCATCCCATCAGCCACGACAGCGTCCCTGTCCTCATCGCCCTATTATCACGTCAACCATCTGCCTCCACCACAAGTGACGCAAGGCGTAAAGATGAGCGAGAGGTCTATGGTTAAATTCTCAATAATCTAAACCCTCTTGAATCCTTGGACAAAGTTGTGGTCAACCAACCAAGCGATCAGCAAGTCAAGGTCGAGCCATTACCGCTCGAGTTAGTCAATGCAATAGCTAAGGAGACATAAGACGGCATCAAAGTGGTTGAAATGGAAGAGCCCCTTGAGAGAAGAAGTGGAAAAGAAAGAAGGAAAAGAAGCAATGAAGTAGGCGCTTCTGCCTCTACTGCGGAGGCGTTGGCGAAGAAGTTCCATAGAAAGGCCAAAAAAGTAAGGGAAGGCCTTGGTCAAATAAGGAACGAAGTTGAAGCTCTAATCGCAACAACAAAACTCCGTCGTGAGATTCACGATGAGGAGCTTGATCGCATGAATGTTTCATCGCAGCCTGAAAAATCAGTGGATAGAGCAGAACGCGTTGTGATGGAATTTGAAAAGGAACTTCAAGAAGAAAGTGAAGAAGGGACGAGAAAAAGAAAGGAGAAAATTTAGCGCGCTAAGTGCGATTCACATAAAGCAAAGGTAGGGAAGGTGGATGTGAAGAGAAAGGATATGAAAAAAGAAAATAAGAAATGAGCAGTTGGTGGCGCTCTGAGTAGAGAAAAAGAACAAAAGCAAATGGTGGCAAGAAGGGAGGAAAAGGGCAAAGTGCCCATGGTAGAGGAGGAAAGAGCCCCAAAGAAGCGGCCACCAATTCTGATATAGATGGGATTCTTTCCAGAAAGCTTGCCTCTACCATCATTCATCACTGAAGCAATCAATGCATTAGGATGGAATTTTGTGTTGGGGCCACAACGGTTAAGCCATCTGTAGTGACCGCTTTCTACGAGGGGAAACCACATTCTAGGCGATATAGAGTGGACATTGGAAGGCAACGATTGGATTCAACATCAGAAAAATTAATCATCTGTACAACATGGAATACATCTCTAACACTGAGGGAAATAGAATAATTGACCACCCAACGTTCGAAGAGCAGAAAGAAACGCTGAAGGTAGTGGCACTACCTAGGATGAAGTGGATCGTCTCATCTAAAGGGATAAAAACGTTGTCGCCACACAGCCTGACATCAGAAGCTAACGTGTGGTTGTACTTCATTAAGAGGAAGATGCTCCCCACAATGCATGACCATTCAGTCTCCAGAGAATGGGTCATGGCAATCTTTTACATCATGTGACTAATCTCCATCAAAGTTGGTCGCCTGATCCCATATCAGATTTGGGGTTCATTCTCTAGACCAAAGGGGTAGCTCTTCTTCCCTTCGCTCATTACTGAGCTATGTGTGGCTTAGGGATGGTTTGAAGTAGAGGAAGATGTGTCGGAGAAGAGCACATTGACAAATAACTCTTTTCGCCCCCTAATGAGGTTGCCTGCACAAGACGTTCAACCTAAGCAACAGGCAAAATGGCAGCCACAGGCTCAGACTACCTCAGAGACATCCCAGTGCAAGAAGCGAAAAGTAACCATCGCCTCAAAAGTAGAAGAACAAATGATCACCTCCCCCCAATTCAGAAATTCTCCATCGCAACAAAACCCTAAATCTGTCAAGGTTAGTGTTGACCTCAACTTTGCCCTCCAACGATTGAAAAACCAGTGCCACCAGCTCCTGAGAATGAACCACTTTCAATCCTCCCCCTTGCATCCAGACCACCAAGCCTACCATTTCCCTCCAAAATCCTTCCATGCTTCACTTCTGATGATCCAAGCCTTCCAATGTCTAGGATTGAAACAGATGTTGGATTTGGCATTGGCGAGGAAAGTGAAAGTCATCTTGAAGACGCGCAGTAAGAGCAAGCAAACAACTCCGAAGGGATTGACCCTGAGGCGGAATGGTTCAAATTCATCCATGACAACCTCCGTGAACCTATTTTTGGAGGTCTCAATGGTGCGTTATTGTATTAAGTGGAGATATGGATGATATGCGTTGATGGAATTACGTTGTGCACTCAAGTTTCCCCAACAGAATCCAAGGGTAAATTCCTCTGAGTTTCCTGGTAAGTCCAGGGTCGAACACAGGGACTTGTGAAAATAGATTGCATTGGAGATTTTTTATGAAAACTTGCGGTAACCAGTGAAATAAACAAGTGTTGGGTGGTTTTTGCGTTGATGAAAATAATAATAAATGCGGCAGAGTTTGAAAAGAGTTGGTAAACGGAAAATACGATGAATATGCAGTGAACGGGTTGAGAAGGGTTTCGGCTAACACTCCCTAGGATGCGTTCATGCTTTGCGATCATGCAACATGAATACAATAGTAAACCACCTCTCGGCGTGAATGTCACAGCTTCTAAGGCTAGAATGCATGCGATAAATATGCGATAAGTCTACAGGGTTTACACATAAACCTCTATCTCTATTTATGCGATGACAACATGACATTCACACAAATATGCGACCACATAATATCATTCCTATTCCTAGGATGCATGCGATGCAAGTTGACAAACAGAGCTTATCTCTAAGTCCCCATCTCTTGTTTATGCAAGTCTAATCTTGCTCTTTTGAGACCAGATTCTAACCTAGCTCTCTCGAGACATTAGGTTCTTTCTTTAGATTCTCTCTTAAGTAACTCTAAAGGGGTAATTTGCACAACATAAAACAAGACAATCGCAAGCAATGAACTTCCTAGATCATGTTAGCTTAGTTTTTCTCAACCCATTCAACTAGTTTAGCTACTCATGTGTATTAAGAGAGTGAGTAGATGTAGAAACAGACCTTCTATTGAATAGATATAAGATGAAGTACAAAATAACAATGCAAGTATAGTAAAGAGTCTGGAGAAATTTCTTGCCACCAGGTGTTATACTGTTCTACTCGTGCTCTAAAGATATTCTCTTTCACGAGAGTCAACCCACTCTCTGCTCTTACGCCTCAAGGTTCTCTCTTGAGCCACCTTGGACGATCTCCGGCATCACCACTTTTCTCTTGCTTCGCCGTAAAAATGGAAAGAAAACTATGAACAGAGGTGTGAACTTGTAAAGTGATGTGAAGTAATCGACTGCTTAACCCCTTCTCTAAAGAATGCACTTGAGGGCATTAAAGGTGAAAGACGGCTTCTCTCTTCTGGTTGTACAGATGGGACAACTTTAATTCCTGATTGATGCGTTGGATAATTGTCACCGATAAAGTTGGATGTACTTTGTGACCGTTATCGGCTGTCAACTTAATTTAGATCCGACTGTCATCAGCTTTCTGTCCCATCAATCTTAATTGTCCTTTCATCTAGATGCGCCCACCATGTTGCGGTGATTCTTCTTGGGTGAATGTTTGCGAGCACGATCAACGCAAAGTCTTGCGGTGAAGTTGCGTTCGACCAATGTATTCCTATGATCGCATTATTTGCATTGCGTTAACGCATTATTCTGCACAAAATATAAAGATCAACTGCTCTAATGCATTGGACGCATGCGACCGCGATATTATAGAAGTTATGCTTAATGGACGCAATTTAACATATTTCATCAATGCAATCCAACATTATTTAAGGATTTAGCGCTATGATAATGTGCATTTCTGCCCGTTATCACTCGACGACTTGACGTGGCATTGAAGATCACTCCAAACGCAGATGAATGAGTTGATGCGTCAGCAAAACAAATAGAGAGAATTTGTTCATAACCAACAAAACACAATGCGTGACTTCATATCGCGAATGACTCAAAGGCAGCACGATCAATTCCACTATATGGTTGAATTATTTCAGAATGTCATTACTCGCCTAGTGGTGGTGCCACCAATTCCCTCGCATCTTCAAGATCCACTACATTTTCCCAAGAATCCACCACGAGATGACAACAGTGATGTGGAAGAAACTTGAATTCAGGGTGGTGTCCTTATCTCCTTTTTGTTTTTGATGTTGTTCCTTTGTTTTTGTATCACTTCACCGCAATATATAAATTTATTGAAAATTTTGTCTATCTTGTGTGTCATTCCTTTTTGTTTATATCATGTGCATACTTTTGATCGCTTACTTTTTTCTGTTGCCTCATTTTCCATTGATGACCCCAATGATGAGATTATGCCTTAACATTAACGACTAGACTAGATTAGTATTAAGTTTTAAGATTGTTTTTCCTTTAAAGTTACTTCTAGAATTAAACAAGCATGCAAGCTTCTCAACAAATGTCTTTTGCAATAACTTTCTAATGCCATCTCTTATTTCTTTCTAAGAACCTTGATACCTTTTAAATTCGGGGGTGGAAAAGGTTTGAAAAATTGAACGCTTCTAAAAAAATATTTAATCTCCTTAAGTACTTTGTTAAAAAAAAAAAGAAAAAGAAAATAGAGAAAGAGTTTATGAGATTGGAACTTGCTCGTATTGGATGTCTGCATGACACCCATGGGGACAAGCCAAAACAAAGGCAAGAATCATGATCAATGTAAAGAATAAGTGATTGCAACTCCACTGCCCCAAAAAGAAGGCATGGGTTTGGTCTGAAAAAAGTGATTGGCTCGTAGTTGGATATCCGCATGACACCTGTGGGGGCAAGCCAAAATAAAAGTTAGACGCTTGGATCAGTGCAAAATCACAACAAGAAGTAACAAGGAGAAAATATTTTTATCTTGTTCCAAATCTTCATTTTCATAAATATAAGATTATCTAAGAAATGTAAAGGATTTTTTAGAGTAAGCTTGTAGTTTCTTAAGGCTAGAAGTAAATTTATAGGAAGAAGAAATAAAACTAAAAAAAAAAAAAAATCTAATCTAGCAAACTGAGTGAGGCACTCTAAGAGGTCTAGGCAATTCTTGATGGTAATTAAAGTCATAAGAAGCCTTAAGTATATGCTTGAGGACAAACATTATTTTAAATTTGAGGGTATGATAACTTGTAGAAATACAAGTTACTGTATCTCTTTAATTTAAAACAATAAGGCAAAGGCATGAAATTTAGATAATTTTTACCAATAAATCTATACAAAAAGCGATGCATGCGATCACATACTTCTAATGCATAACATATTTAAATTTCAAACTTCTGTCAAGAATATCCTTCAGTAGTCTGATGATCGTGCGATCGCATATCCATTGATGCGTTCAAAGCAAGAGTTTCTAGAGAAGAAAAGTAAACATGATCGCATAAGCTGCAAGCGTTGAGGCAAGACATGACATGGGCAGTGGGTGTCACATCACAAGTTGCGTTGGTGGCCGACAGGAAAACTTTGTTGAAGATTCAATGAACCCCTGACACGTTGCAGACGGCGCAGTAGGATATGGAATTTAATGCGCCCCATCAACGCAATCATGAGTTTGAGAAAAGAAGTGCTCGCGAATGCCTATAAATACACATGCAGAAGGGCACGATAATATACATCGTGACATATATCGTTGGATACATTGTGGGAGACGGGAAGAATACCCTGAGAAGGGATTCTATTAGAAACCCCTACCAATATCCCATAGAAACTCCTTAGTGAGAGCTTAAGATTCTAGGGAGAGAAGAAAATAATACTGTTCAATAATCTAAGTGACACAATTGTAAAACGAGCCGAAGGAAGCAAGACATTGCAAACCATGACTTGACTCTCTGACCCTTTCTCTTTGTTTTGTGTATTTGTATTGTATTTCTTGTATTGAAAAATTCAGATTTGCAGTATGAATACATGTTTGTTATATATCTTGTCTATCTTTTTAACCAACATCAAGCGTAGCTAAATCGCTTCATGTGTTGAGAATATTGTAGCTAACACGACTAAATAACGAGAGGAATCATGCGATCAACTTGTTTTATGCATGCTTATATTTGTTACTTGAATCAATTGAGAAATTGTTCTAAGTTAATATAAGTTTGAAAGAATTTAAATTAAGACCTCATAAAACAAGAGAAAATGTTTCTTAGAAACAAGTACATTCTCTGCATATTACATCCATCGCATGCATCTTAGAAATAAGATAATATGGCAAAGAACACTGAGAAGTGTTGGTCGTAATATTGAGTGTATAGCTTGATCGCATATTTCATCTAGTTGTTTAGAAAGAGTTAGTAAAAATCCTTCTCAACCCTCCTATCGCATAACTGTTATCCAACTCACACTACTCCATTTTAAACACAATTCCCATCCCATATTTAGGTTTAAGTTAGCTTATTTGATCACCTCTTTGAACATTTTAACTCGCGTTAAGATCATATTTTTAGTTTCATCGCGCGCTTACAAGCAATCCCTGCATTCGACCCTGAATTCACTAGGAACTTTGGTCAAATTTTCACTTGGGTTTGATTAAAGAAAACTGAGCGTTAAATCTCATAAGCATTATTATTTCATCGCATGTACAGAACGCATCAATCTACTTGGTCAACACATGCCTCAACGCGTCATGCGCCCATCGCCTTGCCTAAGGTCATCATTTGGCTTCCTTGACTCATAGCCCTTTGTAACGCATATTTTTTTAGTATGATGCAAGTCCATGCCTTAACTTGATGACATAGATTTCATGTGATGATATGTGATACTACTTCTAGATATGCGTTATTAACGAATGTTCTTGTAGTATGCTGTGTGTTGTCACAAGTTTCCTTGCATTGAAACCAAGTATAATTTCACCGCAAGTTTCTCGGTGTGATCCGAGGTCGAACACAGGGGCTGTTTTAGGTTATTGCGTTATGTTTGTGATATATGCGACCAGAGGTTTTTCAAATTAATAAAGATTTTGTGTACAAGTAATTAAACGTGCGATAAAGTAAAGTAAGCGGTAAAAATGCGATAATAACATAAATTGCATTAAAGTAAATTGCGGTAAAGTAAATATAAGCTAATATGATACAAGATACAGGTTTCATGATACAAGATACTGAGGTCAAGGCTGGCTGTGAAGATTATGCAAAGATTGTGTAATGTGGTGACAAGTCTTATGTGTGAAGTAGAAACAGAAAAGATAACTAATATAAATAGTGCAAGTTCCTTAATTGCGTTTAAGATATAAGTACTGTTCCGCTTTTGCCTTGGCTTACACCTCTCGGTGATCGGCTGCGTTCCCATATCTCTGTGGTGAAACAGGGACGAACATAATGAATGCAAGGTTGCTTCCATCTATGTAAATACTACTCGCTTTAGTTAACGCATTTTTCTAACCTTCTCTCGACAGATCAGAATGACATCTCCACTTCTGCTCTCACAGGTGAAGATGTCGTCTAGCATGCCTTAGCTAAAACATTTATCTCTTTAGCACTAATTAAGTTATTCGTTTAATTCATATTAATTACCAAGGTATTAAGTTTCATGGAGAAAACGATTAATGGATGAATAGAAATAGACAGAAAAGTGGTAATGAAAGTGATTGAGACATTCAATAAAACTATTTAGCATCTGATACATGATTTGTGAATGAAGAGATTAAGAAGATGAAATACACTTGATGAAATAGAGTTAGAAATAAATACAAATAAGCGCCAACATCTTAACGCCGATCTGGATGGAGATTTTCTTGTCGGCGTGGATGGAAGGGGATGGATGAGCTTTCCTCTCAGGCTTGCTCAACCGGTAGTAGGGATCTAAGCACAGAGCTTCACGGTGGGGATCTGGCAGAATCGCACTAAAACTCACCTCTTGACCTTGTCTCTTCTCTTCTCGGATTTCTTCCGATCAGTATTCAGTTCAGCCTTTCTCTCAATAATCTAGCCTTAATTAGCCCTCGTATCAATTATACCCGTATCAAGTATACTCGTATCCAGTATATCTTCTCTGACTTCTAAGGGGGTATTTATAGGTAAAAAGCTTTGACTCTTGGCTTGTGTACCCCACTTCTTGTTATGGACATTCCGAAGATGGAGGAATAAATATTCCTTTTGTTATGCAATCAGACCATCAAATCTGCACAACGGTTAGTTGTATACGTGTCACAATCCTCCGCGTTTACGTTGCTCGCATGCGGTGTTGTTTTTATTGCCGCATGCGGTTGAAATTCAGCTCTGGATCGATTGTCGCATTGCACCGTCATTGCGTTAATCGTCTCTTCATTGTTTAGTTTCTCGTTGAGCCTTGATCGCAAGCGGTGACTTAGTTTCCTACAAAACAGAGTAGAAATATCCTCTTGTCCCATCTTAATGATGTTAGTGGGTGTAATTGCGATAATTCATAATTATTGTATTTTTGAGCTACTTTTCATACAATTGACGCATATTCCTTCACTTTTGGCTGCAATATTTGAATAAGGCAGCATAAATAATTTGTATTTCTACAAGTTATTACACCCCCAAATTTAGATATATGCTTGTCCTCAAGCATATCTTCTACTAAGGCAATAAAGTTGAATTCCTCTCCTATATTTTTGCATCGATTGGCTGCTCCGAATGTTACACTTAGGCACATTTCTTAACAATGCAATTTCCTTATATCCTTGCTAATCCTTAACAAAGCCTTACTTTATTCTTCTATATAACAAAATTTTGCTCAAAGATGCTTTTCTAGTTTTTTTTTTTAAATAGAATGTTTATCTCTTTTTTGTCAAAACAACTTGAGATATCTATATGCGGTGGTCAAACTTGCGTTATTTATTAGAGGCTGTTGGTCATGGTTACACTCTTCGTTTTGGTTTGTTCCCACTGGTGTCATGCGAACATCCAACTATGGTTGTGTGCCAATTTCAACTTTAATTCATGATATTCAGAGGAGTTGTCTCTTACACTCTTTTATTTTTCTTTCGCAATTTTCTCTTTTCATACTGCGTTGTTCTTGGAAACCTACCTTCGTTTTGGCTTGCTTCTACGGGTGTCATACGAACATCCAACTACGAGCAGGCTCCTTTCACAACTACACTCTTATCAGATTGGGAACATTTTTTAGGTTTTCCCTTGCGCTGACATTGGAGTTTTGTATAATTTTTTTTAATGAAAATATGAACGCATTTTCTTGAAGATCGCATATTCTTGATCTTATTTGTTTAGACCTTTCCCACCCCCAAATTTAAAGATGAGCAAGGTCCTCATTGCGTTGTTTGGATGGACTAGACAAACACTTAGAATAAACATTTCAAAAAGAAGGTTTTAGCAGAACTTTGAAAGATAAAAGGTAAAGTACTGCTAAACTAAGAATTAACAAAGTGTTAGTCAGAATTTACAAAGTATGGGAAATGTTTCTAAGTATAAACATGTATTACATCATGGCAGCGCACTGAATAACGCAAAAGTAAAAGATCAAAACATCACTAATATTGACAAAAGATGATAAAGAAAAAGGCACAGGCAACAAGGAGTGAATATGTACTCATTTTTATGGAATATTAACAAAGTATACAAATAATTAAAAGTTAACGCAATACAAAAATTGTTGCCTATACAAAGAATCAAAGAATTTCGTTAACTTTTTGAATTTGATTCAGATGGGTGCACACTAAAAATTAACATCGCGCTTCTAATAACACAAATACATTTTTGTCCCGTAACGCACCCCTTAATTCAATGCATTTCTGGAGGATCGGGCGCATGGTATTTCTACCAGTGTATCACTACCTCAAAATAATGCCTTTTTACTAAGGACGGGCAAAGAACACATACGTGCGTAACACACCCCTCAACGCAATGTAGTTGGGTGTAATGGAGGCAAGGTGTCTCTTGTTAACACACAATGAACCCATCATCGCGTTATATACCATTTTTTCTTCTTTTTAAGTCATAAAAAAACGCAAGTCGAAAAGACTTTGTGGTGTCTAATGTTTCATCCAATCATTCACAGAAATTAAAGAACAGCGCTACTAATGTATACAAATTAAAGGAATTTAAACATGACATGAAAAATTAAATTGAAGAGAATTACAGAAAGCATTAAATGCTACTTCTAAAAAGCAGTAAATAACGAGATTTAGAAAGCAGTAAAAGAAAACTGTAAAGAAAGCACGTAACCATAAATAGGGATGTTGATTGAAAGAAGTTCTCAAAATTACCGCAATCGCTTCCCTCGCAAGCGGTTTAATCCTGCTTGCCCAAGTCAATGGTATCCATGCGTCGCTCGAAGTTGCCTTCGTAGTACGGTTTAATCCGTTGACCATTGACTTTAAATGCGTTGTTCCCATCTAAAGTTGTTAGTTCCACTGCGCCGTGAGGAAAGATAATCTTGATTTTGAA
>NC_052352.1:20831250-20972367 GCF_009727055.1 Benincasa hispida | reverse complement strand
GGACATGCCAATTGGTGTTTTATAGGCAGTCCTGTATGCCCACAGTGCTTCATCAAGCTTAGGTGACCAATCCTTCCTGGAAGTATTGACTACCTTCTCCAAGATAATTTTGATCTCTCGGTTAAAAATCTCTGCTTGCTCATTAGTCTGCGGGTGATAAGCAGTCACAACTCGATGGCTGACGTTAAATTTAGTCAACAGGTTGGCAAGTATGCAGTTGATAAAGTGAGAGCCCTCATCGCTGATTAAGGCTCGTGGCGTCCCATATTGAGCAAAAATATTCTTCTTAAGAAACTTCGCCACTGTGGCCGCATCATTCTTGGCACATGCGATAGCCTCAACCCATTTTGATACATAATCAACCGCGACCAGGATATAGTGATGACCTTCTGATGGTGGAAATGGGCTCATGAAGTCAATTCCCCAAACGTTAAATAATTCCACTTCTAAGATTGATGTCAATGGCATTTCATTTCTCTTTGACATATTCCCCGTCCTCTGACATCTGTCGCATTGCACTACGTGGGCTTGGGCATCCTTAAATAGTGTTGGCCAGAAATAGCCACACTGTAGAACCTTTGCGGCAGTCCGCTGCCTCCCAAAGTGTCCTCTGTAAGGAGACTCATGACACATCTCCAGAATGTGCTTGACTTCATGCTCAGGAACGCATCGATGTAATATATGATCAGGACCAAGTCGATATAGGAATGGGTCATCCCAGAAATAAAATTTGACATCATGTCTTAGCTTCTTCTTCTACTGATAAGTATAGTCATTTGGTATTTGACCACAAACAATGAAATTCACGATGTTCGCATACCAGGAACATTAATGCCTACTGACATCAATAGCTCATCGAGGAATCTTTCTTCAATATCTTTTCCTTTACCTTGAACCTCGCAATTCTCCAATCTTGACAAATGATCCGCGACTTGGTTCTCGGTGCCCTTCCGGTCTTTGATCTCTAAATCAAACTCTTGTAGTAGCAACACCCACTGTATAAGCCTTGGTTTTGCATCCTCTTTGTCATCAAATACTTGATCGTAGAGTGATCCGTATACACCACAACGTTTGTTCTGATTAAATATTGTCGGAATTTTTCCAATGCAAATACCACTGCAAGCATTTCCTTCTTGGTGGTTGTATAGTTCTCCTGTGCATCATTCAATGTTTTACTCGCATAATAAATAGGATGCAATACCTTGTCCTTGCGCTGGCTTAATACTGCGCTCACAATATACCCGCTAGCGTCACACATTAACGCAAATGGTTGTGTCCAGTCTGGTGCCACCAGAATGGGTGCGGTGACGAGCGTATCTTTTAATGTGTTGAATGCTTTGGTGCACGCATCATCAAAATTATATTCTTGGTCATCTTCAAGGAGCGCACTTAAGAGCCTTGCGATTTGGGAGAAGTTGCGAATAAATCTTCTATAAAACCCAGCATGTCCCAGAAAGCTCCTAAGTGTTTTCACGTTCCCTGGTGGGTGTAACTTGAAAATTGCGTCAATTTTTGCCTGATTAACTTCCAATCCTGCTTTAGAGATTTTATGACCCAGAACTATTCCTTCTTCCACCATAAAGTGGCATTTTTTCCAATTCAAAACAAGATTTGTTGCCACGCATCTCTTTAAGACCTTTTATAGATTAGATAAACAGAAGTCGTAATTATTGCCGAAGACTGAAAAATCATCCATGAATACCTTGACTAACTCCTCCAAGTAATATGAGAATATTGCCATCATGCATCGTTGGAAAGTGCCTGGCGAGTTGCAAAGTCCAAATGGCATGCGTCGAAATGAAAACGTACCAAATGGGCATGTGAATGTTGTCTTATTCTGATCTTCCAGCGCAATTGCTATTTGAGTGTACCCTGAATAGCCATCAAGAAAACAGAAAAATTCATTCCTCGCAAGTCTGTCTAGCATCTGATCAATGAATAGGAGTGGAAAGTGGTCCTTTTTAGTGGCCAAGTTTAACTTGCGATAATCCATGCAAATTCTCCACCTCATAGTCCTTCTTGTGGGAATTAATTAATTATTGTCATTAGTGACAACTATCATCCCCCCTTTCTTTAGAACACACTGCACTGGGCTCACCCAGCTGATATCAGATATTAGGTAGATAACTCCTGTGTCCAGCCACTTCACTATTTCTTTCTTTACGACCTCCCTCATAGCCGGGTTCAAGCGAAGTTGCCTTTCTACCGATCCTATCTTTCCTTCTTCCAGACGAATCTTGTGCATACAATATGAGGGACTGATTCCTCGAATGTCCGCCAAGGTCCATCCTAAGGCCTTTGCGTTATTTCTTAGGATTTGTATGAGCGCATCTTCTTTCTCCTTACTCAGTGATGTAGAAATGATAACTGGTAACGTGTTATTACTTCCTAAGTAAGCATACTTAAGGTGCACGGGCAATGACTTTAACTCTAGCACAGGTGGCTCTTCCAAAGATGGCTTAATGCGTTATGAGGTCCGTTCAGATAACTTGAGCGATTCAAAATTTGATTCAGTATGAATTGCGGCGCAGTCCTCCTCCAATATTGCGCCGATTCCAAGATCTTCTTCCCAGCTCCTTTAGGGGTTCGTGCCAATGTTCTTCCCGCAGTTCCTCAATATATTGGCAGTTTTCCATGTCACCTGGGTACTTCAACGCATTGAACACGTTGAATTTTACTTCCTGATTGTCGACCCTGATGGTTAATTCCCCTTTTTGCACATCGATCAGTGCTCGCCCTATTGCGAGAAATGGGCGACCCAAGATGATAGAGACTTCTCTTTCAGCTTCGTAATCCAATATGACAAAATCTGCCGGAAAGATAAACTTGTCCACTTACACGAGTACATCCTCTATCTTGCCCTCAGGATGCTTTATTGATCTATTAGCCAATTGTAATGTGATCGTAGTTGGTATTGCATTGTCCATATCTAGTTTCTTAAAAATTGACAAGGGCATTAGATTTATGCTTGCCCCTAAATCACATAGCGCATTCCCGACCATCTTCACTCCTATCGTGCAGGGCAACGTAAAACTCCCAGGGTCCTTCATTTTAGTGGGGATATTGTTTTGAAACAGTGCGTTACATTCATATGTTAGCACAACTGTTTCATTTTCCCCGATCTTTCTTTTATTGGCAAGGATATCCTTGAGAAATTTTACATAACTCGACATCTGCTCTAGTGCTTTTATTAAGGGAATGTTAATTTGTAGCTGTCAGAGAACTTCCAAAAACTTCTGAAATTGCTTACTATCGTCTTTTTTCTTCAGCCTGGACGGAAAAGGTGGAGGATCCCGCCTTACTTCTTGTTGTATTGGCTGTTTGTTAAGGTTCTGTTCTTGCTGTGTTTCATTATCTGGAGTTTGCGTTGATTGAGAATTCAAGCCTTGAGGAGCTTCATCTTTTGTAGGTGAACTTGCTTCTGAACTGGTAATTTTTCCACTATTAGTTGATTGATCATCATCAACAGTCAAATCTACTGGTGTTGTTGTCGCATCTGGTATTGATGGCATAGGGCTGTTGTTTTGCCACTTCTCAATGTCACTACGAGACATTATTCTTTACCTTGCTGCCCCGATGCTCCTGAGTTGTTGTGCCGCGTACTAGGCACTTTATTTTTTAATTCCCTCGTAAACAAATCTATCTGCTCTTCTAGTTCTTTAAGGGAGTCAGCTTGCGATTGTCTCACTACATCGCTCTTTTCAATGTACTGTTTTAACGATGTCTCCAGAGACGAGGTGCCCCAATAGGTATCATATAAGAATGGTTGGTCATAGGGTGGTATACCTTAAGAATTACCTGGGTTACAGTCTGGAGTAATGAAGACCTCTATTCCCCTTGATAACTGTTCTAATAGAAACTATGGCCCCCTTGGTTGTGATTCCCGTCCCAACTTGAAGTTGGGTGATCCCACCAACCAGGGTTGTAGATGTTGCCAACCGATTCATTGTAGACAGGATATACGGGTTGTTGATTCTATGGGCAGTCTTCTACTGGATGTCCCTCCCTACATTGGGCGCAATTCATTGCGGCCATGTGAGTTACCGCATTAACTTACGCTAATCCTTGAGAGAGAGTTCTCTGTTGGTTAGCCACCGTCTGGAGAAGTGAGGTCATTGTGGTCATTTGATCGACCAGTGCGCTCATTGTATCAATTGACACATCGACACTTTCTACTCTTTCTTTCTTTAGACCTCCTACCTCAAGCCCGGTATCAATCCACTAATCAAAATGTCACGAGATGCGATCCAAGATATTCTTTGCTTCCGTATATGGTCTATTCATTAATCCTCCTTCTGTGAAGGCATCAGCAACTGCTTGCGTTGATTGGTCTAAGCAATTGTAAAAGGTTTCCATCAGAATACTATCGGGAATCCCGATATGCGAACAACTCTTCACTAATTGTCGAAATCGCACCCATGCGGTACTCAAGGTTTCATAAACCTTTTGCTCAAAATTCAGCACATCCCTCCGTCTCTTTGCGTTGATGGCTGGAGGGAAGAATCTGTTCATGAACCTATCAACCAACTGTTCCCATGCTTCAATCTCATTCGGCTCCAATGAGTGAGCCTACCTCTTGGCTTCGTCCCTCAAGGTGTATGGGAAAAGATATAACATAAGTCTTTCTTGATTCACATCAGGCATGGAGTATGCGTTGCACATGTCTAGAAAATTCGTCAAATGCGTATGTGGGTCTTATCCTTGTAATCCTCTAAATTGACCCATATTCTGAACCATTTGCATCATAATTGGTTTTAATTCAACGCTTACACTCTCTTCATCCATTTGTCTTGCGATTCCTGGTGAGAAGTTATAGAAATCCGGTGCTGCATAGTCTCTCATTAGGACGTCATGATCAGCAGCAAGAAATATGGAGCCTTGCGCTAGCCTATTTTCCCTTTGATTCCCTGCGGGAGTCTCGTTATTATTAGCCATGCTTCTTCGCCACTTAATTCGGCCCTGATGTGCTCTTGCGCGAATAATACACTTGATCTCTGGATCCGCTTAGAATTTCTGGATTACTCCAACACTCATAAGCCGTCAGACTGCTTTTCGCATTGAACAGCCAGTACAAAGAGATTTGTCCTGCAAAATACCACAAACCTACTCAAACAATAAATCGTTAACCAGTCCCCGGCAATGGCACCATAAACTTGTAACGTGTATTTTTTTAGTATGATGCAAGTCCATGCCTTAACTTGATGACATAGATTTCATGTGATGATATGTGATACTACTTCTAGATATGCGTTATTAACGAATGTTCTTGTAGTTATGTTGTGCGTTGTCACAAGTTTCCTTGCCGTTGAAACCAAGTAATAATTTCACCGCAAGTTTCTCGATGTAATTCGAGGTCAAACACAATGGATGTTTTAGATCACTGCGTTATGTTTTGTGGATATATGCGACCAAGGGTTTTTCAAATTAATAAAGATTTTGTGTACAAGTAATTAAACATGCGATAAAGTAAAAGTAAGCAATAAAAAATGTGATAATAACATAAAATTGCATTAAAGTAAATTGTGGTAAAGTAAATCTAAGCTAAGATGATACAAGATACAGGTTGCATGATACAAGATACTGAGGGCAAGGCTGGCTGTGAAGATTATGCAAAGCAGTGACAAGTCTTATGTGCGAAGTAGAAACAGAAAAGATAACTAATATAAACAGCGCAAGTTCCTTAATTGCGTTAAAGATATAAGTACTGTTCCGCTTTTCATCTCGGTGATCGGCCGCATTCCCACATCTTTGTGGTGAAACAGGGACGAACGTAATGAACGCAAGGTTGCTTCCATCTCTGGAAGTACTACTCGCTTTAGTTAATGCATTCTTCTAACCTTCTCTCGCACATCATAATGACATCTCCACTTCTGCTCTCATAGGTGAAGATGTCGTCTAGCATGCCTTAGCTAAACGCATTTATCTCTTTAGCACTAATTAAGTTACTCGTTTAATCCATATTAATTACCAAGGTATTAAGGGAACTTCATGGAGAAAATAATTAATGGATGAATGTAAATAGATAGAAAAGTGGTAATGAAAGTGATCGAGTCATTCAATAAAAATATTTAGCGTCTGATACATGATTTGTAAATGAAGAGATTAAGAAGATGAAATACACTTGATGAAATAGAATTAAAAACAAATACAAATAAGTGCCAATGTCTTAGCGCCGATCTGGATGGAGATTTTCTTGCCGGCGTGAATGGAGTGAACGGATGGATGAGCTTCCCTCTCAGGCTTGCTTAACCGGTAGCAGGGATCTAAGCACAGAGCTTCATGGTGAGGATCTGGCAGAATCCACTAAGACCCACCTCTCGGTCTTGTCTCTTCTCTTCCCGAATTTCTTCCGATCAGTACTCAGCTCAGCCTTTCTCTCAATAATCTAGCCTTAACTAGCCCTCGTATCAATTATACTCGTATTAAGTATACCCGTATCTAGTATATCTTCTCTAAATTCTATGGGGGTATTTATAGGTGAAAAGCTTTGACTCTTAGCTTGTGGACCCCACTTCTTATTATGGACATTCTGAAGATGGAGGAATAAATATTCCTTCTGTTATGCAATCAGACCATCAAATCTGCACAACGGTTAGTTGTACACGTGTCACAATCCTCCGCGTTTGTGTTGCTCAGCTGCATCTTTCGATCGGTTGCTCGCATGCGGTTTTGTTTTTATTGCCGCATGCGGTTGAAATTCAGCTCTGGATCGACTTTCGCATTGCATCGTCATTGCATTAATCGTCTCTTCATTGTTGATTGACGGGAGCAATGTGACAGAGATGCGTTGTTCAGTTTCTNTAATCGTCTCTTCATTGTTGATTGACGGGAGCAATGTGACAGAGATGCGTTGTTCAGTTTCTCGTTGAGCCTTAATCGCAAGTGGTGACTTGGTTTCCTACAAAACAAAGTAAAAATATCCTCTTCTCCCATCTTAATGATGTTAGTGGGTGTAATTGCGATAATTCATAATTATTATATTTCTGAGCTACTTTTCATACAATCGACATATATTCCTTCACTTTTGGCTGCAATATCTGAACAAGGTAGCATAAATAACTTGTATTTCTACAAGTTATCACCCTTACTTAGCTAACACATAATCATAGCCATGCGTCTAAGGCCTTCTTGTTCTTCTGCGTGCATCCTTGCATAACTAACCTCATATGAAGTTTAGCCTACGCATAGCTCATGCCCATTGCACAACACACTTTCGACCAACACTTAGACCTTTTTAGAAAGAATTCATGGTGATATATGTGGACCAACACTTAGGTGATATATGCCCATCATGCGCTCATCTAACACCCATTGTACCCCAAGATTGCTTCTTTCCACTGAAACCAATCTTTTCTATGTCGACATTCTTCAATAGATTTTAGTTCTAGATCCTCATTTTTAGATATAATATCAAGAACAACATTATACGCAAAAATGTTGTCAATAACTACATTAGCTCGATTCCATCTTTTTCCTGTCATGACATAGTTTATTGAAATCTCATTATTATCATTAGGTATTTAACCTTCCTCACTAGTCATGTCGAGGATTTATTCATGGGTATTTACATCCTCAACCAAGTCATTTTTATTATTCATTGTTTTTCATTTTTGAGGATTTTTATCTTTGGAATCCACTGGTCTACCACGCTTTTGACATGTTCTAGACTCATTAGTAACAACTTGTTGCGTTGAGATATCAAATTCTCATTGCAACTGGTGACTTAGTTACTTTCTTTGCATCTATAAATGTATTTGGTAATTGATTTGCTATATTTTACAAATGAATTATTTTCTAAACTTCAAGTTCACATTGATCTGTACTGGGATCTAAATGAGATAATAACCATGCATTCCATATAATATCTTTTTCCAATTTTTTAATTCTTCCCCCTAATGTTGGAAATTTTGTCTCATTAAAATGATAATCAACAAATCGTGTAGTAAATACATCATCCATCATGGGTTCAAGATATTTAATAATTGATAGGAAATTATATAACATATATTCCTAACCTCCTTTGAGGACCCATCTTATTGTGTTGTGGTGGAGCAATTGAAACATATACTGCATATCTAAAAATTCTCAGATGGGAAATATTTGGCTCATGACCATAAGTTAATTGTAATGGGAGTACTTATGATAAGCTACTGGCCTAATGCATAAAAGTAACACTGGATGCAAAATAGCATGTCCCTATACAAATGAAGGAAGCTTAGCTCTCATAAGTAATGGTCTTACAATTAATTGCAAACATTTTATAAATGATTCTGCTAAACCATTTTGTGTATGAACATGAGTTATAGGATGTTCAACACTTATCCAATTGACATACAATAATTATCAAAAGCTTAGGATGTAAATTCACTAGCATTATCAAGACGAATGGTCTTAATTATATAATTAGGAAATTGTGCTCTTAACTTAATTATTCGAGCAAGTAATCTTGCAAAGGCAAGGTTTCGACTTGATAATAAGCATATGTGTGACCATCTACTGGATGCATCTATTAATACTATAAAATATCTAAATGCTTCACTTGGTGGGTTAATAGTGGAGGGACTCGATTTACAAGATCCATGAGCAAAAGCAGATCGTTCAAATTCCATTACGATTGAAAAACAAACATTTACAGAAAATATACAGATTATGCATCTTAACAAAAAAATTACAACATGCTTTTAAACTAGAAAAGGGTTCAAGTTATTATACATTTGAAGAACTCTTCTTCATGTAAATCCCTCGAACTATCACGAACTCTTTGGGAAAAAAAACACAAAGTCCTCGAACAAACAACAATAGAACTCGAATCAAAAGTGATGAAGACACTACCACTTGGTATCCTTAGTATTCTCAAGGTGAGAACCCAGGAGTGGTGGGCTTTGACTATTTTGGTTAGAAGGGAGTTTGTGAGTTTAGAGGAGGAAGAAAATTGAGGAAGAACACACTATCGTATAGAGAAGTTTTTTAATCGTGCAGAGAACAAAGTTTATCATATAAGCTTTGTTGAAATCATGTAGATTCTCTTTCAAGTCATGTGATTTTTCGATTTAGAATAATAAAATCATATTTTACTTATTCCATTTGCCATAAGAAACTACTTAACCACCCATTAAAGTGGTTAGAGGGAAAAATGCTTTAATTATCCAAATAATTAATAATACAAATGAATATGATAACCAACTCATCATATTATATTTATAACTTGTAGTTTTAATATTGCATCATATACAATATAAACTGTGGTTCTTTTTCTCTAATTTATGGTATTTAATATAAATCATATTTCTATCAAATTTAAATCTACGAATCTCATTCATAAAATATATATATATATATATTTATATATATATATTATTTCAATCACATTTTGAATATTTATTCCTCCAATTAAATGATATTGTATCAAATACATTATATCGATTATATCATATATAATTGAATTAATTTAATTATATCATATATAATTTGTTCAAATTAACCCAAAAACTAATTATCATCTAAATCATTTTCAGCTACTAAGGGGACCTTATGAACCTGTAGCTTGAAGCTCCAAAACGTACGTGAATAATTAATTAAACTCTTTAATTACATTATCCACCATCCATTAACTGTTGAGTACTCCACTAAAGACCGACAAACTGCACTCTTTGCACTATAGATATATTTCTGTGTCCATTGAAATTAACCAATCAACAGTAGATGACCCTTCACAAATTGCTCGTAAGTACAACTTGGCCAAATTACCGTTTTTTCTCTGTAATTACCTCTAACTTCTTAAATATCACTGATCCCTCTATATGAACAATAGATCATAGTCCCAATATGACTAAACCCCTTTCGGGCCAAGAGTGGGTGTGACGCCACATTGTTCAGGACCCGGAATCAACCCTTAAGGGAGTAATTTATTACTTATCCCTGCTTTGGGGAATGAGTGAATTCCATCTTGTGTAGTTGAGTTCCCAACTCTCCAATCAGACAAATCCCCAAAAATGGTAGGCATGTTGAATCGACGATCAGGCCACTCTCACCCATACAAATCAAAAGACTGTTCTTATAGGTAGGAGTTCACAACTCACTCGAGATTATGAATGGCGTTATATAATGAGACTAAACATTTTGTGGTCTGATCTTATACAAACTCATTTGTATAGAATATCCCTGCTCACATGTCTAATACATGAATGATCAGGATCAGATCATTTGTAATACTTTACAACATTTGTAACACCTATAAAGCGAGCCATACTCGTAGTGTCACTAGGATAAGGTACTCAGCCTTATCCATAAACTACAAACCATTTAGGTTATCACTTAGACATGATCCACCTATATGTCTCCACATACATGTTTAAGTTACAACGATAGTCTTGGATGCTAGTTTATTGGTTTGTGGTTAATGCAACTAAAATATCACATATTTCATAGACAAAGTGAATAAAATATCATATATTATAAATCACTTACAAGTTTGCTCATATAAGATTTACAAACTATAGGACCCTTTGAGATTTAGGGCATCAACCCTAACAAATAGGTCCACATATATCACTATGAATTCGTTCTAAAAATGCAGGTGATTCAGTTTCCACTTTAAATGGTGATGGTCTATTATTGATTTGCCTTGAGAGTAACATCACATGATAATTCATTAGATTGAAGAATCTTTTAGTTCTTCAATGGGTGTCCACTTGATTTCTCAATAATTATTCTCATCATTATAGACCCTAGATAACCCAATCTATTATGTCAAATAGCAAATATATATGGATTCATGAACTTCAGGTTCATTGTTGCATATGTTTCAATTACTCGTATATGAGTATAATACACTCCATAAGATAAAGCAGACAACTTTTCCAACATACTTTTTTCATTTAAGACAGTAGAAATAATATATAGATATTCCACATTATTCTTACTATCAGTCTCAATATGATAACCATTGCAACGTATATCTTTAAAACTTAGAATATTTCTGTTTGATTAATTAGAGAACAATGTATTGTCAATTGTAAATTTTGTTCATCTAGGCAAAATAATATTTTCTTTTCCAAAACCTTCGATCAAGTTTGCAGAACCTGATATTGTATTTATTTTTGCCTTCAGCATTGTCAATTTGGAAAGGTAGTTTTTATTTGTAAGTATTGTGTGTGTAGATACACTGTCTGCTAGACATAAATCTTCTTTGCTCAGTTTTTTAATCACTTAACATATAAAAATGATTCATGTTTCTTCATTAAAAGAAAATAATTACAATAAGAAAAGCAACACTTAAAATAAACCAGAGTTACTAAAAAAACATGAAGATAAATAAAAAAAACAACAACATTAAGTCTAGATATTCTCATAATTAAAAGAAGCACTTGAAGTTCCATCAACTGTGTCAATCTTCTCTTCGGGAGATTTTAAAAAGTCCACCACAAAATTTGTCATATGGGATAGGTCAAATATGTCATTATCTTGATATGCAAAATTTGCTTCTACATTTTTTTTTTCTTAAGGGAGGCTTGATGGAGGTCAACTAAGTGTTTTGACGTACGATAAGTATGTGACCAATGCCCAGTCATTCCGCATTGGAAGCATTTATTTTCAACACGCTTTGAACTCCTATATTGTGGAGCTTTTCCTTTGTGATCATCATTTTGTGTGGTTCTTTTGAAATTTGAATGATTAGAACGATAACCACGAAAATAATAATTATTTGTTCCTCTATCAGGGTCACGACCTCGACCACGATTATTAACATTCATAGCATTCACTTCATGAAATGGTGTTGTTCCAGTTGGTCGAGACTTGTGGTTTTTCATCAATAAATCATTATTTTGTTTGATCATGAGAAGACATTAAATTAGTTCAAAATATTGTTTAATACCTTTCTTTCGATATTGTTGTTGCAGGAGCATATTTGAGAATGAAATGTAGAAAATGTCTTCTCTAACATATCAACATCAGTAATTTTCTCTCCACATAACAACAAATTTGAACTGATTTTAAATAATGTGGAATTGTAATCACTTACTGATTTAAAATCTTGCAACCTTAAATGCATATACTCATAACGAGCTTTAGGAAGAATACCTATTTTTTTTTATGATTATAGCTTTCTTTAAAAAAATTTCACAAGTTACGGGGATCTTTATTGTAAGATAGTCCATTTTTAATCCCTCGTGTAGATGATGACAAAGGAAAATCATAATTTTGCTTTGTCTTGAATAGATGTCGTATTTTTTTCTTTAATTGTTGCTCCCAAGTTCATAGCATCGAGGTGAATTTCAGCAACCTTTAGGACCTGTACCTTCAGCAATGGAAGCAACAGAAGCACATATTGTGAAATTGAGGAATACAATGGATATGGAGAAAATATAATATAATAATATAATAATATAATAATGAATAAATTAATATAATATAATATAATAATAAAATAAAATAACTAGAATTATGAAAATTTAATAATATGAAAATTTAGGGGAAATTTGAAGTTGATTTCTTACCAATGTGTGATTCTAAAATCCATCAAATGTCACTATTTATAAGCAAAGTGACAAGTAGGATATGATCTTATATGGACATGAAGTACGAATAACTACAAGACATAGATAATACGAAGATTGATACATAACTTTTAGGGCACTATTTTTACAATATTTATAATAATTTCGACTTTATCTTGCCCATTAAGTTTGAAATTCTTAAAAGTACATTTTTTTTCTCTTTATAAATTGCTGGTCTACGCAGATAATCTACTCCATTGAGTTTGCCCTCCACGTGGCTATTTTACATTGGTGACCGAATTGATTATATTACTGTAAAATTTTATTAATGAAAATGACGATAACGAGGCCACGCATTTAATTCATATTCAGAAATGTCCAACGATTGGTTAGGAAGGAAATCAACGTAGCAATCAGTAAAGCATATCCACTTTGGCGTTGGTCTTAGGATACTGGAAAAAGAATCAACTAGTACTTAAGTACTACCTTCTTTCTATGACATATCATCAAATCATTTATCTCTAAAATACATAATATATCATCCTTCCAAAAAAATTTCTAATATTGAGTATAATATTTTCTTTATTGATACTTTAATTTGTGTCAATAAATATTAGTGGACCTATGTTAATATTAGATAGTCTCAATTTATTTATAAGAGCAGGTTGGCGTATCACACAATAAGTTAAGAGAATATAAAAAGTTTTTCTTACTCGAGTACGGGAGATTTTCTCTCATCTTTGGGGAGTTGTTAGGTCTAAACAACTATGAAATTTTCAACTTCTTGTCTATTTGGTTCTCAAACTTTTAAAAGTGTTTAATAAGTTTTTGAACTTTCAAATTTATGTCCAATAAACTTCTTCAAATTTTGTGTTTAGCAAGTCCTAAACTTTTTCTTTTCCAATATTAATGTTTAAGTAGATACGTGAATTTGAAAAAAAAAATCAAGTAGGATCAAAGACCTATTAGATATAATTTTGAAAACGTTAAGATTTATTGGACATAAAATTTAAAGTTTAAGGATCAATTAAACACTTTAAAAGTGTAAGAAGACAAATATTGAAAGTTTAAAAATCTGTAGACATTTTTTAAAGTTTAGGGACATATTAAATACTTTTGAAAGTTAAGAAACTAAATAAACACAAACATGAATGTTGAATGATTAAACTTGTAATTTAACGGTTTGTTGAAAAATAAAATTAAGGCAAACTACAAATGATTATTTAAAGTTAAAATGACTAAAAATAAATATTTTAAAAGTTAAGAGATTAAAAAATAATACCTTTGAAAGTTTAATGACTACATCGAACATCTCACTACTACAAAAATGAGTTTTAATGTCGGTTTAAAACTAATATTATAGAGATATAATGTCGGTAAAAAAATCGACATCCAAGATCGTGTTATAAAAGTTCTTTAATGTCGGTTTTAAACCGACATTATAGATGACCAAGATTTCATTGGCAGTTATCTTTAGTGTCAATTTTCAACCGACATTGAATACTATTTTCAATGTCAATTTTCGACCAACATTGAACATTATCTTCAATGTCGATTTTTCGTCTACTTTTTTTCAGTAATTGTCCGATATTAAATGTCTGCATATTTTTTGCTTACTCACATGCAAATCAATAATATTTTTCTTTTACATGTACATGCACAAATAAAATCTTAATTGCTTTAACAAATCCCTAGTAATAAGTCATAAAAGAGGAACCGGATGATAATTTAACTCTAAAACTAAGGTAATCAATAAATTAACAAAACACATAAGGGTTACATAGTAAAGCCAAAATTTTGTTAGATACAAACAATTTTTATTGATGTATAAAAAAAAAAGTAAAAACTTACTTTTAAGATACACAGAAAACAAACTAAAATTTTGTAAATATACACTTCTCCTCCCCCCTCCAAAATCCAAACATAGATTTTCAATTGCTCCTTCGTTATATTCTCTCCACCATCTACCACAGATTTGATCCAAATCCAAAGCAGGACTTCCTGTAAGTAAAGAAAAATGGGCAAAGGAGTTCTAATAAGAATTTAACTACCCCACACAAGAGAATTATGAAATTCAAGCTAGGAGCGAAATTAACGAAGCGAGAGAAAAAAAAAAAGCACCATATTACCTCAGGAAGTACAGATAACTTGTAGGAATACAAGTTATTTATACTGTTTTATTTAGATATTGCAGCAAAAAGAGAGGAAAGTTGTGTCGATAGTATACAAATTGGCTAAGAAATATGAAAATTATGAAATTTCGTAAATACACCCACTAACACCATTGCGATGGCGAATAGAATGTTTCGTTTTTTTTTTTTTGCAGGAAATGGGTCATCGCATGCGTTCATGGCTCGAAGACAAAATAAACAACGCATCTACGTCGCATTGCACCCATCAATCAAGAACGAAGAGATGATCAACGCAATGACGATGCATGCGACAATCGATCCTGAGCTTTAGTGATCAACGCAATCCTAACCGCATGTGGTAATTAAAAACAACACCGCATGCGGCGATCGATCAAAGATGTGAAGAGCAACGCATTCGCGGATGATTTTGACAAGTGTATAGCTTTTAGTTGTGCATTTCTGACAGATTGATTGCGTAACAGAAGAAAATTTCTATTTTACCATTTTAGAAACTACTATAATTAGACAATGGGGACCACAAATTCAAAGAGCCAAGGTCTCACCTATAAATAGCTTTCTCAAATTCGCTGAAAGATATACAGATACACATAAAGATGTGCATATACTGATATTGAGAGAGAGGCTGGTCTGAAGCGACTACAGAGTAAATCCGGGTGAGTCTCCGAGCAGAGAATTTTTCCAATTCCCGAAGCTGAAGCTCTGTGCGAGGGTCAATTCTACCGAGAAAGCAAGCCTGAGAGGAAGTTTTCCTCTCCACCACTTTCATACACCGGCAAGCGCAAATCTCTGATCGGGATCTGTGTCAAGACGTTGACACTCTTTCCGTATTTATTTCTATCCTCTATTTCATACTCTTTATTCATCTTCTTTAATCCTTCATTCACAGATATGTATCAAACGCTTAATTTTAGAATTAAATATTATCAGTGTCACCATTATCATCTTTCTGTCTCTTTCCATACTTTTATCATTCATTTTCTCTATGATGTGTTCTTAATCATCGGGGTAAAAAGCAAGAATTAAGTGAGTGAGTTAATTTATGTTAAGGAATTAATTAAGTTTAGCTAAAGCATGCTCGACGACATCTTCACCTGTGAGAGCAGAAGTGAAGATGTTATTCCGCCTATCGAGAGAAGATTGGAAGAATGCATTAACTAAAGCGAGAAGTATTTCTAGATATGGAAACAACCTTGCGTTCATCACGTTCATCTCTGTTTCACCATAGACATGTGGGAACGCGGCCGATCACCGAGAGGTGTAAGCCAAGAGAAAACGGAACCTTAGTTGTGTCCTTAACATGATTAACAAACTTGCGATATTTTTACTCTTTACTCTTTCTCTTTCTGCTTCATTCATAAGACTTCCCATCACATACATCGATTCTTTTGTACAACTTCACAGTTAGTCCTCGACCTCAGTATCATGTATCTTGTATCATGTATCATAGTAGTTTATGACTTTACTTTATCAACGCATTTTTACTTTCATCGCAATTTATATTTCTGTACAAACTAATCTTCTTTATGCATTATTAAAACCGGTCGCATGTATCACATAAGTATCGCATTAATGACAACAATCTCCGTGTTCGACCTCGGATCACTCTGAGAAGCTTGCGTTGGAATTATACTTGGTTTCAGTGCAAGAAAACTTGTGACACGCACTACTTCATCGCATACTACGAGCATATCACTATCAACACATACTCTTAGAACGTAGTATCGCATAGATTATCTTTATCGCAAAGCACTTGAGTGCATTTAGCACATCATTCATTTCATTCACGTGTCATGCGTTAGAGTTAGATAAAGATAAATATTATAAAATTTCGTCATCAAGTTTATGGCAACATGAGCTTGTATGATTCATCATCATAGTGCATGCATAGTAAAGGAAAATAATCATTTTTATCGTTACAAGTACCATACCAAAACTAACAAGCTTAAACTAATAAAGATTTCAAACAGTAAGTTCAGCAGAGGAGTTATTTTTCCATTTTAGATTTCGTAGGCAACTGGACCAATCATACTAATTAAACAAGTTTAAGATGAAAATAGATCATGTGCAAGAGTAAATGCCAAGAAGGAAATCACTTATACCAAGTTGCTGAAAAGGCACCTCCTACAGGTATGGGAAAGCAAAATCGATCATGTTGTTGATCCAAGCAAGTTCAAGAGTAACGTCTGCTCGAATTAAGTCATTACAAACAAAGAGGCATAAAGCAAAGAATTCCTTCTTTTCCTGCACATAAACCATTTATGAAAAGATTAAAAATGAATTCCTTATGACAACTTTTGAGTAACAATAGAAAATGATACGTATATAACAGAGCCAAGAAGCAAACAGTCATATAGTGGAACATTTCATTGTTTTTTTAAATAGTAAAGCATGTCATGAACACTTCCTGAAGGCACTAGACAACCAGATGAAACAAAAATTTCACCAATCACCATGAGATGCATTTGTTTGAATATTGGGTCAAGGAATTTGTTCTTTGTTTCAAGAGCTTTGATCTTAAGCAATATGTGACTAACTCAATCCTTAGGGTTGAAAGCGAATTGATTTCGGGGTTCTAGTGATTGAGAATTAGGGCTCTCATACCAAAAGGGTTTTAAATTCAAATTCACTAGAGTTTTCGTATCAGATCAAATTTCATCACATTAGATAGTAAACAATGAGAGAATATCCAAGCAATAGTTCCATCATCCCTAATAGTTTCTTTTTAATCTTTGGACCTATTGCTAGTAAAAGAAAGAAAATCTAGATACAACATTAAGGATTCTAGTCAACATACTAAATATTCACCTTCAATGCAATTAGATGCTAGATTTATATGATGCCTCGACTTGATCTAAATACATTGACTTATAGAAATTTCGTATTTGAATATTAGGAATGTCGATGTGTAAGGATTCCAAAATTTCATACAACATTAAGGAGAGAAAAATCTAGATTAATCTAGACAAATAATGCAACTAAATCCATATAGACGAATAATGTATAAATATAAAAAATAAATAAAATAAAAACTTATAAACAACTAAACTTATAAAAAGAAAAAGAAAACTCAACAAGGTAACGAAAACAAAACTCCATACAAAAATAAAATAAAAGAGTACAAAATACACCAACAACATTACAAAATGTAACCAAAACTCCAAACAAAAATACACCAATACAATAAACAAACCAGAAAAATATGAACGTCAGTTTTATTTCTTAGACTTCTATAGCCAAAGGATGTCTAAGAAGTTTCACTACCATATCCAATCAATGGAAACTATAAACAACTAAGCTATGACTACCATAACTGCATGATAATCATAGCAATCCAACACTAAATCTAATCCAAAACTTTAAATATGCAAAGCAACAGTAAAAGACAAGACTCCAACATTCAAGTTTTTAAAGATTGGTACTATATTTTTAAAGCTCACAACAATAAAAGACATGGCTCTAACATTCAACAGTAATAAGAGTAAGAATATTGAGGGTTTGTAACATTAGCAACAATAGCAAAAAGATATGGTTCAATAGTGATCGACAAACTATAAATAACTTATCAACCCGAGTGCAACTAATACTTATCAAAGCAAAGAAAATAATATGAATACAATTGAATATATTGGACAAATTACATAAACCTAAACAATAAAAGTTACAAACTTCCATATTTCCAAACTTCCAAACACAAATATCTAAACAAGTTTATCAAACTCGATCAACTAAAACTACAAAGTTGAAAGAAAACATATGAAACTAAGAATGGAATAGAAAACAGTTCAAATAGAAATCATAAATAATAATTAATTAAGCTATAACTACCATAATTACAAGTTAGTCATAGCTAATGAAAAATAATGTTTGTGGGTAACTATTAACTAATGATAGCTAATGAAAGTGAGAAATTATCCAATTCAAAGAAAGTAGCTCCAATTGATCACAAAAACCAAAACAGAAGAGATTTAGATATAATAAAAAATTCAATGCCTATTCTACCATCACCATAGATTTGCCTAATCAAACATTACCATTATTCTAAACATTAATATAGTTCAAATAAGAATATTAAAACAATCAAATAACAAATTGGGTTTTGATTAAAGTTTTAAATTCTACAGACCTACAAGGAGAAGATAATCCAATACCAATTGCTACAAACTGCCATATCATTCTACATTATTGTTTAATCAACCATATACATAAAAAAAATAATAACTTTAAGAGTGAGAGGAAGATAGAGAAATATAGAAATAGACTTTCACAACTTGAAGTATGAGGAAAGAAATCTAAAAAACTAATAGAATGAAGGTCCTTTTCCACATAAGATTGAAGCACATTAATTTCTGAAACAAAAAATTTGGTCAAAATAACAAAACATTCTGTTCAATAAGTTATTCCATTTAAAAAAAAAAAAATGGTTCTCTTTATGTTAACCCTAGTTAAAACTTGAAATTCAAACTTGAGATTTTACTTCATGATGACACAAACTAATATTTGACCATATTGAACAAATTAGAATTTAAACAGATTGAACATATTATTGGTCCACCTTTTGTAAAAATATTTCCATTCAAGAAATCTCATCTCTCCTAAAAGAAAAACCCATCAATCCTGCCTCCTATCTTTTTCTACTCTACTATCGCTTTTAATGAACATTATGAAAAAATTTCCATCATTCTCAATAACATTCCTATTTTATATAAATAAGACATCTGATTTTTCTTTCAGAATAATTATACCTGGAACAGTATTCAACCAATAACTATACCTGGAACAATATTAAATCAATGTAATATTTGCCTTCTCCATTATAGAGAAAAAAATGCAATCAACATCTATATCATATTTGTTCATCACCACATCTAGATATCTAGCCAAACATAACTAACTACCTAAGTATAGATGTTGCTAAGTTAATCCTACTTCTACTCCTATCTAACAGATAACGCAATGAGAATATGCATGAAAGGTAGAGATGCGACAAACCTTAACATGAAATAAATGTGTGGTAAAATAGATAAAATACGGAGATGTTTTCATTGCAACCCTTAAGAGTGACCGTAAGGGCAACCCTAGTCAACGGAAGCCAATGCGATCATACTACACTCATGCATGGCAAATCATTTTCCAATGAAAATGTGACGCTCCTAAGTCTAGGATGCATGTGTTGAATGAAAAAGTGTCCATAGAGCTTATTCCTAAGTCTCTACTCTTTTCCTATGCGATGATGAAAAATGCACACAACGCTACGGTGACTGCACACAATCGTATCCTATCTCTAGGATGCATGTGATGGGTTAATAGCAAACAGTGCTTATTCCTAAGCTCCTATCTCTCGTATTATGTGTCCTAATCTGACTCTCCTGAGCCTAGATTCTGACCTAACCTTCCCAAGCCTAGATCCTGTCCTTAGACTACCCTCCCGAGTATCCCTAATGGACGAATGAAACATACATAATACAAGACAATCGCATGAACTTGGTTGACGCAAGATTGTTACTATCCCTAGTGAACAATGCATATATTGCTTAATGCGTCCAACCACTTACCCTCCCGGGCAGTTGATTGTTGCTGACTTCACTCATAGACAAGCAATGTGTTAGCCTATAGACAGGCGTTACAGCAGCTTCACACTAAGAAAATAAGATTACTTACACACTCGCGCAACGCACACCTCTCGGTGGATTGCTACATGCTTCATATCCCTAATCCACATGACTAAGCATGTGATACCCAAACAATCCCACTAAGTGTTGCAATGAAAGTAAAGATGCTAAGCAAAGAAGATGGAGATGGAATCGAAGGAATAGATAAATGCATTAAAAACAAATTGTATTAATTCCTTAATTCCAGAATGTCATACAATACAATATGAGAAAAGAAAGGGAAAGGAAATGACCAGCTGGAAGCAAAGATTTGCTCCCAACGGAGTGCGTCAAGGCTACCGGTGGTGCCATGGATGGGCGGAGGAGTTGACTCTCTCGAGATCTAGCTCCGATCGAAGGCTCCGGTCGTCACTCGAATTGGAATGAAGGAGGTAAGAACTCTCAACCATCTTCTTATAAATTATCTGGATCGCAAGGATCCGCCCTAAGCAAACCTTAGGCGAAAACCTTGGATTCAACCTTGGGCAAAAACCCTAGATGCTTGAATTTCTACTCATCGGCTTCTATTTATAGAGCTTGAGTCATCGACAGCATTAATTGGATTGCTCTGAGTCTGACATTCGGCGCGTTAGTCCTTTCTGAGCCTCTTCCACTAACGGCGTGGTAGGTGAAATGTCAGCATCAGCTTTGGATTTCTCGAGGTAGATGTGTTGATGTGTTCATTCCACCTACCTTGCATTGATCCCATTAGAATGTGTTGTCGCAATAGCCATAATCATTCAATGGTCGCATTCGCTTAATATGGTAACTCTACATGATGACCGCAATCGCTTGATGAGTGCAACTCCCATGCGATGGACGCATATGGCTGATTACTGTAACATCCATGCATTGATCGATGCGTTTTCCTTTGCGATGGAGTGTTTCTCCCCATGCGGTCATCTATGCGGTGGTCTGGTTTTCACATTTGCGTTTATTTCCTGCGTTTGCTACAAAAATAGAACATTGAAAGCATAATAACACAAAATAATGAGTTAGCTGAGATTCAACATGTTAATCGATGCAAGCTCATTTTCTCGTGAATTATTCCTAGATGTTACAAAAATAGGAACCTAGATGTTACAAAAATAGGAATAAACATTGTTTGCTATTAACCCATCGCATGCATCCTAGAGATAGGATACAATTGTGTGCGGTCACTGCAGCATTGTGTACATTTTGCATCATCGCATAGGAAAATAGTAGAGACTTAGAAATAAGCTCTATGGACACTTTTGCATTCAACAATGCGTCCTAGACTTAAGAGCGACGCATTTCCATTGGAAAATGATTTGCCATGCATGAGTGTAGCATGATCGCATTGGCTTACGTTGACTAGGGTTGCCCTTGCGGTCACTTTTAAGGGTTACAATGAAAATATCTCCGCATTTTATCTATTTTCCCACAAATTTATTTCATGTCAAGGTTTGTCGCATCTCTACCTTTCATGCATATTCTCATTGCGATGTCTATTCGATAAGAGTAGAAGTAGGATTAACTTAGCAACATCCCCTCCATTTTTTTATTTATACTGCCGCATGCACATCACCGCATACATATAGCTACAAGTCCCTATGGTCGACCTCGGATTACCCGAGAAACTTGTATTCATGTTATACTTGGCGTGAACACAAGAAAACTTGTGGCAGGACGTATGGTCATCGCATACATTCATTAATGCATTATCAGTCCAACGTATGACCATCGACGCATGACTATCAATGCATATCTTAGGAACATGCATCGCATACCGTGTCCATGGGATTTCAGTTGTTGAGTAAAACTGACTTCCAATTTCCCGCCATCAGTTGACAGTGGAGTTGTTATTCTCAAAAGTTTCCTCTTTGTTTTTCATGATGCTAAAAATAGCAAGGTCAAAAGTAAATACCTCACCCTTAAATTTAAAATGCGGCAATGTCCCCATTGCCAAAAGATTGAAAGAAGTCATGCGATGTTCTTAGGAAGCTACGTAAAGAAAGTTTGAAAGAAAGCTAGCAGACTTCTAACTTCTAGAAATATTTCATGATGTGACTTTTCTAAGATTAAGTTGATTCTAGTATATATGAAAAAATAGAAGCATGTGTTTCATCATTGAAATCATAATTGGCAAAAAGACAGCATGCGGTGACTTACTAAATTTATCAATGTTAAATGATTGTAGTAATCAAAGAGGATGCAGTGATAAAACTTTTAAAATTAAAATGCGATGCGGCAGTGCAAAATTTGGAATAAAGTCCAAATTTATTTTGTCACTGCAATAAAGTCCAAATTTGGAATACAACCTCCAAATTTGCACTGTCGCCCACATTGTTTGTTGACACATCCTTCTTTACAGCGATCTCCTATCTTTAGATTGCGGTGACAAAATAACATAAGTTGCTTCTCCGTGTAACACCTTCGCAATCGTTCGCCTCGATCGTTGCAAGAAAAAAACTGAAGGGTCAAATAATATTATACAAAACAAAATTTTTTATGTAATCGTTCAGCACGATTGCCCCCCACCCCCCCCCCCCCCCTCCCAACCTTTTTTTTAGAATAAGGAAAAGTGCAGATAACAACAAAGTAATTGCGATAATAGATAATAACGAGTATGATGAAAGTTCATGAAGTATTGATGCAGGAAAAAGGATATTAAAAAAAGTTGCATCCCTGATGAGGTTGATTTATATAGCAACTCAGGGACTACTTATTCCAAGCTGGTATTTTCTCGTCCACGGTGGCTTTTCCCTCTTTTCTTTGTCCTCTGAGATCTTGACTACCTTAATTCGGAGCTTTTTCCCATGAACGTTCATTACGATCTCCCCCTTGTGCACATCAATTTGAGCGCGACCGGTCGAAGGGAATGGTCATCCCAATATGATGGGCGCATCTTCGTCCGCTTTATAATCCAAAATGAGGAAGTCTGCCAGCAAGATGAATTTATCAATTGAGATAGCGGCATTTTTCAGCTCTCCTTCAAGATGTATTCGGGATCTGTCCGTAAGCAGGATAGTCTTTGTTGTGGGCGTGAACAGATGTAGATGTAGGCGCCAAAAACTTGATGACGTAAATTAGTGAACGCAATTATTTTATGCGATGCATGTCTTAGGTTATGTGTTGGTTCTCATGCGTCGGTGATCATGCGTTGGAATGGAATGTATGCATTAAGCTCTTATGCAATGACCATGCGTTCCTGTCACAAGTTTTCTTGCACTCTCGCCAAGTATAACCAGATCGCAAGTTTCTCGGGTGATCCGAGGTCGAACTCAGAGACTTGTAGCTAAATGTTATGCAGTAATGTCTATGCGGCGAAGAAATAAAAGAATGATAAGGGTTATGGGCTAAGCACTACTCCTACTTCTAACTAACAGATTAAGCGGTAGAAGTATGAATGAGAGGTAGAGACATGACAATTGTTAACGCGTAGTAAAATGCATGGAAAAATAGATAAAATGGTGAGCATTTCTTCATCGAAACCCTAAGCTTGATCGCAAGGGTAACCCTAGCCAACGCAAACTATGCGATCATATTATACACATTTGACATAGACGCATGCGATGTATATGTGATAGTGTTGAGAAGCCTATTTCTAAGCCTCCATATGCCCGCTCACGTGCTCTCACACATAAGCGAGATGACCGCATACTACCATATCCTACTTAAAGAGTGCATACGCTGTGTAGTAGCAAATGGAGTTTATTCCTAAGTTCCCCATTCTTGCTTATGCGATCAAATCCGCTCTCCCGAGACTTAGATTTGGTTTTTAGACTACTCTCCCAAGTATGCCTAAATGATGAATGATGAGGTAATCGCATGAACCTGACTGACGTAAGATTATTCCTATCTCTAGTGAACACTTGCTTACATTGCTTAATGCGACCAACCACTTGCCCTCCCGGACAGTTAGTTGCTACTGATTCTACTCATAGACAAGCATTGCGTCCGCCTATAGACAAGCGTTGCTACAGCTCCACACTAAGCAAATAAGGTTTTCTCACAACACTCGCGAAACGCACACCTCCCAGTGGTTTGCTACCTGCTTCATATTCCTATGTCGCATGATTAAGTATGCGATACTCTAACAATCTTACTTAGTGATGCAATGAAAGAAAAGGATGCTAAGAAAATGAAGATGGAGATAGAATCGAAGGAAATTATAGAAATGCATTGATCATAAAATGTATTAATTCCTTAAGCCAAAATGTAATACAATACAAGGAAAGAAGAGAAATGGAGGGCCATCTGGAAGCAATGTCTTGCTTCCAGCAGATGTGTGTCAAGGCTACCAGTGGTGCCATGGATTGGCGGTGAAGTAGACTCTCTTGAGCTCTGACTCCGGCGAAGGCTTCGGTCGTCACTCGGAATGATTGAAGGGGATGAAAAACTTTCAAGCTATCTTCTCACGCTTTCATCTGGATCACAAGGATCCATCTGAAGGTAGAAACTTGGATGATTTGAAATTCTACTCAACGGCTTCTATTTATAGAGCTTGATCACTGACAGCATTAATGGACCTACTCAGAATCTGACACTCGTGGCGCGATGGTCCTTTTCTGAATCTCTGCTGCTAACGGCGTGGTAGGTGAAATGTTAACATCATCTTTTGATACTCCCGAGGTATGCGTTCATGCTTGGTTTCTAGAGTATCAACGCATTCCACCAACCTTGCGATCATCCCTCTATTATGTTTATTATTCTGTAGCCGAAATCTCTCTGCGATGACTGCATTCGCTTAATTATGCGTTTTTTATGCGGTGAAATAATGAAAGGAATTGCGGTGATGGAAAATGCATTGTGCAACAAGTTTTCTCAGTAGGACCCAAGTATAAATCCTATTGAGTTTCTTGGTAAGCCCAGGGTCGAACTTAGGGACTAAGGAAAAAATTATGTGGCAATAATTTTTAGATTACTTTGCGGTAACAAATAAATCAAAGAGTTATTGGGTTATTGTTTATAGTATAAAAAGTATGCGGCGAATTTGAGATAAAAGTAATTATGCGATAGATACACTGAGTATGCGGTGGAATGGGTTGAAAAGGTCTTTAGCTAGCATTTCCCAAGAATGCGTTCAAACTATGCGATCATGCTACACTCATGCGACGGCAAATCATTTTCCAATGCAAATATGGTGGCTCCTAATTTTAGGATGCATGCGATGAATGCGATAGTGTCTATAGAGCTTATTCCTAAGTCTCTACTTCTTGCCTATGCGACGATGCCAGATGCACACAAGGACAAGATGACCGCATACAATCATAACCTATCTCTAGGATGCATGCGATGCGTTAATAGCAAACAACGGTTATTCCTAAGCTTCTATCTCTTGATTATGCATTTCTAATCTGACTCTCTCAAGCCTAGATTCTAACTTGACTTTTCCAAGCCTAGATTCTATCCTTAGACTACCCTCCCGAGTATCTCTAATGGACGAATGACGCATACATAATACAAGATAATCACATAGAATAAAAATCCTCAGTTATGCTAGCTAAGTGCTTCTCAACCCATTCGAAATATTTAGCTACTCATGCGTAATGTACAGAGAGTGAATAGATATAAAGATGAAATCTCCATTTCTATAAATAAATTCAGAGTACAAAATGACAATGGAAGTAAGGGTAGAGAGCCTGGTAGCAATTCCTTGCTTCCCAAGGTTTTTACACTGTTATCTCTATTCTGCTCAAAAGATGTTCTTGCTTCTGCAAGAGTTAGCCCTCTCTCTGGTCTCGATACTCCCGGCACTCTTCTAGGTTCACCAGAACGATCTCTCGGTATAATCTCCCTTCACTCACTTCTGCCTTTGAAGTAAAGAAAACTAAGAATAAGGCTACTTCTGTCTAAGAGGAAAAATTATCTAATTGAACGAACTCCTTCACTGAAAGTGGCCTCTGGTATTTATAGAACTTCGGGGTGAAAGGCTTCTTCTCTCTTATGATTGCACTGATGGGATGACATTAATTATCTGTTTGATGCGCCAAATATTTGTCACCAAAAAGTTGAGTGTACTTGCTACAGTAATTCGTTAACGGCTTGTCAACTTAATTCGAAATTGACCGTCATCAGCTTTCTGCCCATCGTGATTTATTATGCTTTTCACCCAGATGTACCCACCATGATGTGCCGGCTCTATGCGGCAACCTTCTTGAGCAGATAATCGCGAGTGCAAATGATCGCATAGCCTTGCGTTAACACAATCTCTTAATACACTCGACCAATGATTTCTTTGGATCGCATTTTCCGCCTTGCGTCAACGCATATTCTGCAAAAAAATACATAAGTTAACTGTTTTAATGCGATGGACGTATGCGATCGCCATATGGTGAACTTAATGCTTTTGGACGCAATATTGTATATTTTTACATCGCAACCCTGCATTGTTTTATAACTTTGCGCTGTAATAACGTACATTTCTGCCTGTTATCACTTGACGGCTGCAACTTCTATGCGATAGACGCATGCGGTTAATGGCCGCAACATCCATGCGTCAAACGTATGCGTTCCCCTCTACGATAGAGAGATTCCTTGCATGCGGTCGTCTTTGCGATAGCCTGGCTTCCGCGTATGCGATCGATATCTGCGGTTGCTACAAAAATAAACACTTGAACGCATAATAACGCATAATAGTGGGTTAGCCGAGATTCTTAATGCCGATAGACACAAACTCATTTTCTCATGAATTCTAAGTATAATTGCCGCATCTTCTACTTAACAGCTCTCATAATTCTAAATAAAAGGCCTATAATGACGTGCATTTCTACCCGTCATCAATAACTCAAATCTCAAAAACTTTTTTATGGTTGACCTCTTCCTAAAAACTTATCTATGATATCTTTTGGCCATGTGAAATGCCAATTTTACCCCTAATTTAGAAAACTCAAATTGCGCCACATTTCTTCTTCCTTCAATGATTTCTTCAACTCTTCCTTTAATATGTATTCGATGTAACACTAACATTCCACCAACGCATTTATTCCCGACTAATATTTTATTAATAATATTAAATAACAATGATATCAAGAATGGAAGATCACTCTCAATTATTTATTTTCCGTCGTACGTTTTTCATTCTATCGTTGTTCTCTCAGAGTTTCAGTATACAATATCCTTATTGTCGATCGCTTTCATATTTGTTAATTTCATTGTGTCTTTGGGTATAAAGGAAGATCCGTTCGTTAGATCAAAAAACGAAGAGAACGTAAGTGATATTTTACATTATTTCTTGTCCCCCAGATCATTTAGTATTGAATGAATGATCATATAGCAATATATAGGTGATCGTTCATTACAATATAAACGATCCTTTAGTATTATATAAACGATCATATATAATACTGAACGATCGTTATATATGAAATCGTGTATACAATTTTAAACGAACACTTATAAATAGCTAGGCGATCATTTATCAATTACTAGACAATTTCTTAAAATTTGATTGGGTATTGCTTAAAATTTGCTAATCCAATTGCAGATCAATGACGCTACTTCGCATCTTTGTACGACTTGGTGGGGCATTGGACCAACAGGGAAGCAATTATGTTGGAGGTCATATGAAAGGTTTGAAGGTCAAAAATGATATAACAGTCAGTGAATTAATGAGTATTATGCACCAACGACTGAATATCAATCCAGATATGTTTAATATACACATCAAATGTTGCTACAATCTATTGGTCCCGACTCCCCCAATTGACGTAGTCGACAATGAAGATCTTAGCTTCTTTTTAGAAGGTAGTGATGCATCCCAGATGTTGTTATTTGTATCAGTTACACCTTATGAAAGTCATGGATTACACACTGAGAATATGTACCAACTATGCAATCCAATGAATCAACATATTCCAACTAGGCAAAACTTCGGAAATACAACCATTCTAACACGTACTATTCCCACCATGTCTTCAATGGATAATCATATTGAGTCATGTAACTCGGGGGAAGATCGAAGTGAAGCTTGGTTTGGTTACAAAAATGAACCCAGATGTACTCCACAGTTCGATACTAACCATGGATATGGACAATCTTGATGACCACAAACTTCTCCGGGAAATTTGTACGGATGACCCAAAAATAGGGCCCAAAATTTTAAATGACCCATTTTTAAAAAATAATGTCAATTGACCCTCTGCTAACATCATCACCATACCAAATTACGTAAATTGCCCTTAAACCAGCCTCACAAGGTAAATCTCGCTCTTGTCTGATTAAACGCTCTTGCTCTCGCTTGAAATTCCCTAGTTTGATGTGATTGCTCCTCAGTGTACTGTTGATTTGACAAAATGTCACGACGGAAGCCTCAAATCAAATCAATAATACCTAAACACAATACAATGGTGATTTCTATAAACTCTAAACTCCATTTCAAAGGTGATTACTTCTCTGATTTTCGACGATGTTTTGTTGAACGGAGATTTTTCGAACGGGGATTTCCAAGACAAGGCTTTCTCAGAAAGGAACAGTTTTTTCAGAAAGGTGAATTATTTTGAGTCTGTTTAATTATTTTTGATGTGTTATTTATGGAAGGGTAGCATTACGAAATTTTGTATTGGGAGAGAGTAAGAAAGAGGAAGAGGAAAAGAGAGAGCGAGATTATGAGAGAGAGCGATATTTTGAGAGAGATCGAGATGTTGAGCGAGAGCGAGATTTTGAGAGAGAGCGAGAGTACACTTCAATTGTTTGTACAGCTTAATGACAAATGTTCTCTTGCTTTGTAGGATGACAGAAAAGTGTCTATTTATTCGATTTGAAGGTGATTGGGATGCGAATGAAAATCCGTATATTGGGGGACAGTTGAAAGGAATCGTTGTGCCCCCTAGAGTGAATTATGAAGAACTTAAATCTCGCATTTAAAGGGCTACAAAATTCAGTTCTTCAGAGTTTGATCTTATCCTGAAAATTAAATATAATCTTATATTTGAAGCCCCTCCACAATGCATAACGGATGATAATGATCTTCACTTCTTTCTTTTGCGAGAAGAGCTTAGTAGACTTCAGATAGTTGTAACGTTGAAGTCTAAATAGGATGAAAGGGTTGGAATGGGGTTTGAAAATGTGAGTTATGATGATACGGCTGTGGACAGACAATACGAGGAATCATATCAGTTTCGTCGGGAAGAGGATGATATTCCATAGTCTACCAACACTGATATTCCATTGTCTACCAACACTGTACCATCAAAATTCGATTATATGGATTGTGGTCCTTTAGTGGATGTGGATGTGAATGAACAACCAGCAGGATTGAATGAAATGGATCGTGATCATGGAGATGTGCGTTGTTCTACAGCAGCTTCAGTGGTTCCACCATCTGTGTCTTCAAGTCATAGTTTATCTGGGACAGAGGACGTTGAAGTTGGTCAACTATTTTTGAGCAAAAAGGACTTGAAAATGAGATTGCCTAAGAGAAGGTTGAGCTTGAGTTAGTAGGAGCTGGACGAATAGAGTTTCATGCAAGGAAGATTTATGCATGAGGAAGACAACTCAACTTCATGCAAGTAGGTGTGTGGCATAGATGTAGGTGAATGGCAAGGAAGTAGGTGGTGGCAAAACTTGGTGCAGACACTCTAAAAGTTGCTAAGGTAGGAGGTATCTTGCATTGAAAGCCTTAAGAAATGAGAAGGATCAGTTCCTTTGGGCTATAAATACCACCACAAGGTGTCTCTTCAGTTCATAAACTGAAATCCTCTTGAAAAACATTAGAAAAAGTGTTTGAGAGCAGTTTCAGAGATAGCTATGCGTTGATCAAGAAGTTCCAAGAGGAGGAGATGTTGTCGGACAGGACAAGCAATTGCTACGGTTTTTGGTCAACTCATCAAAGATAAGTTCACGGGCATAGGACGTATTTATAAACCTTGTCATATCGTTAAGGATATGAGGAGAGATTATGGCGTGAACATAAGTTATGATAAAGTGTGGCGTGCAAGGGAAGCCGCGTATGATCTCACTAGAATTAATCCAGAATACTCATACTCCATACTACATGCCTATAGAGAAGCACTAAAAATAGAGAATTCGGGTACAGTCTTTGAGATCGAACTTGAAGGTGAGGTGCATTTCAAGTATATATTTATGGCATTAGGGCCTTGTATTAGAAGTTTTGCAATTTGTCAGCCTTGTATTATTGTTGATGAGTCGCACTTGAAAGGAAAATACAAAGGCACCATGTTGGTTGCGATTTCTATGGATGGGAACAATCAATTATACCCACTAGCATATGCAATAGTGGACAATGAAACCAATCGATCATGAAAATGTTTTATGTCAAACTTGAAATGTAGTATTGGAAAACCCGATAATCTGGTGTTTGTGTCTGATCGGATGGTATCTATTGGTAATGCTATTCGTGCATTTTTTCCCACAACATTTCATGGATCGTGCACATGGAATATAGAACAGAATCTGGTTACAAACTTTAAAGATAGCACGGTTGTTGGGATATTTAGAGATACAGCAAGAGCATTTCGCATGACAAAGTTCCAAACAAAATGGGACGAACTTCGCAGTTTTAGAGACGGTACTGTCACGAAATATTTAGAAGACATCAGTCTTCAAAGATAGGCACGGGTTTATCAAATAGAACGAAGATATGATAACATGACATCCAACAGTGCTGAGTGTTTCAATTCCTTAACTAAAGAGTATCGACTGATGCCCATAGTATGCTTGATTGAACATGTTAGAGGAATGCTCCAATCGTGGTTCTATGAACGGAGGAATTATTGGGCATCTCGAACGACATTGCACTCTGACTACTGTGAAACCCGATTGGCAAGTGAAACTGATAAGGGTAGACGATATCGGATGGAGCCTATTGATTGTTATCGGGCACACGTGCGAGATAATCGATTGGACGGTATTGTCAATCTTCACACGAAGGAATGCACGTGTAAGGAATTCGACTCACTTGGTATCCCGTATTCCCATGAAATTCTTGCTGCCAAGGAAAGAAATATACCTATCCACAGTTTTTGCAATTGATTTTATACAGTAGAATTTCTATGACTGCGTATGCAGAGCCTATAAATCCACTTGGCCACATATCTGAATAGAAAAGACCTTCTGGATACGTAGAAAAGATTATCCTTCCTCCGAAGTTTGTGGCACAAGCTGGGCGATGGAGAGTGAGAAGAATACCATCCAGAGGAAAATTTCACAGACAAATGAAGTGTGGTCGATGTGGGAATTATGGACATAACCGCCAAAATTGTACTGAACCGCTTACAACCGTGCGACGTGTCGAAAATGCCAGAGACCAAGACACAAACACCCCTCATCCAGTTTAGTTATAAATACCATTGATCATTTTTTCATACGTCATACTTGTAACATACTTCATACTTTTTCATACTTGTAATATACTTGATAACGGGCAGAAATGCACGTTATTATAGTACTAAGTTCCTAAACAATGTCGGATTGCATTGATAGAATATGTTAAATTGCGTCCATTAAGCATAAATTCTACAATATTGTGGTCGCATGCGTCCAACGCATTAGGACAGTTGATCTCTATATTTTTGTGTAGAATAATGTGTTAACGCAATGCAAAGAATGCGATCATAAGAATACATCGGTCCAGCGCAACTTCACCGCAAGACTTTGCATTGATCGTGCTCACAAACATCCACCCAAGAAGAATCACTGCAACATGGTGGGCGCATCCGGATGAAAGGAAAATTAAGATCAATGGGACGGAAAGCTGACAGTAGTCGGATCCAAATTAAGTTAACAACCGATAACGGTCACAAAGTACATCTAGCTTTATCGGTGACAACTATCCGGCGCATCAGTCAGGAATTAAAGTTGTCCCATCTGTACAACTAGGAGAGAGAAGCCGCCTTTCACCTTTGATGCCCTATAAATACCAAGTGCATTCTTCAGAGAAGGGGTTAAGCAGTCGATTACTTCATCACTTTACAAGTTCACACCTTTCTTCATAAGTTTCTTTTCCATTTCACGGCGGAGCTAGAGAAGAGTGGTAACGCTAGAGATCGTCCAAGGCAGCTCGAGAGAGAACCTTGGGGCGTAAGAGCAGAGAGCGGGTTGACTCTCGCAAAAGCGAGAATATCTTTAGAGCACGAGTAGAACAGTGTAACACCTGGTGGCAAGAAATTGCTCCAGGCTCTTTACTATACTTACATTGTTATTTTGTAATTCATCTTTTATCTAATCAATGGAAGTTATATTTCTACATCTGTTCACTCTCTTAATACACATGAGTAGCTAAATTAGTTGAATGGGTCGAGTGGAACTAAGCTAACATGATCTAGGAAGTTCATTGCTTGCGATTGTCTTGTTTTATGCTGTGCGAAACATCCCTTTAGAGTTGCTCAAGAGAGAATCTAAAGAAAGAACCTAGTGTCTTGAGAGAGCTAGGTTAGAATCTGACTTGAAAGAGCAAGATTAGGCCTGCATAAACCAGAAATAGGGATTTAAAGATAAGCTCTGTTTGTCAACTTGCATTGCATGCATCCTAGGAATAGAAATGATATTATGCGGTCGCATATTTGTGTGAATGTCATGTTGTCATTGCATAAATAGAAATAGAGGTTTATGTGTAAACCCTGTAGACTTATCGCATATTTATCGCATGCGTTCTAGCCTTAAAAGCCGTGGCATTCATGCCGAAAGGTGGTTTACTATTGTATACATGTTGCATGATCGCAAGGCATGAACGCAACCTAGGGAGTGTTAGCCGAAACCCTTCTCAATCCGTTCACCACATATTCATCGTACTTCCCGTTGCCAACTCTTTTCGAACTCTGCCGCATTTATTATTATTTTCATTAATGCAACAATAAACCAACCACCTTATTTATTTTACCGGATACCGCAAAGTTTTCATAAGAAAATTATCAACGTAAATTATTTTCACAAGTTCTTGTGATCGACCCTGGACTTACCGGGAAACTCAGAGGAATTTACACTTGGATTCCGCTGGGGAAACTTGAGTGCACAACGTAATTCCGTCAATGCATATCATCCATTTTCCATATTTAATAAAATAACGCATCAATACTTCATACTTTTTCATACTTGTAACATACTTTATTGCTTTTCATACTTCATACTTGTAACACTTCATACTTCATACTTTCATCTTGTAAACAAAAAACAATAACAAGCTGGAGTATTTATATAATAGCAATATTCATACTCTCTCAATCTTGATACTCTCTCCATCATCATACTCTCTCAGTCTTCATACTTGTAACAAAAATGGATAACTTCATACTCTCTCAATCTTCATACTGAAAACAAAAAACAATAACTTCATACTCTCTCAATCTTCATACTTGTAACAAAAATGGATAACTTCATACTCTCTCAATCTTCATACTTGTAACAAAAGTGAATAACAAATACTCCCTCAATATTCATACGTGTAACAAAAAACAATGAACAAAAAACAATGACTTCATCCTCTCTCAATCTTCATACTTGTAACAAAATGGATAACAAATACTCTCTCACAATCTCGCTCTCTCTAAACAGCTCGCTCTCTTTCACAATCTCGCTTTCCATGAATCTCGCTCTCTCTCACGATCTCGCTCTCTTTCACAATCTCGCTCTCTCTTAACATCTCGCTCTCTCAATCTTTGAACTTTGAACCTTGAACCATATAATGTTCTAAGCTCAATTATGCATGTTCTGATAAAATTCTGATATTGAACTTTGAACTTTGAACTTACATAAAAAATAGATGTTCAATGAAAAGAGTAGTAGCTTCATTATACATAAAAAAAATGCATATTCTGATAAAATTCTGATATTGAACTTTGAACTTTGAACTTTGAACTTTCATAAAAAATACATGTTCAATTATACAATGAATGTTTTTACATACATAAAAAATAAATGAATGTTTTTACATACATAAAAAATAAATGAATGTTTTTACATACAATAAAAAATACAATGTTCTATACATATAAAAAATATGGAATGTTTGCCTATAGTTGACACGCTAATTGCATCCTATATTCACTCATCTTCTCCTGAGTGATTACGGATGGATCAGCACCAGTCACCAGGTGTTTCAGTAGTTTTACTGCGAAGATGCCACAATCAAGCAATCCGTGTCGTATGCCAACGTTCATAGGTCGCGAGATTTTCCAACGGGCTGTGGATAGGTCCAGCTTCGATCGATCCACGTCACAGTAATGAAGTAGGGATGGTACTATGATCGTCAATGGCTCTAGCCAATTCACCAGCTTTATCATTGGTGTGTATGACGGAAGTGAATCAAACACGAATATGTGGCCTCTGTTAATGTCCATTGCAAAGACCATTCAGTGGTCATTGATATTCATCGCCATATAAACGAAATCCACATCTGTCCATTTGACATTGAATTTACCGGTGATGTAGTCCTTATACGTGTCTTCATCTTCCCAAGCTAGGGCAGTCTCTAGAAGTGACTTATTCTTTATTCGTTTAAATATCCCACCACGAACATTAAGGTGACTCTGTCAAATAAAATTAGAAGTTAAGTAAAGAAGTAAAGACCAGGAAACTTAACGAAATGAGAAGTTAAGAAACGAAATATCAAAATTTATCATTACACCAATTAGCAAGATGGTGAACTTGTACATGCACATGTCAGGTCGGGTATAAAATTATCTTTCATAAAATAAAATAAATTATTTATGGTCTGCACGAAAAAATAATATGTCAGTACAAGTACAAGATAGCCAACATGTAAAGACGTAAAGACTAGGACACTTACATCGCACTCGACCAACGAATTTGGGGTAATCAATTCCTTGAAGAATTGCTTGGCGAGTGGTTTGAAGAAGTTCTCTCGAACCTCGTTGTCTGTATTGTCGTCCGAGATCCAGCCCATCATTTCTGTCAGGATATTGTGTGGAACATCGTGTGCTACGTTATATATGACGATCGATCTGGATATTGACGTAGCTACACCTGGGAGAGGATGTTTAGCCACACTTTTCTTCTTTACTTGGTCTGGGGGTGTATATTTATCAACCGGTTTTCTCTTACGACTAATTCTTCAAGATTCGTACATAAATAGATAACAAAACATTACTCGTCAAGAAATATAAAAATATAAACAAAGATTACTGATCAATAAATTACTCACCAGTGGAACTTCTTCTGTGGTCGTAACAATCCCAGAAGTGTCTGCCTCTGGGATGCCAGACATGTCAGCCTCTGTATGTGGCATGGTGAGTAAGGTAGACATGTCAGGCTCTGTTTATGGGACGTCGGCCTGTATAGGTTCGACGTCAATCGGTGATGTCGTGGCAGTGGTGGTATCGGGTTGTACAGGGGGGTGGGAGTAGGTGAAGTGCTGGTATCGGGTTGTAGAGGGGGGACGGGGATGGGAGTGTCAGAGGCAGTCGCAGTCGTATCAGGATCCTGAGATGGGATGGGTGACCTGGTTGTTTCCTCATTCACCGTGGAACCCTTTAATTAGTAAAGTAAAATGGTGAGTTCACAAACACAAAAAAGCTAAACACATAAAGACATAAAATGATGCAAACCTTGAAAATAGACTGCAATAATGATAGGATGGCCGACGATAGCCGAAAATTGCCCTTTCATGTCAATCATGTTTTCCTTCATACTGGATACACAACTATCTAAACCCGATATACGGCCATCCAACCTCGATAGTGAGCTGTCAATGGACCGTAGGTACGAATAAATTGACTCTCGGCATTGGCTCCCTCCCTGCGGCAGGCAGCATACTCAGGACACTCCTCATCCATAGGTCGCTCTGTACCGGAGTTCGCAAGAAAGACATCAACTTGGTTCAACTCGTCCTCCTCGCGTACGTCCCCCATCATATCATGGAACATATCATCACTATGTGTGTATGTCTCTCCTTCCACCCTTCCATATTCAACATCTTTGTGCTCATAATGCTCGGGTTCATCCCCTCCCTCCACCTTAACAACCTCATCATTGTCATCTCCACGATGATCATCACCGTCACTTTCACTTTCGGGACTACCCTTCTCACTCGTCGACCTATTGCCACTTTCAGAATTATCATCATCCATACCTAGCTCAAATATAGGTCGTCGTTCCACTGGGGTATCCCAAAACTCCCTTTCAGCATCTAACATCACGGTGCCCTCTTTAACCTTTATCTGCATTAATAACTCAGTAAACTGGTTAGTATCAATTTAACAACTAGATAAACATATTATCCATCGAGTAAACGTACATTGTTAGACTCGAATATCTCTCTCTCAAGTACTTTGAAGGACACTGAGTGGGAGCATGACCATCGTAATATGCGGGGCAAAGCCACCTTGCTCCTTCGCTCCGCAATATTCCCAGCTATCGATGAAGCTAGAATCTCGTACGTCCATACCTAAATAAAATTTAAAATATATTAAGAACAATAGTAATGTTAGATCAAACAACATGATTATTATGTTAATCAAATTTACCTGGAACGCTTGTGGAAATCCACGTAAGGAGTACTTCACAACGTAGTTTTTATTTGCTTTGACCCTCGTCTTGTATAGACTGCTCTTATCATTCAAGGCAGTCTTTAGGGCATCCAATGTCCTTTCCCAAATAATGGTACCCCAATCAAGACTATTGTAGTACTTCAAGTTTTGAACATCCTTGAAACATTTGAGGTCGACTACATTTTTCTGTTTGTTTTTCGCCATCATTGCGACCTCGGTATAGTAAACTAGGCTGATCTTCACAGCATCATCATCATTTTCAAACTCTAAGTCCTTGTATTTTTCTTCAAGTTCATAGAGGTGTAAAGTGTCCTTCGTCACTCGATTACCAAAATACTTGATAGCAAGTTCATATGAGGACTACTGGTTCCGATCAACTCGTGATGGGGATTGCCACAAACCACTCATCACCAAAAAGTCATCCTTCAAAAAGGTGACAACCTTCCCACAGACAAAGAATGACATTGAGTCTGATTTTGTCCTCTTCACTTCTCTATGCAATATGTGATTGACAATTGGGCTATTAAACACCATATCAACATCAACAAATCGCCCAAAAACTGTTCTCTTGAACATGGCCAATTGCGTTGGCGTGAGCTTCTCTTTGACAATCTTTTTTGCATTAGCAATGTGGGCTAAGCTGGTTACTTGACTAGGAAATTGGTCGGCTTCAGCTATTCTGAAACGTATAGCCATCTTAAATCACTCATGCATTTATTAAAAAATTCAATCAGTAAACTCCTTCAGAAAAAAATGTAAAACAACATTCTATTTAAATGTCGTTGGATTCGTTCTCGCTGGAATCGCTTTCGCTAGAATCTCTCTCGCTGGTATCGCTCTTTCCCGTGTCGCTTTCTCTGGTGTCGTTCTATCTGGTGTCGCTCTCACTTATCTTCCTCACATTCTCTCTTTTTACTCGTCTTCAACCACATAACACATCGAAAACCAAAAAAACAAACAAAAAAACCATAGGTTCACTTATCTCGCTCATATTCGCTCTCTCCGGTGTCACTCTATCGATTTCACTCTCACTTATCTCGCTCACAAACTCTTTCTACTCGTCTTCAACCACAGAACACATCGAAAACCAAAAAAAAACAAACAAAAAACCATATTGAAAGATTTACCGATAAGATTCGATTTGTCGGTGGCAGTAGAATCGTTTGCAAGCCGAAAATAGTTTTTTCGTTTATAAGCAATACGAAGTCGTTAGCCTTGGAAAATTTTAATGAAGAATAGTTTAGTTTTGGTGGGTTCTCAGTAAAAAGGTAAGAAGACAAAGAAGTAAGGGCAATTTACGTAATTTGGTATGGCGATGATGTCAGCAGAGGGTCAATTGACATTATTTTTTAAAAATGGGTCGTTTTGACATTTTGGGCCCAATTTTTGGGTCATCCGTACAAAATTCCCAACTTCTCCAATACCTTACATTCATGTTCCAACCCCACTTGTTCCTATCCCACCAGTTGTGATGCCTTCGGTTCAAATGCATTCTACCGTTTCAACCCAACCATTTTTAGATATACCCAGACTATCAGAGGGCCCATCGTATGACGACCTCATCACAATACCTCATAACTGTTTGAATGACGAGGATATAAAGGTCGGACATATTTTCTTTTCGAAATATGAATTGTCAGTTAAATTGTCAAAACTTGCAATAAAAAAGAACTTTGACTACCATGTAAAAAAGTCAACAAAGAGCTTGTTGGAATTGGTGTCCTAATTCTCCCGGAGTCTAATTATTTTGTAAAGATACACATTGTTCAATGAATATAAGTGTTATTTAATTCTGGCATTTGCTCATATCCAATAAACAAAGCTCCTTGGTTATCTTATGTGAACTTAAGCATGTATATGTGACATACAAGTGGATTATGCCTTAAGTGATAACCTAAATCAGTATGTAGTATAAGGATTAAGGTGGGATACCTGATCCTGGTGACACTACGGATACGGCTCACTTTGTAGAGGTTTGCAAGTGTTGTAAACTACTACAAATGGTAGATCCTGACCATTCATGTGGAGACGTGGAGCGAGAGTGTCCTATACAAAGAGTTTGTATAAGACCTGGACCACGAGATGAACTAGACTTTGTATATAATGTCGTTGATACTAGAGACTTACATCTCACCTAAACGACCATAGGTGACACAACCTCAATCCTGAGTGTTTTTGTGACTCCTGCCTTTGAGGGTGGTCCTTTGAGTGGCCAGATTGCCAACTCAAACTGCCTACCCTTTAGAGGACATATCTGATCTGGGAGCTGGGAACTAATTCCACAATATGGAATTCACTCCTTTCCCGAAGCAGGGATAAGTAGAGAGATTGCTCCCTTAAGGGCTGATTCTGGGGCTTGAACATAGTGGCCACAGTTTCTCTTTGGAAGAGAAGATTCAGTCATAGTAGGACTATGACTTATGTTCATAGAGGGATCAGTGGTACTTAAGGAGACAGATGTAACTACAGGGCATAACGATTATTGACACAGCTGTACTTACGAGCGATCTGTGAAGGGTTGTCACACTGCAGATTGATTAAGATGGACACATAATATATCTGTAGTGAGAAGAGTTCAATTTTCGATCTTTAGTGGAGTGCCTGGCAGTTAACAGATGGTGGATCTCGTGACTAAAGAGTTTAGTCAGTTATTCACGTACATTGAAGCTTCAGATCTACAGGTTCATGAGGTCCCCTTGGTAGCTTGGATTCTGTTGAGGATCAGTTTCTTGATGTTGATTTGAAATGTTCAAATTGACAAGAGGTATTTGATTATATGTGATATAATCTGTATGATGTATGAGATACATCGAGTGGAGGATCGATGTAAATGATATTTACATTTAGTACCATGGAATAGAAAAAGAACTATGGTTTATATCATGAGATGAAATATTAAAACTATAGGTTATAAATATAGTATGATAAGTTGATTATCATTTAATAAATTTATAAATAATATTAATTATTAGATAATTAATACTTTTTATTTTAAATAACCAAATGTAGTGGGTGGTTATTGGATCATGGTAACCGTGAGTATAAAGGAAACTAGTTTCCTATTTTTTGTAAGAAGTTTACAAAAGTTTGAAAAGAAATTTTGAGTTTTCTCTCCGACGAAAAGAAACTCACGGAAGTCGTCAAGTAAATATAGATTTACTAAACGGCAGCTGGGCAAGCTAAGCGATCGTGTAGTGTTTACTAAACGATCGCATAGCTTTGCTAGACTATCGCTGGCCTAAGGTAAACGATCGTGCAGAGTCTGTAGGCGATAGACCGAGCTAAATGATCGCATAGCTTTTGCTAAATGATCTCATAGTTTTATCTAAACAATTGGGCATCGAGTTATACGATAGGTCTCTTACTTCTCCCACTTGCCCAATCGTATACATGATCGCTGTTTCCTCCCTGCGTTTGCCTCACACCAAATCTGAACAGAGCCCACCCTCTAGATTCTCACACCGAGAATACCAAGGTCGCCTTGTTGGTGGTGTCAGACTCAACTCGACACCGTCGAGGTTTTTTGGAAGCCGTTCGCTATTGCGGAGGATTTCATGTTGTGGAGGAGATCATTGAGGACGAGTGCGAAGTGTTCGTGCGGTGTTGCGGTCATGTAGATCGGGCGCTCGTGGTTGCTGTGTTCGATCAGAGTGCACATCGAAGCGTGGAAACGCTTCTGCATTTATGTGTAGAGTTTCCCTCTATACATTTGGTATTTGTTCATGCTGTAATTTCTCTGTATATTTGCATAACCATTTGTGTTGAAGTCGACTGTAAATGTATTGTTGATTCATGATTGTAATTTGGAATAGTCTTGTTCTGCTGCTCATGGAAATCATCACTTCCGATTTCCTTCAGAGCTTGCTAACTGTACAGTGTTCAGTGGAAAAATGCAAATGGAGGTTTAGTGCAAAAAAATTGAAAGAAAGAAATTCCTTCAAAGTGATGAAATATCCAAGTAAACATACATGTTCTCTTGAAATGAGAATGAGTAATCATCAACAAGCAAAAATTTGGGTAATTGGACTCTTAATCAAGTCCAACTACGAACAAGTTGGTCAAACATACTGCTCGAGGGATATCACTGGGGATGTCTACAAGATTTTAGAGTGAATATAAGTTATGGACGGGCTTATCATGCTAGAAAGTATGGATTGGTGTTTGCACAATGGTCATCGGAAGGATCATATGCTATTGTTAGGGCATATGACGAGGCACTTAAGCTTGTAAATCCGAGTACGATTTTTTAGGTTGAAGTTGAGAATGCACATTACTTTAAGTATGTCTTCATGGCACTTGGTTCGCGTATTAGAGATTTCTTGAACTGCATATGCCCAGTAATCGTTGTTGATGGGACACATCTGTACAAGAAATATAAAGGTATATTGTTAATAGCAACGTGTATTGATGGAAATAACAACATAACAACATATATCCTATCACCTTCAGCATTATAGATGGGGAGAACGATGCATAATGGAATTGGTTCATGACTCATTTTAAGGCTTCGGTAAGAGACATTCCAAATTTAGTGATTATATCAGATCGTCACATCTCAGTTGTGAAGGCTGTCACAAGTATATTCCCTGATGCATTATATGCCCTATGTATATTAAGGAACTCGTATGAGGATAACCTTGAGCAGAAGCGGATCGACCAAATTCCATAAATTATCGAATGTAAAGTTTACAGTAACATACAACTAGATATGCATTTACAATTAAATTACAACATGCTTTTAAACGAAAATGGGTTTCAAGAAACCTCACCTTTGAAGAACCTTTCTTCGCATTTCTCCCTCGAACAGTCACGTACAACTTGAAGACCTTCTTCAAGAGTTTCTTGAACCAAAAACTCGGACACAATCACAATGTTACCTTGGTATGCTCAAGGTAAGAACCTAGGAGTGGTGGGCTCTGACTATTTTGGTTAGGAGGGAAAAAGCTTAAGGTATAGGAAGAAGAAGATTGAGAGCTTTCTCACACTAAACTCAAAAGGCAGAACACGTCTGTAATTTCTTTTTCTCAATCTTTCGACAATAAAATTCGTTCACATAGAAGAAGAAGAAGAAAAACTATTTTTCTTTTATTCTCCTTTTTGCCAAATAGAATAACCACCCCACTAAAGTGGGTGGAGAGAAAAGATGGGGAAGAGAGTTATAACTCCCTTTCATATTATTCAAATAATAATAATATAATATAAATAAATATGATAACTAACTTATCATATTATATTTATATTAAATTATATGTTATATTTGATATAACATATAATCTATAGTCTACTATTGTATCACATACAATATAAACTATAGTTTCTTTTCTCTATTATATGTCATTTAATATAAATTATATTTATATTAAAATTAACAACTATGAATCACATTTATAAAAAAATTATATTTGAATCTCATTCAAATATTTATTTCCTCTCATTAAGTTATAATATATCAAATACATTATGACAATTATATCACATATAATTGAAACAATTTAATTATATCATATATAATTAAATCCCTCTATTAATTTGAACAATTCAAATTAATCCAAAAAATGTTTCTCAACTAAATTCTATTGAGCTTCCAAGGAGACCTCATGGACCTATAGTTTGAAGCTCCAATGGTTCATGAATAATTAATTAAACTATTTAATTACATTATTCACCATCCGTTAACTATCGGACACTCTACTAAAGATCGACAGCTGAACTCTTTGTACTACATATATATTTCTGTGTTCATTGGATATAATTAATCAATAGTATGATGACTCTTCACAAATTGCTCGTAAGTACAACTAGGCCAAATTACCGTTTTGCCTCTGTAGTTACATCTAACTCTTTAAGTACCACTACACCCTCTAATGAATAATAGATCATAGTCCCACTATGATTAGGAGAGAGTGTGGCACTACATTGTTCTAGACCCGAAATCAACCCTTAAGGGAGCAATTTATCTACTTACCCCTGCTTTGAGGAAGGAGTGAATTTCATCTTGTGTAGCTGTGTTTCTAGCTCCCCAATCAGACGAATCTCCAAAATGGTAGGCTTGTTGAGTCGACAATCTGACCACTCTCACCCATACAAATCAAAGGACCACCCTCATAGGCAGAAGTTCATAACTCACTCGGGATTCAGGTCATGTTACCTATGGTCATCCTGGTGAAATGTAAGTGTCTATTATGAACGATGTTATATAATGAGATTAAACATTTCGTGGTCCAGTCTTATACAAACTCATTTGTATAGAATATCCCCGCTCGCATGTCTAATACATGAGTGATCAGGATTAGATCATTTGTAGCACTTTACAATAATTGTAACACCTACAAAGCAGGCCATACTCGTAGTGTCACAGGATAAGGTACCCAGCCTTATCCATCTACTACAAACCATTTAGGTTATTAGTTAAACATGATCCACCCGTATGTCTCCACATACATATTTAAGTTACAATGATAATCTTGGATGTTAGTTTATTGGTTTGTGGTTAATACAACTAAAATATCACATATTTTATAGACAATAAATAAAATATCACATATTTTTATTAAATACAAAATGAGTTTGTTCATACAGTGTTTACAAACTATAGAACCCTACGAGATTTAGGGCATCAACCCCAACAGTATATACCATATTCAAAATAATTTAGTGGACAGATTCAAGAATAAGGACATAATTCCACATTTCGACCTGGTAGCGAAAGCTTATAGAGTGTCTGAGTTTTAGATGTCTTGGGCTAAGCTCCATCAATATCTTGGGGTGATGACCTATCTTGAGGAGATTGGATTACAATAGTGGCAAGGGTTTATCAAATCCATTGTAGGTATGACAAGATAACGACAAATATAGTAGAATGCCTCAATGGAGTGTTGAAAGATGCACGGGAACAATCAATCACGAAGCTATTGGAGCATATCCGTGAGTGGCTATAAGGTTGATTCTATGTCCGATGTACACATACAATGGCATGCACAAACATTGTAACTGATTACACGATGAGTATTCTTAAGGAATCAGAACTGATGTCTAGAACATACCATGTTTCTCCGATGGACATGCATATAATTAATGTGGACGATAGATATTTGAGGGGGCTGGTTGATCTTCATTCACGGACATGTACTTGCATGGAGTTCAATTGCATAAAGACCTCATGCTACCATACAATATCTGCGGTAACCCTTAGAAACATTAATAAGATTATGTGCAAAATGGTTTACAGTTGAATGTGTGCTTGCTGCTTATACAGAATCGGTCTTCCCTATTGGACATAAACAAGAATGGAGCCGAAGATCAGATTTTGAAGACTTCGAACTTCTATCACCCTGAAAGGTACCAAGTGTGGGTCGACGTCAAACCGTTAGGATACCTTCTATTGGAGACAAGCCATGACAAATTCACAAGTGCACATGATGTGCTAAAAAAGGGTATAACAAAAAAAATGTGCAGACAGACATTAATAACACCTGACATTGGCCCATCTAGGCTCGATGATATGTAATTTGTGGGTGATCATTTACTTGTGTATATGTGATCGTGTACTTATTTCTGTAAGATTGTTTACTTTTTTTTTCTTTTTTTTTTTATGAATGATCATTGACTTATATATATGTGATCGCTGACTTATTATATGTGATCGTTGACTTATACATATGTGATCGTTGACTTATATATATGTGATCGTTTACTTATATATGTGATCGTTTACTTATATATATGCGATCGTTTAATTATTTATAACCGTTCGTTTAGTATTATATAAACGATTGTTTAGTTACTTATAGATGATCATTTAGTTATTTCTGTACAATCATTTATTCATTTTTTTTTTTGTACTTCGTTGTATTTTTTTAATATTATTCGATTCAACATAGATATACAATACATATTCACTTTAAGAAATTCAAGTATAGATTACCATACATATTGAGTAGCCCACAACTGGGCAACATATTGTTTCTTAAACAATTCTATATTGTTCTGTTCTAAGTTATCCCTATCTGTACTTGTTACAAGATAGTTTATAAACTTAGCATAAAAAATGCCACAGTTAAGAGACTTGCCCTATTGGAGAGTTGTCTTCGATCTCTTCACTTCCTATGGTCGGTACTTGAACTTTCTATGTCGCTTGTCATATCCGATAGAAATCAACACCGAAAGTACTGATCTAGCCACTAATTGAAGATAACCATCAAGTATATCACTACCTATGTAGTTAAACATTGAGTCAAATACATAGATGGTGCACGATTCTAAATTGATGGCAAGCATGAACCAGTGTTGTTTGATGTTGATTGGTCCAAATATAAAGTCAACCTCTGTCCATGATGGTTTATATTCTTCGTGTTGTCTAAGTACTAGTCAATAAAGTAAGACGGCCCTGCCTAAAACCTCATGTGTGCATCTTGATCCAACCAACCTACAATTTTTTCATCTTCCATTTTCACACCTTTTGGCAGGATCTTGGAAACAATTCCTTTTGGCAACATTATTGCATCCTGGGGCAAAACAATACATAAATATAAAGTTGAATGAAGAGTTATTATTGATGTGAAATTTTGCATACTATGAAGCTGAACTAAACCACTATGAATCAACACTTGCACAGATCAGGTCTCGATTGGAACTTATGATGCATGTATACCAATAAGAGATCCAAATACACACACACACACACACACACACATATATATGTATGTATGTATGTATAAATCCAGTGTTACTAGACGATCCCTTAGCTGTTCTTAAACGATCGTTGAAGATTTACTATAAGATCATTCAAGCATTTCTAAACAATCGTTAACGATTGTCTAAATGATTGTTGAGGATTGGGAACAACGGTTCATATTCAATAACGGTTCTTATAGGAAAGTCCGGTATCGGGACCAAGGGGTTGGGATTGATAACATCTATTGTTAGTCTTGACAACAAGATCGTGCAAGCATTTCTAAATAATCGTTAACGATTGTTTAAATGATTGTTGAGGATTGGGAACAACGGTTCATATTCAGTAATGGTTCTTATAGAAAAGTCCGGTACCGGGACCAAGGGGTTGGGATTGATAACATCTGTTGTTTGTTTCGATTCCACTGCAGGTGCTTGTGTCTGAGGCTCAATTACATGTGGTTGAGCTTCTTGGTAAGATTTTGAAGGTGATTAAGGGTGTGCATCACTTGAATGTGGTTGAGGACAAATTAGAAGAGATGGTTGATGATCACTTGAAGGTGGCTGAGTTTCTCCCTCTTTGTTACCAACCACATGTGACTTTTTCCCCCTTTTCACATCCTCAGGTGAAAACTTGGTTAGTTTATTCCCTTTTCGATGCTCAAGGACGTCATTTTTTCTCGTACATTTAAATTGCAAATCAGTCAGATGATAATGGCCTTACCTTGATTTCAATGTTAAGATGATTAATTCGTTGTCCTACATTCATTTTAATGACTTCCTTTTGAGTTTCACTCTCCATAACATTAGTTGGATCCAAATTGAAATGGCTCCTAAGATTGAACGATTTTATGGAGAGTTAAAGTCTTTCATCGACTGTTGCTCCATCGTATTGTGCTCAATAGCCACCAATTGATCACTGGTACATTTGGACTGATCATCATGGGGGGTTCCTTAATTATTATTATTATTACCATTATCGTGAGCCCATTTACTATTACCACCATCACCATCATTACCATCATTACTATTACTGTCACGAGTCCCTTCATTGTTATCCTGAACAAATCACACAAAACATACAAGTAAAGAAGATATTCTACACGATCGTTTAAGATTTTTTACACGATCGTTTAAGATTTTTTACACGATCGTTTAAGATTTTCTACACGATCGTTTATAAATATCCACACAATCGTTTAAGATTTTCTAAATGATCGTTTGGATTATCCTAAATGATCGTTTGAGAATCCTGAACAATCGTTTAAGATTATCCAAACAATCTTTCAGGATTATCCAAATGATCATTTAGGATATCTACATGATCATTTAGGATTATCTAAACGATCGTTTAGGAATATATGCATGCATATCCCATATAGACATTAGACTAACAACTTTATTCCGTTCAGTTGTTGGCTTATTAGATGATGTTGGGCAGTAAAGGTATCACCCATTTGACGGACCATGGTAGTCAGGTTCATCAAATCTTTTCGAACTTCTTTAATTTCATCCCTAAGTACTTTGTATGATTTGGAATGGCGATGTTTGGAGGACTTATATTGCGTATTTGATAATTCATCATGTCCCCCCTTTACCATTCTTCTGGTTAGTCTAAACCGGCCTACATGATTTGGGCTCTATGGCATGATGCTTAGTTATATGCCACTCTTGCTCACCAATATGGGGTTCATCAGATGGATGGTTTTCTTGCTCCCCAACATGCTGGTCCAACCCATCGTGCCCCTCTGAAGGACTCATAGGTATCGAGAGAGTGATCATGCCCCCCAACCTCCTCAACCTCCTCGATCCTTCTTTCTTCAACATCATGGATCACCTTCTCAATCTTTCTTCCTTCCTACCGTCCTCCTTGTACCTTATCTCCTCTGCGCTCGGTACAAGCCTTGTCAAAACAATATGTACATAAGCGAATGAGTAAGTCAGAATACATGAAACTGTGATAGATGCCAATAATTACTAAGCGATTGGTTACTTACTTTTTTTAGCTAAAACACATTCTTACTCAACAATTTATAAGATGGGGCATGAGCATAAGTCCATCTAAGAATTCTAGAAATTGTAGCCTTGCTGACTTTTGTGGCTATGAACTTACTTAACATGGATAAAATTCTGTAAGCCTAAACCTATAATATGAATTGCAACCTTGCTTTTGTTACACATTAATATTAACACACAGATTAAAGTGAAATGGAAACGAAAGTACATACCTAAAATGCAAGTGAAAATCCCTTTATACAATAATATGAAGCATGATGAGCATTTTCTGCTTTCTTTGTCTTATGCGCCTTCTTCTTACCACGCATGATAGTCTTCATGCTATTCAAGTATGTTTGAAAAAGACGGACGACCAGTCATAATGTCTAAAAACTTCAGGGTCATCATATCCCAAATGTTTTCACATCAGATTGAGTTTTTTTTGTCTTTTCCAATCATCACCGTTTTGATGAAAAATGTCAATGGAACCTTGACGACATCTTCATCGTTTGTAAAAGTGAACTTCTTGAACACATTCTCCACGTCCTTGCAAGAATTATTCTTATCATTTAGGTCATTTGATCCAAGAATGAGTTATCGCAGTCTCTCACAACTTATTTCTCTTTCTACTATTTCCTCGGTCGGCCACAACCTAGTTATCATATTAAAATCGTCTTGGGAGAATGTTACTTTCTTCCCCAATATGTTGAATGATATAACGCCTGGGTTCACATCCGTTGCCTCCTTCAACATAAAATGGTGAAAAAGTTTCCCACTAAATACAAGATTTATGTCCAACAGTGGACCAAAGGTCATTGTCCTAAACATTCTCATATGCTCTTCTGTTAACTCATTCTTAATAACGAACGCAGTTTTGTGGACTTCACAAGAAAATGTAGCAGGAAAATATTTCTCAACAGGGATGGTCATCTTAGCAACTTGTAACAAAACATTACCACAATAAGTAAATAATCGCATAATAAAAACTAAACGATTGCATAACAAATAACTAAATGATCGCGTAGCATAAAACAAAACGATCAGATAACAAACAACTAAACGATTGCATAACATAAAACAAAATGATCGGATAATAAACAACTATGATCACATAACAAACAACTAAACGATCGCATTACAAATACCTAAACGATCGTGTAACAGACAACTAAACGATCACATTATAAATACCTAAACGATTGTGTAACAAACAACTAAACGATCGCATTACAAATACCTAAACGATTGCATAACAAACAACTAAACAATTGCATTACAAATACCTAAACAATCATATAACAAACAACTAAACAACACATTACAAATACCTAAACGATCGCGTAAACACCATTAAACGATCACACATTTTTTTTTCTAAAGAATCGTTTACGTTTCTCTAATCAACCGTTTAAAGAATACTAAAGGCTCACCTAGGATTATCTAAGTAATCTCTTAAGAACGAATACAAAATCATTTAACAAAAGCTGAGAGATCTTTCAACATATGGTAGGTGCGAACCCTAAATGACCGACGAGAATCCTAAACGAATATCAACATGCATTCAAGGAGAAGAGTCACATATCTTTCAAAGATCGACAACGGTGGAAAATATATACAAACGACCGATGAGAAGGTGGCCAAGTGTTTAGATAAAGATGAAAGACGACAAGTCAAGTGCGAGAGTAGAAACGAGAGAAAACAAGAGCCAAAATCGCATAGTGAGAGAAGATGTAAGCGAAAAAGTGGGGTGAACAATGTTTCATCTTAGCACGATTTGGAGAGTTTTTCAAATTGGAGATAAAATTGGTATTTTACAAGGACAAAGATTAAGTTTTTAGGAAGAAATCATCCACAAAAAGTTTTTGAGAGTAGGGTCATTTTGTGAAATTTTCCAATAAAAACTTAGGGATGAAAAAATAATTTTTCCAACAAAATTATATTAAAAAGAATTAAAAACCTATCGACGATTCAGTTGCCGGAAGCCGCCGGTCACTACACAGAGAACCGCCAAATCCCGAAGATCGTGGGACACTGGATTGCCGATTCACCTTGAAAACTACGCTACCAGTTTACACCACTTCTCTCTCTCTCTCGTAACTCATTTCCAAAAAATCTCTGGAACAAGCATTTCCCTAGTCTACCGCCATTTCAATTAGGGTTCATCGGAGATCGTCGTAAAGTCCTTGAACCAAGATCGAAGATCAATTTTCTTCTCAAGAAACCACAATTTATTGGCATTTCGTCAAAGCTTTCAGCTAAGTAGTTATGATTCGATAGATTCTATTCTGGATGGATGTGGTTCTCTTCTTGCAAAAGCATCAATGGATCGTGCGATCCATTATATATGTGGCATGTGAAGAATTAGGGTTCTGAGAGTAGATTTCTGTTCAGTTTAGTTTTTTCCTGATTGGTTTTGAGTTCGGTTTTGCGCGACGAAGACTTTTTTAATACTCAAATGGCAATTATTGGAGATGCGCTTCGCCAGGCGTTCATGCCGAAGCACGAGTATGAGAATCTTCGCGAAGAAGAAAAAGCTTGGGGAAAGCTTCAGAAACCACTGATAATGGCTCTTGTGGCGTTGATAGGGATCGTAATTATTGTATGCACTGCTATCAGTTTGAACATAGTCTTCCCCGACGACATCGGAAATAGACCGTTCTGCAGCGATAGGAGGCTTCAGCCTCTCCCCATGAATGGAAAAGTTGGTGAATCTGATCATTTACTTGGAGCTTTTTACCTTACTAATCAAGAAATCGTGGACTATTATTGGATGCTCGTGTTCATCCCCTCTGTAGTCGCATTTCTTGCATCGGCTGTCTATCTTGTTGCAGGTAAGAGATGGTCTTTCTATGTATTAAGCATTAGCAGAAGAATTTGGATCTGCGAATTCGAGAGTCCATTGGTTCTCATCAATCAATAATTTTTACTTGTTTGGACAATATAGGACTTGTCGTTGATTGTGAAAGATTTTGACTTCTTTCTCGTTTGTTGAATAGTTAGGGACTTGTATTTGATTAATTTCTGCAATTGGTTAATATTCAGACTTGGAAAGTTAAATGAGGCTAAGAGATTCAATGAGTTATTATCAATTATCATATAGGATATGTTAAACAGTTCCCTTGAGGAAGCTTGTGGGAGGAAGGTCAAAAGATTTAATTTAAGGCAATATGTCGTAAAAAGACTTAGACATCAAGATGTGATTGCTGATGTGTGGACTATTAATTTGCAATTAATTGTTTTTTCGTTGTTTTTCTACATCATTGGTTTTCCAGTTATACAGCAATCCTGCACCTTAACTACATGTTTTGCTTCCATTTGAGAGAACTATCATATATATTTTAAATATAAGAGTCTGTTGTGTTGGTGGCTTTTCTTTACACCTGCTGAGGATAAACCAAATACCAGTTGTTGAGCACTGGTACTGTAAATAAAAGTCTGCCTAGCTTTTTGATCTATGGCTTTAGCCGTTTAGGGTCTTCACTCCTTGTTAATTTTGTTATGCATTCTTCTGCCGCTGAACATGAAGACAACATGTAAGGGTCCCTAAGAAAGAAATAGAATGTGGTCTGTGTTCTTTGCATTTGTGGCCTGTGTTATATGACCCTTTGTGGTGGTGGTGGTGGTTTTCCATGCTATCTATTTTAGTGGGAGAATACTGCATAAGACGAACAAGATTAAGTGTCATTTATACGAAATACAAACTTGAGGATAATTTATCCGGAGGAGGAATCATACCAATTTCTACTTCTTAGCTTACCCCTCCCCCACCCGTCACAAAAGAGTTTTTAGTTTTGTTTTCTCTTTTCAATTGATCCTCTTGTGTTCTGAGTCACTCATATGTTTGCACTGAAATTTTGTTTGGATAATTTAGATTTATCGACCTTTATAGCTGTGTGCATGTATATTGATTTGTGTTTCACTTTACCTTAGAAACAAAGCTAAGGGAATGTTATATTCTTAACTTTCAGATGACTTGATGATCACATACTTAATCATGATGTACACGATCAAACTTCAGGCCTTTGTTTGAATTCTACAAATATATTTTGTAATGTCTTTTTTAATTAAGCATTGTTTCGAGGATGCAATATTTTTTATAAGTCTGTTTTGTGTTAGTTTCTGCTATCCACTCAATCAACCAACTTATATTGCAGGCATTGTTGTTGCTTATTCTGCTCCAACTAGACATAGTTGCTTGAAGGTTGTTGAGAATAGCTACTGTGCATCCAGAAGAGGTAATGCCCTATCTAAATGCTGTATGTTATCATTAATTGTGGATGGTTTAAAAGAAGACAAGTATGCTAGTTTAAAGGCTTTTGGAGTTTGGATTTCACCTTGCTGCTTTTATAGGAGGTTCACTTTCTAAAAGAAGTTTTATTTAGGCCCAGTAACCAATTCGCTTTTGTTTTATGATTTTTGAAAACTAAGTCTATTTTCTCTCAACCTACAATAATTTTTAGAAAGAGTTGAATTCTTAGCTAAATTCCATAAACATAACAAGATAATAAAAAGTGCTTCTTCTCCTCCTCCTCCTTCTTTGTTTAAAAAAACTGGCTTGGTTTTTCAAAACATTGGTACAAAGTAGATAACAAAACAGGAAATTTAGAGGTGGAAGGGACATTTATAGGCTTAATTTTAAAAAACTAAAAACAAAAAATCGAATAGTTACCAATTGGGACTTTAACTATTTGGTTTATGTAGTTATTCCCAGTTTCCTGGTTCCTCTGTTTCTCCACTCTTCTTGGAAATGATGCAATAGAAGTATAGAACTATTCTTTTAGAAGTTGGTGTAAAGGCAAAACAACCCTGCCATTTCATCCTGATGCCATCTAAGCAACTTATCTTCCTGTTAAGTTATAAGTATAATATTATAGAAACTGTCCCATATGCCTGTTTCTATAGTTAGTTTGTACCTGCTGAATTTTTCATATGTCAATTTATGCTACGTGGCTATTTGTAGGCGGGGTTCGCTGTCTTACCATCCTGAATGTTATTTTTGCGATCATCTTTGGCCTCTTGGCATTATTTCTTGGTTCAAGTCTTCTGACCTTGGGTGGCAGCTGCTCTGTGCCCCTGTTTTGGTGCTATGAGATCTCATCATGGGGTCTGGTCATTCTCTATGGAGGAACTGCTTTTTTCTTAAGACGAAAAGCAGCTACAATTCTCGGCGAAGGAGAACTTGGTGGAAGAAACCTCGGCCTGGAAATGTTGGTAGCAAATCCTATGGAAATCACTCCCGATGTGGAAAGGCGTGTCAATGAAGGATTCAAAGCTTGGATGGGATCTTCTCTCTTATCCTCTGATGAAGAAGATGAGCCTGATAGCTACGAAGAAGTAACATCCCATATGAACCATGCTAACTCTAACAGGCCCATTGTGTGATACGGTTTTCCTTCAATTCAGCTAATGACAGGTAAATTTTGGTTCATTGGAGATCGGTTGGCAGTCATATAAAGATAGATTCCGTTTGCAAAGAAATGGCTGATATTTGACACCGACCCGATTGCGAGGCTTTGGATGGTAGCGGCAGGTTTTGTTGAGATTTGGGGTTTCATCTTTCACCATATTCTTGATAACTTGTGAATAGTTTATAGAACTTCAATCCTCTTACGACTTTACTTGAAGATCTGTTCTATATAGTGGTGTTGTACAACTATGCCCCTGAATTCTAAAGAACTTCAATACTGTTCTGCACTCCTCTGAGAACAGAGTGATGAAAAGTTGCTAACAGTTGCTCCTTTTAGGTTTTATTTCTCTCTCTCTCCAACCATCTTTTTATGCCTTTGTTTCAAATTGTCCACCAAACATGTTGGTTTGTCGTAGTAATAGATAAAAATGTTACTAATTTTCTTTGTTAGTCTCATCATTTTGATTATTATTTTTCTATTATCATACTTTATTCCATTAGTGCTTTGGGATTCTTTACTATTATTCTTTTTTAGTTGAATAACATGCGGGGAGTAAGATAGATTTGAACATTTCTCAATTGAGCTACTGTGTCCTGGTATTATCTTTTCCTTTTGAAGCCAGGTGCATTGAAATGGATGAGATCAAATTCATTAATCGTTGTCTACCCAATCACACTATGGTGTGCATGTTTAGCATTTTTTTAAGCCTTTATGGATTTAGCTTCTCTTTTTCTTTATATATATATATATATATATAATTTGGGATTATTGTACGAATGACCCAAAAATTGGGTCAAAATTGTCAACTAACCTAAATTTTAAAAAAGATATCAAATGACCTTTTGCTGATGTCAAATTTGGGTGAAATTACCAAAGTATACTCGTTTGCACATGGAAAATCTTTTATTTTTTTTATCACTAACAAATCACTATTCTCTCTTGGTCTCCTCTCTCTCTCGCTATCTTTCGTTCTATCAACTCAGGTTTTATGAAAGTTGGTTGGAGAAGAAGACGCGGGTGTCATCGGCAGAGAAGAAGGATAATTGATGCTCTGGAGGTTGATTTTTCAACGCCACCAAGAAGGAAGGAAGAGAAATAAAAAAAGAATAAAAGATTTTCGTCAAGTTGGTCCATCGGAAAAGAAGAGGAGGAAGGAAAGAGAAAAAAAAGAAGGAAAAAAAGGACCGAAGATCACGCCAGAGAAGAAGGGAAGAGAATGAGGGAAATAGAGCTGAAGGGCAAATTTGTAACTTCACTCATCTATGGTATTAGTAGAAAACATTTTTTAAAAAAATTGGGTCAGTTGTCATCTTGGACTCAGATTTTGGAGATCTTTTTAAGTGGTGTCTTGTGATTTCTAAAGTTCTAATTTTAATGGTGAGTTTTTCTTTTTTCTATTTGGATGTTAGACGTTTCAAATTTATCTCATAAATGTATAATTTAGTTTTTTAAAGTGCATAATATGGTATTGTCATTTTTTTAGTACAATAGGATTAGAGGGCTCAAAATGTAGATTTTTTGTCGCTACGTTCTATCAAATAAAAAAGTTTTAAAATCTATTAAACACTCTAGTTTGATTAAACATTGATTAAATATATGCCATTTTTCAGAAATAAATATAATATACGTTTAGGAATTACAATTTTTAATTTAACAATTGTTTTTAATAAATCCCACTTAAATTATGACTAATACATTTATGTACACGTTAAATAAGGAGGATACAATTGACGTTGTAAGTAAATACCTGATTAATCTAGAGAGAGCTCTATCAAGAAATACTAGTTTGTTCTTGACTGTAAGACTGATATCATAAAAATTGCTTCAAGAATTGTAATTCTATTCAATAGAGGGATCAGATACAAGAACGAGACTAGTGTTATTCGAATGATTTAAGAAATATAGATTATAATACTGATTGACTAAGAGGTTGAACAATAGAAGATGAAGAAGGAAGAGAAGAGGTTTTCGACTCCATCGAAAGCACAAGAAGAAATGTGAGAGCACTCTTGAGAGAAGAAATTGGGTAATGCCAAATTAGTAACCGAGTGTAAATTAAGTTTGTATAATCTTTATTAACGAAGACTAGCTGTATAAATAACCACAGGTCAAACATGAAAAATTCAATAAGTAACAAATATAACAATCAATCTTAACAAATGATAGGAAAATAAAGTGGCTACCACAAACTCAAGACTTATATTGTCCATTAATAGTTCAAAAGTTCGAATCTTCCCTCTATAATAAAAACAACCACAAGCTCCTATATGCCAACAAACAACATGTATTCGGTGTGTTCTAAGAAACAAGAAAACTGCTACCCACACCCACTTTGACTGACGAAACCATGGCGCAATAACATGTCATTTGAGTTGAGGATAATTTGTGTACCTCAAGATGCACCTTTATAGTTTTCAAAGGAAGTTTACAAGCATTAATAAAATATTTGTAGAATTAAGATTATAGTATAAAATTAAATGATTATGGTAGGATATATGAATTGGGTTGAGTTGAGGATAATTTTGGACCAATCCGAGGGTTGACAACTCAAACAACCCAAATAAAGTCTTCAATCCAACTTAACCCAACCCAACCTTTAAATTTCGAGTTAGGTTGGGATATTGGGTTACGATTTATTTTTTTCTTATTAATTTAAAATATGTAAATTTATCTACAATATATGATTAACAACTAAAATCTCATAAAATTCAAATGTTAAATATCAAATATCTATGATATTTATTACAAACTTTAAACAAAGACAAATATCATAACAATTTCAAAATGAAAAATAGTAAAACTCTAAATAAAGAAAAAATATAATATATATATATATATATATATATATATATATATGAAATTCAGGTTGGTTGGGTTGGCTCGAATTTTTTTAGCCAACTTGAGACTCAACTCAACCCAACTAAGATAGAAAAATTCTAATCCAACCGAATCCAAGAACAAAATTGACCAAATCCAACTCTTACCATTTGGATTGGGTAATCTAAATTGTTTGAGTTGTCGGATTTTTTTTTTTTTAATACTCCTAGATTATAGTATTACGGAACCATAGCAAAAACATCATTGCCAACAAATACGTCTGATTTATTGATTTCCTTTTTTATTAAGAATTTTAGGTACTACAACTCTACAAAAGTATGTGGGTGTACTGCATGTTCCTTCAATCACAAAGAGGACAAAAAAATGAACTTAATTGAACACTTGAACAAGTTGCATAGAGTCGAGTTCGAAATGCACCTGTGTACTTTTTCTTTGAAAAATATAAGAAAGTTTACCAGTATTAATAAAATATTTATAAAGTCAAAATTATAGTATAAAATTAAAAGATTATCATTATAGTATTTCTTTAATTCCAGAATTTTTTCGAAGAGAGAGAGAGAGACCGATCCGCGGAGATATTTTCGCTCAAAAATGTTGAAATGGGCGCCAAGGAGGAAGAAAATTAAAGCGCGTTAATTTAATTTAATTTATATATTTTTTAAAAAAAGTATAAAAGGCGTGTCCTGGCGCCTGACTTGAAATGAGCTTGCGCTTTCCATTTTCCAAACAGTCTTGAGAACGGATAATATTCAGAACGCATTTGTGAAAAACTGGAGGATCTACGATGAACATTTTCACAAAGAGTTCATTTCTACTTCTCTCGATTCAGATTTCTTTAATCTTTGCCGTTTCGATTTCGAACTCCGTTTTCTTTGATCGTATGTGATCCGTACGCGTTCATCTTCGTGATGCAGGTAATCAATTACTTCGCCATCTCTAATTCTGATAAAATATGTCTCCTCTGCTCGATCGTGAACGAGCTCCTTGAATAGAACTATACGAGTTTAGATTCTTCATTTTCTTCTTATTCTTGCCCGATTCGTTTTTGTTTTCTGTTTCCAGTCTCTCGATTCTTGATATATTTTCTGTTCTCAACTTCGAACCAGTGGAAATTGAAAAATTAGAGTGATAATGTAGATTTCTTCTTGTGGCTTATAATTGATGGAAGAAATTCGATCGCAGTCATCTTATTTTATCAAGCCGCTTGAACCGGTGCGCGATCCTTATCGGAATGATTTCTCGTTCTTCTCTCTGATTCAAGCGGATTGAGCTAAGTTTACCTCATCTGAAAACAACGATAAAACGGCAGAAAATCCGAAAGGTATTTTACAGTATATTCATATCTTTATTGATTAAAATATTTATATCTTTAATTTGACTTAATTTTTTGGAAATATTGATAAGATATAGGTAACAAAGCAAGAAATTTAGAAGTGGAATAAGTGATTATAGGTTGAATTTTCAAAAATTGAAAAAAAAAAAAAAAGAAAATAGTTACTAAACAAAACCTAAAATGAGTAAATATATGCGAATTATACCAGAGATTTGGCATTTTTGGAGGAAGAAGGAACTGCCTTCGTATGAGGCAACGAGCAGGAATAAGGGAAGACAACAGATGCTGCAAATGAAGAAGCTGAAACGGAGTTGTTGCAATAATGGTCGCAAACAACAGTCACCTTACATGGTACAATTCTAAACAAAATCACACAATTGAAATAATATTATGAAGCATGAAGCTAAAAATTCGTCACATAACTTATGATTTTAAATCCAATGAAATAATAGGTCCAACACTATCAGTTAGAAACTTGAAGTAGACACTGAATTTATTTGCAAGGATAAAATTTAAATTTAAATATTATACTGCATATCGTAATTTTGGTTTTGATTTATTTTCGTCCTCATACTTTTAAAAGATTTATTTTGATCGTTATCCTTTTAAAAAGTGATAATTTTGGTCAATTTGTTTTCATTTTTATTTCATTTTTCGGAGATCAAAATGATCACTTCTTAAAGGTTTAAGGATCAATTTGACCAAAGTTCAAAATACAAGAACCAAAATAGACCAAAATGAACATTTTTTATTTTGATATTTTGAATATAGGATAGAAAAATTACAAAAGTATTTGATTTTATACCTCATAGTCATTAAGTTTATCTATTTAAAGTTCACACCTAACCGATTTAAAGCAAACTGAACAAGTGTTTGTAGGTTTTTTAATTCGCACCTCACGATGATGATCATTATTATTATTTTGGCTTAAATACTACTTTGATATCTATAATAGTACCTTCAAAATATTCATTTTGGTCTTAATTTTGATTCATTTTGATCCTATACTTGCAAAATATTTATTTTGGATTGTAGTTCAACAAAGTGATTGTTTTCATCTATTCATTTATATTTTTATTTCATTTCTTAAGAGACCAAAATGATTAATTTTTAAACTAAAGTTGTACAATGGTCAATATGAACTAAGACCAAAATAACATACACCAAAATAAATATTTTAAAAGCACTAAATACAAAAATAAACTAAAATCAAAAGTACATGAACGGAAGAAGCATGTAATTTTCTTTTTTTTTTTCTTTATTTTGTAATTTTTTTTTTTTTTTTTTTTGGGGGGGGGGGGGGGGGTGGTGGGGAACCGACAATAGAGCAAAATAGGCACCTATAAGAAACAAGAAGAAATGGTCAACGTGAGTGAGTTGCGTTGTTTAAATGGTGAACACTTTTTTTATCTATTGAATAAAGAATACATTGGCTACGCCAAAAAGCGTAATGCCAGTCCCCACATGTTTCTTTTTTCCCGAAACAGAAACAATTTAAAAGAGATATTATATAGAACAAATCATAAACATACATTTTGTGAAATAAATTAACCCGGGATCAACTAATGAAGCCGAATGTTGCTATTTCTATCTGCATCCCTTCAATAAGTAAGAAGAGGGACTCGAGAAGCTCCTTGTCGTTGCATTAGAGGATTTTCCGTTTTCAGTTCCTTTGCCAGGTGTCCCACATTCACTAAAGTCAAGAGTCCGTCGCTCTGTCTGCAAAAATTTCAAAATTATTTCAGGTTTAATAATCATAATTTATTTTTGGTTTTCATATCATTTTAGTTTCCTTAATTGAAAATTTTCATTTTAGGCCTTTACTTTCTTTCGTTAGTCTAATTTTAATCCCCATACTTATAATAAATCTTAACTTTAGTTCTTCAATATTATTTTTTTTAATCAAAATTAATTAAATAATAATAATAATTTTCATCCAAAAAAAATACAATATACGAATATGGTTTCAACAATAAACTAACATTGGAGACTATATTCAAGTTGATTGAATATACAAAGACTAAAATTAAATAATTTAAGTATAAGGACAAAATGTTATTTTAACCTTTGTTTTATAATGAAGGCCTCTTTAAGAACTATTTCATTTAATGTTTTTTTGTTTATGAAATAAGCTTGATTCATTCCAAATTTTCAATTTTAATTTTCATCATTTTGAATTCTTAATCAAATTTTATGAACGAAAACTAGTTTGTGAGGTTTCAAATTTTTCTTTTTAGTTTTTTTAGTTTTAAAGTTTGGCTTAGTTTTTGAAAACTTAGCAAAAAGTTGATAACCATTATGGGCAATTTTGGACCAAAAGATATAATTGACATTTAAAAACGACAAGGTCAAGAAGAAGTGTTATGCGAGCCAAAAGTGAAAATTGTGGACCAAAATGGCCAAGGACGAGAGGGTTAGCTTGGGTCTGGCCAAGCTAGCATGCTTGGCCTCTATCAAAGTCGAGGATAAGTCTTGCCAAATGCCTAACGAGGCATGCATTATGCATGTCTTGGCCTAGGAGAGTATTTTTGGCTCGAGATATAACCTAAACAAGATGCTCGATCAAAGCTGACCCTAGCCAAACATAAAATCGAGTCAATCTCTTGGTTAGGAAGGTCATCTAATAATCTAAGGTGATTTCAAAACCTTATGTCACCTAGGTCATTTTTCCTATAACTACAGCATTCACTGGCTCTATATGAGATATCTTCAATTTCTGACTTCTTCTCGATTCTGTAGTTTTCTTAATGACTTAGACATCTGATCGGTTTTTCTTTATTTTGCAGGTTCTCTCTTCCCTAAATTAAAAATTTACCGTTGTCACATGAAGATCAGGTGTGTTTTGCTTAGCTAAAATTTGGCAGTTGGCGTAGTATGTGAGGAAGAAAGTGGTCTACCAATAATCTACATACCTTTACATGAGTAAGAGAGATGAGAGAAGAACCAATGGACCAAAATCAGTAGTGCAAATTGTGCCGAGAAGTTCGACCCGAAGTTAAGATAACCTTGGCCAAGACTGAGATAAGGAGACCAAGTAGAAGTAAAGGCCGAGGCCAAAGAGACCAAGTTGAAGTAAAGAGCAAAGGTTGAGGCAACCAATGTTAGGGTTAAGGAGACCAAGTTAGAGTGAAGAGCAACAACCGAGACTATCGAGGTCAAAGAGACCAAGTTGAAACAAAGAGCCAAGGTCGAGGCTTAAGATCAAAATTTCATAGAAGTTGATCGAGGTCGACCTTAAATGCATCAAGGCAATATATTTTCACCATCCATATGCGTTCAAATACACTGTGAAAAGTAGCTGAGTTCGACCCTAAGTACATTAGGATCAAATATCTCTACCGACTTCATCCTAACGTTTAGAAGGTTGTGATAACCCTAAATGTTTAAGGTTAAGGTTGAGGCTCAAGCTTATCAACAGAAAGTTGAGTTGCTCAAGATCTAGAGACGGTTGAAATTAAGGTTGAGGTTGAGACCAAGGAGTACCACTAGACACCAAAAATTAATTAGAACCTCGAAAGATAACAGGACAAGCAAAAGACAAACATGTGAAGCTTGATTGAAGAAAAGCCGCCATCCAAGGTTGACCAGCCCATAAGATATTAAAACTTCATACTCAATCAAACATTTTTTCTTTAAGTAAAATGTTTCTTGAATAAGGGGTTACTTAGGGTTTCCCTATCAAACAAAAAGCAGAGGTTACATGGGATATGCTTCCCTATCAAATAAAAAACAAGAGATATTTCCCTATCAAATAAAAACCAAAAGTGGGGTATGCTTCCCTATCAAATAAAAAACGAGAGTCATAGGGAATTAGCTTCCCCATTGAACAAGATTTCTAAGGTAAGCATTAGATTAATTTCAAAAAACAACTTCAAATCTGACAAAAAACTGGGGACTTTCAAGGCAAATAAGCTCAATGTCATCCAAAGAATGTTAAATAGAAGTAACGACAAACTACTCGATCAATATGGGTAGTTAAGGCCGGTGGTTGAGGCCGAGGCAAAGATTGATTTATTTTGTTTTAAGAGTTACACACGCATCATGCATTCAAGTGTTTTGGTTGCAATCTGAAAACTCGTCCTTAACAAAGCATTGAATTGAAACCAAGGCTGACTTTCGCTTAGATTATTTTATTGCTAGCATGCACCCACACATTTTCCAACCTTACATGGTCACTATGCATTCTTTCTCAATTATCATCTTTCTCGAGATGGTGTACAAATCTTAAGGAAATTGATTTTCATCTTCTTGACAAGATTGTCACCTCACCTCTTAAAAAATATATTTTCATCTTTCTTAAGATGTATAAATTTTAAAGAAATCAAGTTTCATCTTTTTGACGAGATTGGCCATCACCTCTCAGAAAATCAATTTTCACCTTTCTCAAGACAATGCATAAATCTTAAAGAAATCAACTTTCATCTTTTTAACAAGATTGCCTCCTCACTTCTCAAGAATCGATTTTCATCTTTCTCGAGATGGTGTACAAATCTTAAGGAAATCGATCGACAAGATTAATAAAGCATTGTAAGTTTAAAGAAGTTATACTCTCAAGTTAGATCAAACTTCATGACTCGACATGAGAGTAGAGCTCATGTTATAAGTGATTTTGGATCACATGGTATAATTGACATTTAGAAACGACAAAGTCAAGAAAAAGTGTGATAGGAGTTAAAAGTAAAAATTGAAGACAAAATAAGTCAAAGGACGAGATGGCTAGCTTGGGCCCGAAGAGAAAAAAAAGTGTAATAAGGAAAGAAAAAAAGTTATTATCCAATCGACATTTTTCTTTTTGGAAAACCAACGCCATTTTAAATAATACAAAACAAAGACATCAATTAGTGGAGGGGCATAAATGCAAAAATCTAGTGCCCACGCCTTTGCGAGAAAAAAGGGAAAAAATAATAGTCGAAACCTAAATTTAATACATGCTGAAAACAAATTTTGATTGAATTTATGAAAATCATATCTTTGAATAATATACCGTAATAAAAAAGTATTTTAAAATGTTATTACTTAAATATTTTTTACAAAAAATTACATGGCATGTGGTTTTTCACATATGTCACAGGCAAGACGTTAGGACCAACTTATCTGTTTTGTTGGAACAATTGTGGAGGTCGAAATCAAACTTTTCTTAGTTTTGTAAATTTGCAAACGTGCAAGATAAATGTAATATAATAGTTTCTAGTCCTATATACATTAACCACCAATTCAATCTCTTGCGGTTGGTGAATAACTTCTAGGACATAATACAAAAAAGAGAGGAAAAAATATAGGTGAAAAATAAAAGTTATATAAGAGAAATTTGAAATTCACCAATTTCTTGAAAATTTGGAGAACTTACAAACCTTTTCTATTAGGTGAGCTTTTTACTTCAATAAATTTATGTTAATTACTATGTATTTTTTAACACTCACCAATATCAAAGACTTTATAAAAAATTTTAAACGATGGACTTGATTGAAAAAATACCCCACATTTTGAGACCAAAACATACATTTTACCTGTATTTTATAATGCTGTTTTTGTACTTCTCTCCACGAAAATCAAGGGGGAAAGACCATTCAGAATAATAATAGTAAAGCTCAAATTTTATATATATATATATATATATTACTCATTTAACTTAATCATTTGTTTCAAAAATCCCTTATAATTTTAAATTTTACTTCAACTTTTCATAAATGTTTCAGAACTATTATTGAAGTAAAAATTCTTTAGAATTTTGAACGAAAATTAGATATGAATAGTGTGGCAAATGCAATAACCTAGTATGAATATTTGAATCACCATACTATTCAAGATTATCACCACACCATTCCAAGTCTTGATTTTTTTTCCTTATCTAAGATTCTAAAGGAATTCTACTCTGAGGGTAGTTTTGAAATATTTGAGAGCGATATCGTAACTATTTAAAGTTGAAGAGCATATTTTGAGATAAAAATGTAAGATTGAAGGATATTTTCTATAAGCTACCCTAATAATAACAATAATAATTATAGCAGTAGTAATAAGAGTGAGGGAAAGAGAGGGAGAGGGGAGATAAAACGTACCAATATATCTGGAGCCAAAGTAGAACGGACCCCTTGAAGGGAGTTGGTTAAATGATTCTTCTCTTTGTTCTGATTCTCATATTTCCCACGTTTTCCTTTCAATAAGGATTGTGGCGTTTCATTTCCCAGAACCTCCTGAGCACTCGCACACGCAGCCGCAGTATGCTCGCTTACCTCTTTCATCAACCCAATTGCATCGTAGCTCCTATCCCCTGGGCTCATAAAGTATCCAACTTCCTAAACATACATTACATTCGAGCCATGAGAATGGAAAAATACTGTGAAAACAAATACAAATAATGGACAAATTACATGTTCAGTCCTTGAACTTAACTCTCTAAACTACATAATCTTTCTAATACATTTCCAAACAAGTTAATTCTTCAACTTTTAATTTTGTGTTTATTATGTCCTTGGCCTAGACTCCTATTTGATATAAGATTGGAAGGTCAATGTCTTATTAGATACAAGATTTAGTTTTATGTCATATATATTCATTAACTTTATAAAATATTGAATATGCTAAAAACCTTATTAGATTTAGGATCTTATTTGACATTTATAAAGTTTAGGAATCTATTAGATACAAAAGTGAAAACTGAATGACCTACTAAAAACTTTTTAAATTTCAGAAATCTATTACATAATAGCACGAAAATTCAAAGTAGGTTGGGATAAATAATGCCAAATTATTGTGCTAAGCAATGACCAAGTTGATTTTAGTGTTTGATAAATAAATACTAAACTATCTTGTTTTAAATATAATAACTAAAATATACCTATATTATTATATTTTCTACTTTTATAATTTATAATTTTAAATAACTGTTTAAAACGATATATTTTGTCTGTTCTAAATTAATTTTTAAATATTAAGGAAAATAATTTTATTTTTTATATTGAAAAATCAAAATGGTATAATATTTTAAGAAAATTATGAAAATTAGAAGATATATTTGATTAGATGAGGAAAAAATAGGTATATAAAATAAATCTTGATTTTAAAAGACCAGATATAAAACTAATTAAAAAAAATATTCAAGATTTTAGGAGAATCTAAAAGCTAGTTTTTAAAAGTGAAATAAACGTATTTATAAAAGTGATTTTAACAGATTTAATCCAATCTGTTTCATCAAACACAAAAACGGTTAAGATTTTTTTATAATCACCTCTAGCCCTCCCAAAAGCAACCCCTAACCGCAGCACCCTAAATCTATAATTTAACCAAAAATAATTGTAGACAATAGTAATACCTCCATTGGTACATCAGTATCCATTCTTGGACCAAATAGAAAAGAGTTGATGAACCAAGGGGACTTCCATGCTGAAGGAGATTCGATGCTTCTCTTGAATGGAGTTCCACCGAATCTGGAGAAACAAACATCGTCAACTGAGAAGCCATATAGAGTACTCGAGGAAAATAACAGTAAGCTAAAAGTGTGTTAGGTAACTTTTCAAGTATTTAATTCTGAAAATAAGTTACTTCAAAAAAAATTGAAGGATTTGGTAAATACTTTTGAGACACTTTCAAGTGTATTTTAAACAATTTTTTATCAAAATGTTTAAATAAAAATGATTTTTTAAAAAAACATTTTTGCTCTAGTCAATCTAAATAGACCCTAAAGCTATTAGCTAGCTTAAAGGGCATGGAAGGAATGAATGAAACTCCTATTTAGGATAAAAAGGATTAATGTTTGATGGTAAAAAGTAGACATTTTTTAAAAGATGAAGAAGCAATTAAACTGCTGCCGAAATCAGAGTGGAAAATTGTAGGAAAGTTTTGGCAGTAGGAGTAATTGGGGTCGTGTGAAGGATTCTTTCCTTAACTTCCTATAAAGTAAAGCTTACATGGTCATGGTTTCAATAGAGGACTCCTTTGAGACATTATCACCAATAACCTCTGCGGCGGCTGCTGTCGGCTCTGAGTTTAGGCATGTAGCTGTCGTTCCACTGGCAACAAAACAGTTTGCAAGGGCACAATGATCGTAGTTGTTTGTGTCACATTCAATAAGGACACGTGAAGACTGTGGAACCTGTGTAAGGAAAAGTGGTTTGAAGGGTGATGATTTTCTGAGTCAATCAAAAATAATTTGAGAAGACAAAGAAAACGACTCACTGTTTGGCCAATAGAATCAACACACTCAGTTATCGTGCCATTATCCAGTTCTTGCAATTTGTTCTCCCGGAAACTGCAGGTATCTGAAGTTATATCTGGACGTTTGCTATGCAAAATATTACAACTATCGATTTGCTTCTCTTGCCTCACTTCTTCTGAAGGACAGATATTTTCCTTATCTTCAGAGCTTCTAGAATTGATCGTCTGGTGTGATGGATTAGTATGAGATGATGTTCTACTAATGCCAACATCAATCTCTTGCTTTTTGTCACATCGTTTATCTGATAGCGGAGATAAGAACTCTCTATGGCGTTTCTTCAAGATTGATGGAGTGTTAGTGAAAGTTTTAGCAGCACTTTTCAGCACAGCATCGGGACTATCATCACGGGTAGGTGAATTCCATAGCTTAAATGGAGTAAGACAGTTCATAGAAGACATCATCAGTTGACGGATACCAAGTGGACTATATTCTTGCTGCATATCACCGGCGGCTGGTGCAAGATCACAGCTAAGAAATGGAACGTCTAAGCTCGGAAACCGAGGAGGCTCATAACAAAGAGCTCCACCAAAGTCCTGTTGTTCTGAATGTGTATTCTCTCTTCCACTAGATGAAGGCAGATTTTCTGCAGTTTTAGGTTCTGAACTAAAAGTATTTACAGGAACCAGCTTTGATGGATCCTTTGAACCCTGCTGCTTTTGGAGTTCTGCATTCTTGAGACCATCCTTGGGAGGAGAGTTGGTGGATTCATTGGTGTAGATAAAGCTATCATGTCCATTAGCCACAAGCTCCTGATCGAGAGTTTCAAATAAATGACTAGTTTCACTTGTATATACATAAGTATCATCATTAACAGAAACCAACCGAGGAGCAAGAAAACGTTGAGAACATGAGTTATCCAGAACATCAGATCTCGAATGATGATATGATTGCAATGATAAGTTTCTATTACTATCTGGCATTTCAATGCTCGTTGATTGACGGTGCAAAGGATGCGCATATCCATTCAGTTCAACCATGTCTGGGGCATCCGTTGTATTTTCAGAAGGAAAAGATTCATTAATTATTGCTTCTGAAAAAAGGACACTGCAACATTCATAATCAGATATCAGCATATGTTCAGGTTTATCTGAAGCCCGAGCCATATTTTCGACAGTAGATGCACTCAATCCTGCAGAAGTGTGATGTGGAACATTTTCTACTTCCTGAGATTCATTTGCTTGAAATTGTGACAACTCCTGACCTAATTCCAGTGAAGAAATATTTGGCAACTCGTATAAATTATATTGGTTATCTCCAGTTGATGAAGTTCTGTAATCCTGTGAGAAATTTTGGTTAGGGGGTTTCACATAGCAATCCAATTCACAGAGCATTTCAGGAATTGAAAAAGTGATGTCATCCAAAGAAGCTTGACATTGCTCCGGACAATGTGGGGTTGAGCATGGTTCCTCTTTTAAAAAAGCATCTCCAGCCAATTGGCATTCCTCTTTTGTGCGTGGAATTGTATTGGAGCAAGCACCAATAGCTGAAGTTTGACTGACTTCAGATATGTCCTCTGCTGTTTCTGCCCCCCTGAGACTGCTATCATCTATACTGCTTTGCACCCTTGAGGATGAAAGCACGGGTATGCTTGATTGCACTGCATGATGCAGGGGTTGAAACTGTTCAAGTAAACCGGATGCCAAGTAAGAATCCAATTTCTTTTTCACAGAACTATTCCAGTGGTTCTTTATAGCATTGTCTGTCCTGTTGACAATCAAATATACATCACTCTGATGGGTATCTTAGCAGTGCTGAAGATAAATTCAAAGTAAAGAAGCTCTGTGAAGGATAATGCACTAAAGCATTACATCAATGAACATGAAGAATCTCACAGGGAATTACAAGCAAAATTGATGTAATTTTTCATAACGTAGAAGTGCTCTTTATGAAAGAAATATACTGAAAATCTGAGCATCCGCTTACCTGCCAGGCAAGAACTTCGTTAGCTCTGCCCATCTATTTCCATATATTTGATGAGCACGAATGAGTGCCAACTCTTCTTCCTGTGTCCACGCCTCCTTGTTTATGGCAGGATTTAAATGATTGTGCCACCTGATTAATTGAAAAGTTTAGTTAATGTGAAAAAATTTTACCCAAAAAAAAAAAACAACAACAAAACAAAACAAAACAAAAGCACATGGACAAAGTCAAGCAATAAGTGCCCCCACAACTCAATAAATTATTGTATATGTAATACAAGGCCTTCAGAGTTAAGAACAGAGAGGTGAAGAAGACAGAAAAGGGTCAAACGAAAAGTAACAAAAACAAGGCCTATAGAGTTTAGTAGTGAAATATTCCAACACAGTTAACCTCAGGAAGTAAAAATACTAAAGGTTGACATCAGAACTTCAAATCATACCTTTCCCTACATTGCTTACCAATGCGTCCAGGTAAGTGTTGTGCTATGGTGGACCACTTCTTAGGTCCATACTTTTCCACCAATTCAACAATTATTTCATCTTCCTAAAACAATTCCCAAAATAATTCATCATTTTGTAAAATAAAAAATTGTGCACCAACTGACATGTTTACAAAGGGATAATCGATCCAAGAAAGAATTACTGTCATGGACAGACAACCTCTTTAGACCATGGACCCTTGACAAGTTCTGGATTCAAAACCTTCTGCCACCTATGTAGACACTGCACGTCAGTTCGATCCTTGAAGCATTCCGCTACATACAACCAAATATGAGATTAGGCATCTGGCTTGTAGGACATCAAACCACGAGGATCAATAAATAGCCATTGAATTGCAACGAAAGCAAGTGGTGATGCAAACAATCATGAGCAAGTATGGTGAAAATTAATATCAATTATCAAGATTGAAATATCAATATCCTAACAGTTGCGTGTAACAGTCATACATGAATTTGCTGAGACTCTGCTCTCCATATCCCTCCAAGCTAAAGCTCCATGCACAATATCATAAAGTAAAATTTAACGAGCAGGTTTTCAACGTAAGAATACTATAGCTTCCTCGTTACTGCATATAGGTTTGCAATGAGCAGGTTTTCTTACAAGTAATTAATACTTTATTAATCATGAACCCACAGTAGACCCCTATTCATATTAATTAGGTAAAGTGAAACTTCACTGAAGGATCTAAACAGGTCGATAACTATACCGAGTCCCACAATGTGAAAATGATTAAGAAGGAAGAGAAGTGTTCCAAGTGTTGGCAACCCTAATTGTAAAAAGAAAAAAAAGGGAAAAAAAAAAATTATCATTACCTATTTTCTTCCAGTTCTTTCCTTTGAAACGTTGGACGGCCTTCCGCAAGATTTCATCCTAATCAAATAAGAAGTTTATCATACAGATCAAGTGTATAAAGAAAACCTAAGACAATTAAGAAAATTTCTTTAGCAAGAAAATATTTCAAAGAATCAAAACGAATATATGTTTGTCGTTTATCATAATAAACGAAGGAATCTTAAAAGAGGAAAGTGAAAATAGTAGGTTACCTCTTCAGCTGTCCATTGGCCTTTGGTGGAACGTCTAGTAGGGCCACTTGTCCTTCGGCTAGAAGTTGTTCAGTTATAAGCACAAATTTGGATAAGTAATATGGCTCTAAACCTCCCAATCAAACCAGATTTTAACACAAGGAGTGTTGATAAGACGATGAACTATTATAATTGGAGAAGAAGTCATGAAACTAGAAGAGTGTGTGTGTGTGTGTGTGTGTGTGTGAGAGAGAGAGAGAGAGAGAGAGAGAGAGTGGATAAATAGATGAACATAAGGTCGAATTAAAAGAATGTAGATGATTTTCCAACAGAAATACTACCTATGCAGGGCTCGGATATTCTGACCAATATCACCAGGCAGATCTAAAGGAGTACAAAGCGGAGGATCACTTTCCATAGTTCTTCGTCAGGCAGGTAAAGCTGCATAGCCCAACTTCAACTCCACTGCAACTCTCTCCCGAATATTTCCTCCAAATCATTCTACTCTTCCTAAGAAGAGCCAGCGATTAGTTTTCATCCGAAAATCCGATGGACTGCAGAAATAAAACATATATAGGAGAGAATTCGTCAGACGCAATTCCTGAGGTGTAGTAACAGAAGATGGTATAAAGTCTTTACAACCCAATCGTCGTCTCAAGCCATTACAAGCAGAGATCTGGAGTTTCAAATTCCAAAGATGAACAAGGAACCACAAGAAACCGTGGCTTAGGTTTCAACAACGCATTTTTTATACTTGGAAGCAGTACAAACCAAACTCGAATGAAGTTACTCTAACAAATTCAAAATCTGAAGGAAGCTAATCGTTAATAAAGCACTATCGGATACGAATTGGAGCTAACCAGATAAAACTAATCTACTTTCAAAGTATAATCTAAATCACAATTGATTCAACCAAAACGAAAAGAAGTAGATATAAATTTCCGATTGAAAGAAAGTCCGTTTAAACAGATTTCAAAATCAGTAAACACAACGAATTTAAAAATTCAATAGAAAAAGAAAAAGAACGACTATCGAACCTTCGCCTACTTCACTTACAGAAGAAAAGCGAAATGCAGATGAACAAGATGAAGATGTTCAAAACCTCGCCATTGAAATCGATCAATACCTCGAGCAAGAGCAGATCCGAGAGAGAAGATGCAAGCGAGAGAGAGATAGAGAAAGGTGAAGAACGAGTGAGATCAGAGTGAAGCCATATTCAAATACGAAGAAGGCGGACTGGGAGATTCAATTTCAAACCCTATAGTTAAAGTCGATCAAAGTTTTTTGAAATTCTGGACCGTAGTCGATTTAACGCCTATAGAGAGAAAATGGCCATTTTTGTACCTAAAATCCAACCGGTTCTTTTCGAAAAGTTCAAGTTCAACGGGCATTTTCAATTATCATTTTTTTTCTTTTCTTTTTTTCTTTTTTTCAAATTAAAAATGTATTCCTTTCTAATTTTGTCCGAATTTTGAAACGTGTGTGTTCATTACCAACTTAAAAGTGTTAATTGTCTCATTAATTTAAGATTAAATACAAAATTATTGCCTGAACTTCGTTGTTAATGTCTATTTACCCCTAAAATTTAAAATTTTAACTACATTATTAAAATTGGAAGTATTATTTTTTAGGTTAAGTTATTGAAATTATACCTTTTTTTTTTCCAAAAGTTGCCGTGTTTACTCTTGATTTTTCATAAGCATCTTAAAATTATGTAGAAATCTTATGGAATTTCATATTAATATTAGGACATAGAAAGGTGTGATGGTAACTTAAAATGAAAAATTGTAGATCATCACCACACTATTGTAAGTCTCAATTTGTCTAAAATTTTGAAGAAACATATTGGATTGTTTTGTAATGTTTATCAAAATTTAAGTCATATTGTAATTTTTAAAAATATAATGGTATTATTGGATAATTAGTTGGACTGCACACAAATATGTGAAGGCCATCAAACACCTAAATATTTTTTTCCTTTCATGGAGGTCATGACTCACAAATATAGGGGCTATGTTATGCTCATAATTTTTCACGTTCAGTATTAGAAAAATTATATATAAATAACAGAACGAGCACCGAGAGTATTTAGGGTACTCTTATTTTGGGCCATTAACTGAATTTAAGTTTAGGGTACTTTTATTCATGGATTGGGTTAGATTGAAAGACTTCAGATTGTAAATTTTTTCAACCCAAATAACCTTTATTAAAAAATGAACTCAACCCCAACCCAACCATAAAATATTTGGGTTGAGTTGGTTTAGGTTAATCGGATATTTCTTTAAAATTTTATTCTAAAAAGAATCAAACGTAAATATATAAAAGTCTAATTTAATTATTTTCATATATTGAACTAAGATTAACAACTCAATTTCAATTTATATAGTGATAATTTCCTTTCTAAAATGTAAAAAACTACTTCTAAGAGTTGTTAAAGAATAAATTATTCAAAAAATATTTGAATTAAATAAAATTAAAATCAATATGTATAAATAATTGTGTTATAAATAAAAAATATATATATTTTAAAGTTAATAATAAATTTGGATTGATTCGAGTTAATTTGAATTATATTAGGTGAATTCATAGATCAATCCAACTCATAAAATTTTCATTTATTTCAACCAAATTCAATCCAAATGAGTTGATAACCCAACCCAAACCACACGAATTGGGTTGCTATCAGATTGTTTGAATTATCATATTAATTTAAAACAGTGTAACAATATTGGACCAATTACATAAAAATTTTGAAATATGGTATAATCGCAAATTTTGAATAACAAACTCAGAGAATAAATACTTAAAATGCAAAAAGTCCATTAAAAATATGATGATTTATTTTCTTCGCACGCTTTTTTCAATTTTTTTTTTTTTTTACCTACAGAGAGGCTTTTCTCAAAAATAGCTTCCAAATTTAAAAAGATAGATTCATTCACATACACATTTGAATCTCCGTCACTTTAAACTCACCACGAATTCAAATACATCAAAATTAGGAAAGATTTATGAATAAAATCTCAAAATTCAAAATACATTCATAAAATTTCCACACCAAATCATTGTGCTCTTTTTCACTACTACACTACACTGCCACTCCTTTTTGGCAGCCTCTCTAACACGCAAAGATTTTGAAGTGGGGAAAGAGAACTAAAATGGGAAAACAGGGTTTGGTTAGGCTTTTTTTATAACTAATATATCTGTCTCTTATACACATCTAGATGTGTATAAGAGACAGACTAAACATGAGGATGAGTAAAAAGATCAGTAGATCCAGATGCGAAGTACTTCCCCCTCCAAAATGTCTTGCAGCAAAATTGTAGCAGAGCCGACCATAAAGAAACAAGCTTTTCAAGCTTCAAGTAGGCTCAAACCTTTTGAGCTTTGTCTGGGCGACCTCGATGGTTGTCATGCCCCCTCGACCGACCGTGCTTTCCACCTCGATTGAATTTACCGCCCCTATAGAAATACCGAGCAGCAGAAAACCATAGGAAGATTTAATTGAAAGAGACCAAGAGGAACATCCAGTGATAATAATGGAATCAAACAACACTAGTAGTTTAAGATCTGTTCAATAACCATTTTATTTTCTGTTTTTTTAAATAATATATTAAAAAACCCTTATAAACACCACTCAAACTATTCTTGCTTTTACTACATACTTCTTAAAATTGTGTTTGAAATTCAGCTACGAATTCAAATGTGTGTTTTTAAAGAAGGTACATACAAAAACTTGTGAGAAAACAGAAAAGCAAAACAAAATGGTTATTTACAAAGCAAACCTTCCACGGTGTCCCTTAAAGTCGCGATGATGCTTCTCTTGGTTGCTGCGGAGTAGACTCCAATACTCCTTCTCAGCCTCACCTGAAATCAAATGAATTTAACCAAAATTGCCAAACGGATATAATTTCAGTTTCATCCAGTACGATGTTAATTACTAATCCAAAAGCATCCTCTCCCTCCAAGTCAATTACTAATCCAAAAGTAAAACAAAATGGTTATCAATGAACAAGGAATTGACCATACCAACGTTTAATGACTTTAGTTCTGTTTTAAAGAAGCAAAAGTTATAGGCAGATCATGAAACAATATAAACGGGAAAAAAGATGCAACAATTCCGAAGAGTGGAGTTGATAAAATTCGGGTTCCATCCAAGTTTATTATACAAAATAATTTTTGAAGAAACTATGCCAATTGATATTGATGATAGGTCTTTTGGCACAATCAAGATTAACAATAGAAAGACACCATGGCCAGCACCTATTAGCATTACTTTACTCATTGCTCAAAGAACAGTGAAAATTTTGAAAATTTTGTATGATACCTGACACTGGTTCTAAAGTGGCTATAAAATTCTTCACAGCCAGTCCCCCTTGGTCAGCTAGTAATGCAGTAGCACGAGCTTTCTGGGCAGCTTCAGGCTCCTCAAACCTGATATAGCCTGATTCGTCTCCAATCTTGAAATCAATGAACTTTGACAATCCCAACCAAAGAAGAGATAAGGGGGAAAAAAAAAATACACAGATGTGTCAGAATGAATAAAGCTTTATATGAGAACTGAAAACAGAAAAGTGAAACAAACAACAAAAGCACAAATATAGGCAAAGTGATTATTTGAAAAAGCTACATAACGATGGAACACAAGAATCACCCCCCCATGTAATATCCATTGTAGGAGGAAACACCAAAAAAATACAACTGAAATGGAATATAGGGGAATACAAAAAAAAAAAAAAAAACACCCACCCACACATACGAAAAACTACTGGATAAAGTAGAGAACCAAAAAAAAAATAAAACAAATATTTTTTAAACGTTATGTTGAGTACAGTATATGAGGAAGACCCTATGAGATACCTTGACACTCCCAAACTTCTGAAAAACAGCCTTCAAATCCTCACGTGAAACCACATTCATATTGTTCTTGGATTTAGCAGCTGGGGGTTTTTCTTCAGCCTCTTCATGTTCGTCAATGGGATCATCCTTACACTGTTCTACTTCAGGTCTTTCTTCATTGCCCGAGTCATTTTTCTCTTCAGCCTCTCCATTCTTATCATCAGCACTTTTCATAATTTCTTCATCTTTACTCATATTTGCCTCCTCCACTCTTATCGTCAGCACTATTTTATCAGATTTCTCAGAGTCATTCTCAGAGTCATTATTTGCTTCATCTGTTTTGCATTCAGTGTTATCAGCAGCAGCATCTACACCATGAGATCCATTTTCCTCAGCAGAACTTACAGTGTTATCAGCAGCGTCTACACCATGAGATCCATTTTCCTCAGCAGAACTTACAGATGACATGCTTTTCAATGTAAAGGCGACAATTAAGCCTTTAGGGTAGCTGCAATGATAATGCATAAGATCATGTGATGTGAAAGAGGAGAAGTGTATGGCTAAGAATACAAGCCTGTACTACATACCTTGATTCAGGGGAACTATTATTGCGGTTTGCACCCGAGGTTGAGCGTGAACTTTCAAACTTCTCCGTCTCTTTTGTTCTCTCCTCATCAAAATCCCTCCTGAAATGGAAATAATCTTTACAAACGCAGTTGACTGATATGTCATCTTATCAAAAAAGCTTGGGTAATCAATAAGCTTTTCATATAGATACCGATTAGTATAACGATTTTTTTTAAATACCATCACAATTCACCAGGGAAAAAAAGAAAAAAAAAAAAATAAAGCCTCAAGGCTTGCACCTTTTGAGAAGATATAAAGGATCAGACACACTTTAATGACGGCTGGAAGAATAAATATAGAATAACCAACTATTTTTCATAATACAGAAATAAACTAACGGATATATCCAAAACATATGATGGAATCTGGTTTAGCCAGCCTATAATGGTTTTACCAATAAGCCTTTCAAAAAGGTTAGAAGAAGAAATCAAAAAGTATGCAAATCCTATTGATGATTGTTTACAGCATTTAGAATGGCCTTTTAAGTCTTCAAACTAATCTGAATTTAAGATTGCAACAACTTATGTATTGTAATTATAATTCTTACAATTTATGCATGGTTTTAAAGTTTCGACTATTGCTTCTTATTTAAATTGAGTTTGTGACTGATACACCTGGAGGTTCACCATTCGATTTAGAAGCAAAAGGAATGTAGATGCATTTCAAAACATACATACTTTGGTTTCAATTCTAACTTGGCACCAGCATAAACCAAGCTTTCCTTCAAAACTTTTTCTGCATCTTCCTCAGTAGAAAATTCTACCAAGGCAGTTCCACAGAATACCCGCTTATCTGCAACATGACGGGGCAGCCTCACGCTGTTGACCTGAAAATCAGTAGGAAAGTTCTAACATTTGACAATATAAATCAGGAAAAGGTATATCAAAGGGTAGTGATAATAACCAAGGTTGTTAACTCATGAAACGGAAGGAGTGTCGAAATCAAAATTTAGTGTATCGAGTATCACAACATATCGTCTACCATAAGATTCAACTTGATAAATAATATTGAAATATAAATATAAATAGTTAAAGTCTAAATTTGATACAAAAACATAAAACAAAATTAAACTATTATAAAGGAATATGATGGACATGCATATAATGTACTGTGAGAAGGAGAAAACATTTGAAAAAGAAAAATAAAAACAAAAAAGTTGTAAATATATAGTCCTCCCGAAAGATGATCCACCTAATTAATTTTGATTTTAAATTACATTTTTCAAATCGTCACCTTATCTTTTCCATTTCCCCATAGTTTTTTTTTTATTTCCTTCTCTTGTGCCTGTTCACTTCCCAGGCTTTCAGAATTGGTTTTTCATTTTCTTCCCTTTTTTTTCTTGTTTCTTTGCCAGCCGTTGTGGCCATCGCCAACACAAAACCACCTTCTCCTTCGACTAACTGCAGATAATGGTATTTTTATTTTTAAATGCTTTTTTCAATTTCTTGAATCAGAAATTGGGAAATTGCATTTAACTACGTTTTTACAGTGCAGCACCCTTTTTTTATAAGAACTTTCATTTAGACTAACAGAACAGGATTTCGAGTACTTGATGTGTAATGCAAAATAAAATAACTAAAAGATCAGTTTACAGTCTGACGATCAATGAAAATGGGAAGAATCAAGGTACTGCATTTCACAATTTAAAATTTCCACAATTTGGGAGGAATCGAAGAATTGCATTTCACAAGTTCAAACTTCCACAATTGTTTACGAAATTGTTCAGAAGAGAAAACTTCTACAAATTTATTCAAAAGAGCTTATAGCCAAGGTGGGAAGTAGAGGGGAAAAAAAACTTGAAGGTCTTTAGGTTGCACGTTCATGCCCAGAACAGAATCCGCTGCTTGAGCTGCTTCATGGTAATCTTAGCTAATACTAACGGCATTCTGAAGCCAATAATGAAACAATAGCATTTGCATGTAAAATTATACCAACAAGGATATTGGGAATAAAATATAGAAATTAACATCAATGAAAAAGAAAATCTACCTTTGCAACTCGATCAAAGAAAGCATGAACATCTTCAAGCTTGACATCATATGGGAATGGTGATGCAGCTACGGTTCTATCATCCAATTGTTCTATCAACTCCTCAGGCTTTGGGAGTTCAGTAGCTCTACCAACCTTCTTCCCTGGACCATGCAAACCCAAATTCAATATAATAATATTATAGTCCAGAACAATTCGTAAATTGGAATCAGATACAAAAGTTAATTGTAGAGCAAGAGCTATCCTGAAATTCTGAACAATGAGGTATTTTGATAAATTCATAAGCATTATGATATATCTAAGGATTCTACCATTCTGCATCTTCAATGTAAGCAGTTAACATGAGAACTTATGACATTCGATATTTTAATTTATTAATTTGCTAGACTTTCACGATTTTTTCAGGACAAATGATGTCAACATTTAGACCAACCTTTTCACAAAATTTAAACCTTAACTTTCACTCCTACTTAGTCGTTTTCTTCTTCTTTCATGAAATTGTGTAATGCAACAATAGCAATAACAAATAACGAATATAGTAATAAAGATACATTAATGGGTAGAAATGGGTTGGTTTTCCATAACTCCAAACTCTGCATTTCATGCTACACAATAACAAATAAAAATTCCACAACTACTCAGCACCAAGATAAATAACGAATTACATCACTAGTATGCGAAAGAACTGACCATCTTCAGAAACTTTAACAGTCGAAGAGCTTCTTAGAGTTTCACCAACCGCCTTGATAATATCTTCTGGAATCTCATCTGGTCTAGTCTCGTGTTTCAATTCGAGATGGCTTCTCATCCGAGAAAACGTACAGATTAAAGACAAATTGACCACTGTAATTGCACAGTTAAGATCAACGAAAGACTTTCGAAAAGTATCCAAACACAATAATACTAATCCAAATTAGATTTTAAACCAAAAACAAAACCCGAAATGGGAATAGGCAATACTTAAAGAGACCATCAATCTTGAAAGCAAATTAAACATAACCAAAAAGGAAAAGCGTTATAAACACGTATGATCAGAAAGTGAAGGATACTTCCATCAGGGCTTTCGTTAATATTTTTCATAAGAAAACAATCTCTAGGAAGATTACTGTCACTGAAATAGAACTCGACCTGCAGAAGAAACATCAAACCGATGAACAATTAGAAATTATCGACTAGAGCATGAAATGAAGATAGATTTTAAACGCATTTGACCTGACGAATCACTTTCTTTGCCATTTCTTGGTCGAGAGAAGGCGTCTCCATGATCGGAAGAAAGTTTGAGACGGAGAAAAAACGCGGGCGGGAAGAAGAAGAAGCAGAGAGTAGGGTTTCGATTTCGAGTACTGAGTTTTCTATTGTATTTAAAGCTCTTATATTATTGATAAGAGAAAAAACCGGGTTCGGTTTATTCCCCACGATCCGGCCCACGTTGGCATAACAACCAACGTGCCGTTGAAACGGCCACGATTGAAAACAGGTATTGCCGTATTGCAGAGTGACCTTGGAACAAACTAACTGACCCCTCCGGATTAAATTTACACTTTGCGATTTATTTGATACTTTTTAAAAAAAACAAAGGAAAAAGTGAGAGAGAGAATCTATAATTTTTTTTTAAATTAAATAATAAAATTTCTGAATTTCTGACCTACTATTAGTGGATGATACTTTTTATAAACTGTGTCGAGAGTCGATTGATATTTTTTTAAAAATAATAAGAACAAAAAGATCACAAGATCTTATCTTTGGACAATCGTGAGAGCAAAAACTCAAGATAAGGGCTATGGAGAAGATCCAGACGACTATCCATGGCAGCTTTGAGTAGGACAACGTGTAAGGTCATTGTAACGACGTGGTAGGAGCGAAAGAACTTCTCCACGACAACGCTAACAACCTGAGTTAATAATGATATTCACCTCAAGATCAATTATCGCATAGTTCAACAAATTAATCACCTCTAAACAACCATACTCCATAACCATTTGTCCATGTACTAACGGAAGAGTATTAGCCAATCCTTCTAAAATAGTCAAAGTTTCTTAATCTTCACCTCGTATGGATGAGAGATAGCCATCATACTCGCCTGTCCAACCACATCATATTCGCCTGTCAAACCAACCCAAACCATTATTAATTTTTTGTACTTATCAAGCTTAGTTGTGTAGGAGGCTTTTTTTTTTTTTTTTTGCCAGTACTCGTGTGGTTTGAAACAATTCTATTTGCTTTTTTTTTTTAATCGGTAGATTTATTTAGCCTAAATTGATGGAAGAAAAAAAAAGTTATGGTAAAAAATGATACAACATGTCAATTGGGCTACTTATAAGAATGGCAAATTAGATTTCAAAAACTAAGTCCGTAGCACAAACATTTGGGTTTTACAAAAATGACAAAAGCTAAGTTCCAAAGACGCTTAAGTTTCCTACTTTTAGAGTTTCATTTTACCATAGTAAACTTTACACTTTTCATCTTCCCAACTTTCTACCATTTTGTCTTCTTCCCAAACTTTTCATCATTTTTTCTTTCAAACTTTATAAATCATTCCCAAACTTTTACATCAATCTATTGTCCATCTCCATCAAATACTTCAAAAAGAAGAAACCAAGAAACAAATAAAGAGGGCAAAGAATGATGAAAGCAATGAAGCACAAAATATTTTCTAACTTAATTTTAAAATATGTACTGTTGATATACTATGATTAAAATATAATATTGATATATAGTTGATATACTTTGCAGTGATACTCTAATTTATGTAGCTGATACACACTTGACTAACATATTATTGATATACTTTATAATAATACACGCGTTAATATTGTTGATATATTTGAACTAATATATAGTTGATATACTTTATAATGATACATTCATGTATATATACTACGAATACTGATTATACTTTTTATATTCTTTATATGATTTATAATGTTGATATACTTGATATACAACTAGTTTACTCAAATTAAATTGTAATGATATTTTATCAAACAAATTTCCATAATCACAATCCAATCACCAGAAACTAGATGGAAAAAAGAGAGAGAGAGAAAAAGCTAAATAAACCAACCAAAGAAAAGAGAGAGAAACGCGTGTGAAAAAAAATTGTTGTATATTATCGATATACTTAAAAGTTGATTAATATGTGATATACTGCATGCTAATATACTATTATCATTTTTTAAAGTTAATTAATATTTATTGATATACATTTGATGTTCCATTGATATGTTTAAAAGTTTATTGATATGTGGATATAGATTGCTGATATACATAGAACGTTGATTGATGCTAGATGTACTATTGATCATACACATATGTCTTAACTTCAAGTATTTTTACTACTTGAACCACACTCATGTCATATGTAGTATATCATACTTATAAAATGAAACACGGTTGTTTTACTTCAAAATAAATTATTAATTGATTATTGATTATTATTAAATATATTGTCAGTACACTCATTCTTACTTCAATATTTATTGATTGATGTATGAAATGCTCATGTCCTATATCTAATATACTACAAATCCACTTTGAGTATCATGCTTATAAAATGAAACAGGCATGATTTACTTATATACTCTCTCTTATATATATCAATTATGTGACTGATACACTCTTACATTATGATACTCAATATATAAACTTACTTGTACGCTTTTGATATTGTATACATGCATCAACTTATTGATACAGTTTGGTTATAACACATGTAAAAGTTTATTTGGTTAGTTTAGTTAGGATATCAATCATGAAAATGTAATCGGAATAAACAAACCATTATTCCTACTTTACTCCTCTTTTCTCACTTTGAACATGCAGAAGCAAGAACACAATGAGAAAGATGAAATCTTACCTCTTTCAAGGAATTTGAAAAATAAGAGAAGAAGAAGAAAGAAGTAAAACATCAAAATCTATAGTGGTTCAACATACTAGATGGCTACATCCACTCTCAAAAGCAGCCATGGAAGCCTTCAGTCAAGGTTATCTTTAAGATCTATTACATAAAAATACAAAGTCCGCAAGGATTTTCCTTTTTTCCTCGAGAACTCTCACACTCACACTAAGTACATGCTTTTCAGAAAATACAAAATTAATCACACAAAACAGAAAATTTAACAAACTTTTGTTTTGAGTACATAATTCCTGAACGTGAGCCACTTTTCTGAATAACCAAAATTTCTCAGTATCCTCCACCACCTCCAACAAGATCGTCTCTCTCCACTTCGTCTGAACGAAAACGGAGGACAAATGAGCAAATTGTTGTTTCGTCGTGAGCAGTTTGAGGGCTACAGAGAGAACAATCATTCCAACCGCCACATTTATCGGAACAAAATCACTGACTCTTAACGTCGTCGGCTTGCTCTGCTGTCATTGGTGATCGAATCCAAGAAATTGGTTGTCGGTGCATAAGATTTCATCCTCGGCGATAGTGGACGATGCTAGAGTTGAAGCTGGTGGGATTAGATTTTGGAGATATTCTGACTATGTTGACTGTCGAAAAATGTCACTAATTGAAGAATCCTTGCGTGGGCAATGAAGAAAGCGAACATGATGAAGAAATCAAACGGAAAATTTTAAAACACGGGAGAAAAAAAGAAGAAGAGTGTTGAAACTGCTATGGGGACGGTTGAAGAAGAAGAGGTTCTGGGAATTATCTCTAGTCCTTTGGACTTCTTTTCTTCTTTTGTAATAATAAATGCCTACCGCCCTATTTCTTTTATACAAAGTTTGCCCTAGTTTGTTACAATATTGATAATACAAGGAATGAGAATAATACACATGGCACTACATGATAGGTGAATAGCCAATTCTTAACGACTCACCTCCCTCTTCTTCCACCTTTGCTTTCCCTTTTTCATTTCTAATTTCTACTCTAACATCCCCCTAATTGGAGGGTACTTCAAGTACTCCTAGTTTGGCTCATAAGATATAGAAGTGTGTGTTGTTGAGTGGCTTTGTGAGGCAGTCAGCAAGTTGGTCGGCCGATAGCACATAGCGAATATTGATGTTACCTTTTAGAACATGGTCTCTGATGAAGTGAAGATCAATTTCGATATGTTTGGTTCTAGAGTGAAACACCGGATTGGCAGCTAAGGCTCATACTCCTAGATTGTCATACCACATGGTCGGTCGAGTGTTTGACTGTAATCCCATCTCACATAGTAGTTGTTGAAGCCAGAGGACCTTAGAAGTGCTTTATATTCAGATTCGGTACTCGACCTTGCTACTACTGCTTGCTTCCTCGAGGACCATGAGATGATGTTATTTCCTACAAATGTACAGTAGGTAGTCACTGATTTCCTTTCATCAAGATTGGATGCCCAGTCAGCATCCGAGTAGGCAAATATATGTAGATTCGGGCTTGGTTGAAAGTAGAGCCCATAATGTTTTGTGCCACTGATATATCTAAGTACTCTTTTAGCTGCCTGCCAATGGATATCAGTTGGAGTTTGAAGAAACTGACTTAGTTGGTTGACAGCAGAGGTGATGTCCGACCGTGTATGCGTTAAGTACTGAAGGACTTCGATAATGCTGCGATATATAAATGCTTCAGAGAGGGGCTGTCCATCAGCTTTTGACAGTTTCGTGCCTTGGACAGTTGGCGAGAGCACCGGTTTCACATCAGACATATGAAGTTTGTGTAGTAAGTCATCTACATATTTTGACTGGTTTATCAGTAGGCATGAGTCAAGATAATGTACTTGGATTCCCAGAAAATATCGAAGTTGGCCCAAATCTTTAAGTGCAAATTGTATGTCAGGTGTCTGTATGAGTTGTTCTGTGAGTTTAGTGTTGTTACCTGTGACAATGACATCATTAACATAGACAAAGAGGTATATGATAGAGCCTTCCTCGTGATAGATGAACAGAGATGTATCAGATCTTGACTGATAGAATCCCCATTTCGTGAGAACTGAGCTGAGGGTTGTATTCCAGGCTCATGGTGCTTGTTTCAGACCATAAATTGTTTTTTCCAACTTGCAGACGTGATTTGGGTAATGAGTGCTGACATACCCAGGTGGTTGACTCATATATACTTCCTCCGTTAGTCTTCCATTTAAGAATGCATTGTTGAAGTCAAGTTGCCTCAGTGTCCATCCGTGTGACATAGCAACACTGATGACTACTCGGATTGTTGAGGGCTTCACCACTGGGTTGAAGGTTTCAAAGAAGTCGACTCCATGATGCTGATGAAAGCCCTTTGCTACTAGTCGGGCCATATACCGCTGCATTGTGCCATCCATGTTCCTCTTGAGTCGAAATATCCATNCTCCATGATGCTGATGAAAGCCCTTTGCTACTAGTCGGGCCATATACCGCTGCATTGTGCCATCCATGTTCCTCTTGAGTCGAAATATCCATTTGTTCCCAACAATATTTTGAGATGGAGATGGAAGAACCAGTGTCTAGGTCTTATTTCTCATTAGCGCCGTGTATTCTTCATCCATCGCCTTTTTCCATTGAGGGGTCGCAAGTGCTGCTGTAATTCTTGTGGGCTCTATTTGAGACCAATCTGTGGCTTTGCTCGTTATCCAGACTTTTGGTTTAAAGATGCCAGCTTTTGCTCGGGTGATCATTGGATGAGTCAGAGTAGGTGGGGGGTGGGTGGAGATGGTGGGCTGTGGTGGGTTGTGGTGGGCTGGGAGAGGTTGAGGCAGTAGTAGTATGTGATATGTGTGGTAGAGTTGGACTGATGTGTCCTTCAGACATGGTTTGAGGCAGGGTCTTTGATGGCCTTTAGTGAGATGCATATCGTGGTGAGGATATCTGGTTTGTGGAGTGTAAGGTATGGTCTGGTTGGTAGGCTGGCTTTGCTTGAGGGAGGGACAGTGACTGAGGCAGGGTATTGAGTATTGGTTAAAGGTTCGGGATTAGTGACACATTGAAGGGAGTAGGTGTGGGAGGGGTTGTTGCCTGGACGATCGTGTTGGACGATGGAATGTCCACAATCGATGGATTGTAGGATCTAAAGGCAACACTAGGGGGGTGAATAGGGTTGACTACCAATTTTTTTTTAAAATAATTTTATCTTCAAACAGTACTCAATAAAATTAACTCACTAATTTGATTAAAGAAAATTTATGCAAGACAAAACTTATATCATGTAAGCTATGATAACTTCAAATTTAAAGACAATTTAATCAATGATAAATTTAAATAACACACTAAAAATTAAATCATGCAATTTAGAAAGATTAAAAAAATAACTAAGACAAGAAGCAAAAAAATTTGAAAACAAGAAATAAAAGAGAGAGGGGAAGAGAAAACACCGGGAATTATAGTGGTTCGACAAATTGCCTACTCCACTCTCCAAGACTCCTTCTTGGGTATTTCACTAAGTGATCCTCTTGCAGGTGAGGACCAAACCGACACACGACCCTCTTTTTCCTAAGCTAAAGAGAAACCCAAGATCCTTTTTACTGGTTCAGGATCAAACCAATTTCTTTTTCTCACAACCCAAGGTGTACCCACACCTTAATACAATTCCCAAAAATTAAAAGAAAACCTCACAATATTACCTCTTGAAGGCTAAATACACAAGTTGAGCACTCAGAAAAAAAAACTCACAAAAATAACTTTAGGCCAATTTAGGAGCAAGGAGGACAAGAATTTGAGAGTAGAGAAAATTGAGAGCTTAAGACTTGATAACTTTTGGTGTGTCCATGAAGAGTAAAATCAAGTCAACAATAAATTTTGGTCATTGGATATGATTGCAAATGAAGGTGGAGATTGAATAAAAATAGAAAAGGAAAGGATTTGAAAAGGAATTTTGAAAGATTGGAATTATTGAGATTTGGAGAATTTGAAGAATTTGAAGGATGAAAATTTAGGAAGGAAATCAAATTTGAAAAGGCTGAAATTTGATGAGAATTTGAAGAAAATTGGATCAGGAAATTAAAGAAAAATAAGAAAATAAAAATGAAAATAAAAAATAACCGGATGATTGAGCACCACGTGCACAGGGAAGGAGATTGAGCGTCACGCTTCATTCTGTGAAGAAACCGCCACTTTTCATTATCTCATTTGTCCACGGTCGCCACGTCACTGCCACATCATGTGCCACGCCATCGCCACGCCAGCAAAAATGACCAGTTGGAGCGTCACATCATCCTCCACATCAGCTTCCACATCATCAATATTGATCGTTTGTGTGCCACATCAACCGCCACGTCGGATGCAATGTCAGCAAGGTGCCACGTGTCACTGTCACATTGGATTTCCTCTCCAATCTTCTTTTGCTTATAACTTTCTCGTTTGAACTCCGATTTGAGCGATTCAAATTGTGTTGGAATCATCTTTCCGAGCTCTACATGATAGTGACTCTGAAATACTAAAAATTTTAGTACAAAAAATCTGAGTTTGTTATCATCAAAATACTTGGTTTGATTGAAGCCCTAAAGCTAACATGACTTACTGCGATCGTTTTGTCTTTGGCCTTCGCAATCGGTCTACACGATGAGGATTGGGCAATCACTTTGTCTTTTGTCTGTGCGATCGTTCTATACGATGGACGCTGAACGATCGTATTGTCTATCAGCTAGACGATCGTTCTAAACGATGGAAATTGAATGACCGCATTATCTGTCGTCTGGACGATCGTTCTGAACGATGGGCACTGAACGATCGTATTGTCTATCATATGGGCAATCGTTCTAAATGATGGGGACTAAACGATCGCATTATCTGTCGTCTGGGCGATCGTGCTAAACGATGAAGGCTGAGCGATCGCATTATCTGTTGTCTGGCCGATCGTTCTCAACGATCGTGTTGTCTCAGCGATCGAGGTGCTTTTGTATGGTCTGTCATCTGGGCGATCATGCTAAATGATGGTTGTTTAACGATCATTGGACCTGTCATCTGGGCGATCGTGGTGCATGACTGTGTTACAAATGGAAATTCCCTTTCATCAAACTTAACATGTCTGCTTGTATAAATACGGCCTGATGGACTGAGGCATCTGTACCCTTTGTGATACGAGCTGGGACTAATATACACACATTTCTCCGTGTGTAATTGGAAATTTTTACTGTGATATAGCCGTAGATATGGGTAACAGGCACACCCGAATGTCCTGAGATTAAGAAAATCAAGGTTAGAACCAAACATTATGGTGACAGGTGATTTACCTTGCAATACTGTGGTAGGCATACCATCAATAAGATAAGCAGCTGTTGAGAACGCCTCCCACAAAAAAGACAGGGGCATGGATGCCTGTGCAAGAAACATGAGCCCAATTTCTATAATGTGCCGATACTTGCGCTCAGCTCTACCATTTTGTGTAGAGGTATGAGGACAGGACTTTCTGATTAAAATGTCTTTGGACTCATAGAGATGGTGTATTTTTTCATACTCTCTCCCATTATCTGATTGTAGTTTCTTTATTCCAAAATTGAATTGGGTTTGTATTAATTGAATGAAATGATGAAATGCTGCCAATGTTTCACTTTTCTGTTTCAGAGGGTATAGCCACACATATCTGTTGTGATCATCCAAGAATGATATGTAATATCGATATCCAACAGTAGATTCAATAGGGGCTAGTCCCCATACATCAGTATGTATTAATTCAAACTTATTAGAAGCCCGAGATTGAGAGTTACGAAATGGTAAGGCACAGAACTTTCCCAATTGACATGAATGACAAAATTCATTCCTTCATTTGATTTAACTGGCAATTTACATTCTCTAATAACATAATCTAAAGTTTTTACTGATGGATGTCCTAGTCTCCTATGGCAAACAACTCTTGATTCAACTACATTGATCCTAACTCCTGACAGAATTAAGGCAGTCGACTTGTTATTTTTGTACAGAGCAGATCCTCGGCTCTTGATATTCTCTTGTAGTACTTCAGCCCCTTATAGTCTGTATAACCCTCTGTCAAGCTCCCCTTTCAGCAGTGTTCTGCCGTATCCTTGTCCTTAATGGCATAACAATCAGTGTGAAATTCAACAACCACAACATTATCATGAGCTAACTTTGATATACTAATCAGATTCTTTGTTATGTTAGGCACATACAGGATATCATACGAAATAAATTCATTCATTCCATCAGATAAGCAAGATTGACCAGTGTGAGATATGTGTAATTGTTCACCATTACCTACAGTGACCAGTTCCTTACCTCCATACTTGGTTGGATTGTTGATGTTGTTATAATTTGGAGTGACATGGTTGATAGCCCCACTGTCGATGTACGAGTTTAGATTTGTTAATGTCTCTGGTGTGGCTATGAAGGGGTTGGAGGGTTGAGCTGACGTGAACAGGGCAGTAGTGTTGTTGTCGGGCCCGACTGACCCATGATTTCCTCTGCCTTGTCCAGCATTCTGTGAGTATTCTTTGTCAAACCGATGATAACATACCAAGGCTGAGTGACCATACTTCCTACAAACTTGACATGTTGGTCTGTTTGAGTTGTTATTTTGACCTCTTCCTCGACCATGACCACCTCCTTGTCTATTAAATGGATTATGATTAATGTTGCTGCCTTTGGAGTTGTTCCCCTACTACCGATTTCCATTGAATGAAGGATTGAAGTGTGGCTTCCCTCCATTTGTATTCCTGTTAAATGCTACATTGACAGAAGATTGTTGTGCAAAGGAACTATGTATTTTGATAGAATTTTGGTGCTCCAGCCGTTTTTCATAGGACAGTAATTCATATTGCATATCTAACCAAGAAATACCTAGTTTACCTTGGATGTCTATGACAACAGGGTTGTATTCTTCATCAAGACCAAGAAGAACTTGTGAGATTAGAGCTCTTGTCGAAACAGGGTTGCCTGCCTGTGCAAGGTTGTCGGGGTGCATCTTCATCAATTTGAGGTACTCATTCATTTTCTGGCCACATTTTCTTGTCTGTTGGAATAGCTGCCTTAAGTAGTCTTCTTCAGCTCGTGATTGAACACCGAATAGTTCCTAAATAGCTTGCCATAGTTCTTTGGCATTCTTATATCCCATGAGTTGCACCGCTACATCTAGGGCCATTGAATTGTAAAGCCATCCCAACAAAAGTTGATCGACAGCAAGCCAGGCCTCATATTTTGGATTGAGTGATCGTTTCACTGATGAACTGACTTTGTCATCGCTTGCCACTTGAGAGCTGGATGTTGCTTTAGAGGTTGTTGGGATAAACATCGGCAGGTAGGGTATCTGACCTAAAAGGTGTCCTTCGAGCTTGTAGCTTCAAAGGATCGGCAGTGCAAGAGTCTTCCACAGCATAAAATTCCCACGTTCGAGTTTCGTGGTGGTGAGTTGATTCAAGAGGTGGTTGAGAGGTGGTGTGGTGAATTTTACCGGTTCGATGGAGGAGCTATTTCCGGTGAATGTGTCGTCAACCATAGCAGCTCTGATACCACGTTGAAGACGAAGAGGTTCTGGGAATTATCTTTAGTCCTTTGGACTTCCTTTCTTCTTTTATATATTGTATTGAATGAATAATAAATGCCTACAACCCTATTTCCTTTATACAAAGCTTACCCTAGTTTGTTACAATAATAATAATACAAGGAATGAGAATAATACACATGGCACTACATGATAGGTGAATAGAAAAACCAATTCTTAACTGAATGGTGACTCACCTCCCTCTTCTTCCACCTTTGTTTTCCCTTTTTCATTTATAATTTCTGCTCTAACAGGGACAATTACGGAATAATAAATAAATAATATATCAAAACTAAAGATTTTTGTCATATATGCAAAATTTGAAATGTGGGAGACATGCTTATCAAATCATATACTTAAATTGCTACCTATTGCAAATTCTCTTTCTTTTAATACTATGTTGAATGGAATTAAACTTGCAACTTGTAAGGGAAGATATCAATAATTTCTTTTACTATATAGTCACACTTTTTTTTAGCTCAACATCTTTCAATGTTCACGAGATGACTATTTGAATAACTTCATTTATTTTATAATAATATAAATTAAAATATAGGGATGTATATGAGTTGGATTGAGTTTGAGTTTTTGGAACTACAAGTTGGCCATCTAAAATACCTCAACTGTCCAATCCAATCCTTAAAATCTGGGTTTGGTTGTTCAACTATTATTTTTTTCATTAATTTAAAATATTTAAATTTATGAAAAATTATTTCAAATGGAAAAACGGTTGAAAACATTTACAAAATATAGCAAAATTTCAGAATCTATCAATAGATACTGATAGACATTGATAGACTTCTATCAACATAGATTCTGAAATTTTGCTATATTTTATAAATATTTTGGTTCATTTTTCTGTATTTGAAAACAACCCAAAATTTATCTACAATATATGACTAATAACTAAAATATCACAAAACTCAAATATAAATATCAAACATGCATGATATCTATTGCAAGACTTATATATATATATATAGAGAGAGAGAGAGAGAGAGTTGGGTAGGGTCGAGACCCAATTCAACCCAACAAAAATTATATATATAAAAAAAAAAAAAATCTAACATGACCCAATCGACCTTATAGCATAAGTTAGACAATGCAGGTTGTTCGTTTGTTAGGTCAATTGAACACCCCTACGAAATACCTAGGCATATTAAAAATGCTTAAAGCCTCTTTGGGGCTCAATATCCTATGTGGGAATATGATAGAGCTCTTATATCACTGTTTGACTCACTAATATACCATCTCCTTTTTCACTTCTTTCAACATGTGTACAATAACCCTCATTTAACAATTATATTTGGGTCTATTTTTTTTTTCTCCACTATATCCATTTTATTAAGATACCATGGGATTTCAATATAGTTCCATGCACCCATTTTTATATTCAATTTACATACATCGTTTTTTCCTTCAGTGTCCTATGATAGAGTATATTAATAATGTTTTATCTATAAATTATGTCATTCAAGTTTTCATTTTTATTTGCTTAATATATCAATTATTTATTTGTATAATGCCTATTAAAAAAAACCATAAAATTTAGGATTAAATCTTTGTACACAATTTCTCAAAAATTTTAAAAAAAATCTTTCATATACAACATCAATATCAAAATCTACTATTCAAAACCTTATAATAAAACCTCAATAGAAAACTCATTCGTGAATATATATGAGAAAAACATCAACAAAATCCTTAAAATCAAACAAAAGCAAAATATATTTTTTTTAATATGCCTCCCTAAAATATTTAACTGACCATTAACTTTTTAGTTCTCGATAGTTTTAAAAAATTAAATTTATAAATACTACTTTCACTCGTTTATTTTTGTTTTTTATTTTATTTTATCTGTCTTACTTTTGAAGATTTTTTTTTTCAAAGATCAAGTCAGGATTGAAAATTATATATATATTTAGTATTAGAAAGTGGAAAAATGTTTTAGAAAAAAAGTTAGTACGTCCATCCCTCGTTTCAATTTAAATTTCGTATTTTTAAATGTTGGTATTTTGTTGACTATTTACGATTATTCTTAAAGTTTGATTGAGTTTTTTTAAACAACAATAATAAATAATTATTTAAAAGGCAAAAATTGAATACAAAAAACTAAATTGATATAATAATTGAATTATAAGATTTTTTTTTTTTTAAAAAAAAGTGTATACAAGTAAATTATTTTATAGTACAAAAAATTGAATCATATATCACTGATATATGATCTTTGCATATCCAAACACAGACATATGAACTCAGACATATCACTAATAACATGCTATTAGTTTCTATCACTAATAATAACTTCTATCATTCCTTTTTATCATCAAATAACATGGTATTGTTGATAGCTTCTATCATTAATAATATAGTCAGTGAAGCCTCCCCAGTCTCGCCCCATCCGTGGACATATTCAATGATTTTTTCAATTAATGATAAAATCTTTTGAGTGATTAATATATAAGTATATCAGTAGTTATCATTAATAAATTTATATTTTGTTGATTTGGAAAGAATTTTGGTGTAAAGGTGAAGGGATGAAAAACGTGAAGATTTTGAATTTTTAAGGTTTTTTTTTTTTTGGATTAATTGAAAGGTAATTGTAAAAGAAAGAAATAAATCGAAATTTGTAGCTGACAAATTTGACGAAATAGGGTTTGTGTAAAGACTAAAATCGTGGCTATTGCTCTGAAAATTTGTTTATTATATTGAATCCTGCAAATGTGAAACCTTATTCTTAGCTTTTATTGATGATTTCTCCAACGATCGAGAAATGCCCTTTTGATATTTTTCTCGATTCATAATTTTGGCTTCATTGTTCATCACATTTTCTCCGCTCTTTATTGCGATCCATAATTTTGAAAAAAGAGATCTAGCTTCAATTTTTATGACTTTGTCATTCTTGCAATCAACTCCACAGCCACCGGGTGAGCCCTTGGAGAAATTATCCACTGGAAACGATATCATGGTCATCCCCATCGAGAATTTCAAAATGTGAAAGAGGAAAAACGATGAACAGGTCAAACAAAAATGAAGGAGAAAGCGTGCACAAACCAAAGTTAAAAGAAGGGCAAAATTGGAAAAAGAAATATAATAAAAATGAAATCGGTCGAATATTGCTATATTTGCCATTATTTTTAAAATGGGCAGGTAATTCAAATACGAAATTCGATGGTGCTCCCCATTACAAATTTCCTAAATTTCAAATAATATTTCCTGTTTTTTATAGCTTAATTCCAATTCAATTTTATCCCATTTTGACGTCAGCTGATTACAGAAGTTTCTATTCTTTGGGCAATTTTCTTAGTCTCACATCCTAAAGAACGCATCATGAGTGTGTGGTTTAAGTCCACTAGAGAATAAAATGTTTTTTTTTTTCAAGAAAGTTATTTTTATTTAAATTTTTTGATATATATATATATTTTTTAAAAAAATATTAAAAGTGTTTCATATGCCATTTTTAATGATTGACAAATACTTTAATTATTTTTAAAATGACGTATTTTTAAAATTAAATATTTGAAAAGTTATACCAAACATACCTTTATTATGTGGAGGTTGATTTTTCCGGAGACATTTCCTCGTGTAATGAATATGAAGTTGAGTGTGTGGGATAGAAAGTTCCAAAAGATAAGAGTGCTTCTAATATTCGTCTGGTTCGTCCTCTTCGTCTCTTCCATTTCTCTTCCTTAGATTTTCTCTTCTTGCTCGATCATATGGGTCTTTTCTTGTTGAATCACTCATTGCTTCTTTGTATATTTTTTGGGATGTTTTCATGATTTTTTGTCTTCTTCTTCTCCATGTTTCTGGCGTAAATAACTATCGAATAAACTCATTAACATTAACTAAAGTGGACGTAGAATATATTATTGGTCGAACCACAATAATTGTAAGTGTTCTTCTCTATTCTCATTCTTCTACTTTCGTTTGATTAAGCTCTATATATTTCTATGGAAATCGACCCTATAAACTATAAATACTCAGTCATTACATAATACAAGTTGTGACGTTTAATTTTGAAATGATTTTTCATGATAGGGACTATTGGGTTTTATGTCCTAAAACTTGTGGTTTGTAAAAGATATACTTATTTTATTGATTAATAAAGATGCTATTGAAGTTTGATTAAATAAAACTTGTTATTGAACATATGAATTACTTATTTCGTTTTAGAAATAAATCCAATAAACTAAAAGATCCATGACTATTACATGAGTACTTAAAAACTTTATGTGGAGACATAAGAGTGGATCAAGTTCAGTAAATAGCCAAAATGGTCTATAGTATACGATTAAAGGTTGGGTACCTTATTCTGGTATCACTATTGGATGCAGTCCACTTTGTAGTTGTTACAATCGTTATAAAGTGCTACAAATGAAGTGATCCTGATTCGTTCATATGGTGACATGAAGAGTAGGGGCGTCCTATGTAATGAGTTTGAAAAGATTGGACCAAGAAATAAGTCACTCTTACTTTATAACATTGTTTACTGTTTAAGACTGACTATTTCAAAGCGATGACCTAGGTAACTTAACCTTAATCCTAAGCTAAATATGAAGTCTTGTTTATTCGAGATTATCCTTAGATTTGCATGGGTGAGGGTTGGTTCAACAGCACTGACTGAATAAGCCTCCCATTTCAAGGATAAGACCAAGTAGATAGTTGGGGACATAGGGTGCAAGATGAAATTCACCTTACCCGCTTTTAGGGTTAATAGAGAGATTGTTCTCTTAATTGTTAACACCTTACCCGCTTTTAGGGTTAATAGAGAGGTTGTTCTCTTAATTGTTAACTCCAGGTCTTAAACAATGGGCCTCACCCTCTCATTGGCCCGAGAGGACTCGATTTGATGATTGGATCTTAAACCAATTGTTCATTAGAGGATCAATGGGACTTAAGGAACAAGAGGTAATCTCGGGGTAAAATTGTTATTGACCCAACCGTTATTACAAACAACCTGTGAATGGTTAACTTACTAATCATGGTTATATCGAGTGGACACAATATATCTACAGTGAGGGGAGTGCCACTACTGAGCTTTAGCGGAGTGACCCGGTCGTTAACGAATGGGGGTTAATTCGGTTTAAAGAGTTTAGCCAATTAATCTCAGATCATTGGAGCTCATGATCTGTAGGTCCATTAAGTCCCTCTACTAGCTCACAAACGAAATAAGCCTTAGAATAGCGTGATGAGTTAATTTGAAACATTCAAATTCGAATTAAGAGAATTATTAATTAATTACGCGTTTAATTATAGAATTAAACGAAATTAGAAAATTGATTAATATCTAAATATGATTTAAATATTAATTCATAAATAGGGATTCATGGTAGTGGAATTGGTGTTTAATTAATTTAATATTTGATGTTAAATTAATAGAATTAATTAAATTGTTTAATTAATTAAATCAATTAAATTGAAAATTGAAAATTTGGATTTTGTGAAAATTCAAATTTGGAAGATCAACTTTGTTTAATTTAATTTTCGAAAATTAGATTAATTGGATTTTAATGAAAATTCAATTAATTTATTTTAAATCAATTTGAATTAGAATTTTTTTTTAAATTGAAAAATTCAATTTTAATAGACAAAATTGATTTAAAAATTGAATTATTAGGAAATCCCACTAAAATGGATTTTGCTACTTTCACAAACACCATGAAATCTACTAAATAATCTAAGTAGGAATTGTAGATCTATTATGCAATAGGATTGCATGGATTTCCTACTTATAACACACAAGAATTTGAGCTTGAAGTGGGCATGCAAACGGTTGGATTTTTCTAAAATTCCATATTGAAGAACGGTTCTTCAACTGAGTGGAAAACTAGTGTGATTCTTCTCTAATTCTTCCTTTAATTTAACTTATTTTGAGTCTCACAACTCAATCTAAGGTTCCTAGAGGATAGTAGGAACGATCTTCTGGTGGTTCACGACCAGTAGAGGAGAAGATTGCAGCTGATTTTGAAGTTTTAAGAAAATCTTCAAAGGTATTTCTGAAACCCTATTTACATTTAATGAACATGCTTAGTTTGAAACTAAAATTAATGAATTAGAGTACTTAATGATTTTGTTATCTTCCGATGCATGCTTGTTGAAACTAACAATTGGTATCAGAGCATGATTTAAGCACTCAATTCGTGTTAATTTTAGCTGGGTGTCTTTCATTAGTCGTATGAAAATGGTGAACTGATATGTAGTTTCTCAGTTTTGGCATTAAATTCTCTTCAATTATTTTGTAATTCTTGTAATTGGCTCTTGTTTAATGGGTCCTAATGTGTACTTAAGTGTTCGTAAATTTATTGGAGTCATTAAAGTTGAAATTAGGATGTAATTGAAGAAAGAAGCAAGGGAGGTCAGTAGTAGATTTCTGGTTTTGAAGCTTCTACTAGGCAGCGTTGCGGCGCTGCCTCTATAGCATTGCAACGCTGTTCATCTTTTAGCTCAGATTTAAACGAGAAAACCCGTGGTGTCGCAAGTTTGAGATGGAGCATTGCAACACTGCTCATCCCAGCCCAAAAGGCGCACGCGAACCCAAATTGACGGTCCAAGTGAACCGATTCAGCCAATTCGGGTCTGGGAGGTCCGATTCGTGTGATTGGGGTCCGGTTCAGGTTGGCTCGTTCGGTCAAGAAGAGTTTTTGGAGCCGATTTTGCTGTTTTCTATAATTATTTAGGCATTTTGTTTGCTCGAAATGCCAAAATTGGTCCATATCAGTATGTGTTTAATTATTTATGCATGTGATGTATGTTACAATTAAATAAATCTTGTATGTGCATATAGTTTTGAAGGAGTAATATAACATGCAATGGAAGAATTCAGAATCAATAAGAACTTAAACTACATTTAATTTGAGTTTTAAACAGGCTACTCATGAAGTTTTCAAAAGAGGGTTTGAACATGACAATACCTTTGTAGTTCTCTTCACGATTTCAGCAAAATCTCTACAAGTTTGAGCTGGATTCTTCAGATAGACCATCAACAAGATCTTTTCAACTATGCTCAAGAAGGAATGTAGGGTGGAAACACTCTAATCAAACTGAATTGAAGATGAACTAGAGAGGGTGTAGTTGGGTTTCGATTTTACAGTAACTTGGATAAAGAACTCAGAGTTCTTTTCGTTTCTATGCATGAAGCTTCATTGTTTAGACTTTAAAATCCATAACAAAGATAGTTGCATGTAGGGCAGCTCCTACTTAGTATTAATTAAAGAACTCATGGTAGATTTTGGTGATAAAACACCATAAATGATGTTAGTGGACTTTTCCAATTTTTGGGAAAAATCCACTAACTTTTAATCAATTTCAATTAAATTGATTTTCCTTTTAAATTAAACTATTTTATTTAAAATTTAGTTTTATATAATTAATTCAAAATTAAGTAATTTAAATAAAACTAATTTAATTAATTTAATATCTTAATATTAAATTAATAAAACATCAATTCCACCAATATGATTCAAATTCATATAATCAATATTTAAATCATAATTTAAATATTAATTGATTCTCCAATCTCGTTTTAATTTTGATTAAATTGAACATTTTAATTGCACCGCATACAATCAATTGAAAACCCCTAAAATTGAATTTGAACATTTCAAATTATAACCCTAAATTCAAAATTCATCCAATCAATTACTCAATTCATTATTCCAATTTATAAGCTAGTAGAGGGACCAATTGGACCTACACATCATGAGCTCCAACGATTTTGTAGTTAATTGGTTAAACTCTTTAAACCGAGTTAATTACTTTTCGTTAACCATCAAGACATACCACTATAGCTCGATAGTTGCACTCTCCTCACTGTAGATGTATTTCTATCCATGTCTACCATAATCAGTAAGTTGATCATTCACAGGTCGTTCGTATTTACAGCTGGGTCAAAATTACCATTTTACCCCTATAAATACATCTTGTTCCTTAAGCTCCTACTAACTCTTTAATGAACAACTGATTCATAATACCATTTATGGATTATGTCCTTCTCTATCATGAGAGGGCGAGGCCTCGATTATTCAAGACCAGGATTCAACACTTAAGAGAACAACCTATCTGCTAACCCTCAAACGGGTAGGAGTGAATTCCATCTTAGAAGGCTATGTCCTCAGCTATCTATTCGATCATATCCCCAAAATGAAAGGCTTATTGAGCAGTGCTGTTGGACTACTTTCACCCATACAGATCAAAGTACAATGCCGAATAAACATGAGTTCATAGCTAACTCGAGATTAGGATTAAGTTATCCTAGGTTACTTTAGTATGAATAGTCAGTTTTAACAGTAAACGGTCGTTATAAAGAAAAGTGACTATTTCTGTAGGAACTCTAAATCTAGAGATCCAGTGAGCGGAAGCAGATCGTTCCAAATTCCATTATAAAATAATACAAACATTTACATTCAAACATGAACAGTTATGTATCAAAAAGTAAATTACAACATGCTTCTAAGTTAAATACAAAAGGATCGAGTAAAAATACCTTTAAATAACCTTTTCTTCTAGTACTTCCTCGATCAAACTTAGCAATGCGTCCAACAACACGAACGCAATGATCAAACTAGCAAACAACACGAATTGGTAAATCCTTGATCACAATCGAGTAAAACTCGATCCTTGACCCTCGAATGAAACTCGACACTACCACGAGGCTACCTTGGTATTCTCGGTGTGAGAATCCAGGAAGTGTGGGCTCTGTATGGATTTGGGTAGAGGTATGGAGGAACTAGACGATCGAGTAAGTGGGAGAAGGAATAAGCCTATCGTATAGACTTGAGTTCTCAATCGTTTAGCAAGCGAGTAACTATCGTATATAATACTCGATCTATATTTTTCTTTCTCGACAAGTTATCGTATAACTTGATCTATTTGCTCGTGTTCTGAAAAAAATGAAAACGATTTTCATTTTATCATTCAGTTAGCCATAAACTGATTAAAACCTCCTACTAAGGTGGTTATTTGGAGAAAACCGAAAATTATTATCTTATAATTAATTTATTATAAATAAATATAATAACTTCTTATACAAACTTCTTTGTATAGAGCATCCTTGCTCATATGTCTAATACATGAATGATCAGGATCAGACCATTTGTAGCACTTGTAACACCTACAAAGGAAGCCACACTCGTAGTGTCACCAGGATAAGATTTCCTTCCTTTATCCATATACTACAGACCATTTAGGTTATCCTTTAGCACAATTCACTTGTATATCTCCACATACATGCTTAAGTTACAATGATAACCAGGGATCTTAGTTTATTGGCTTGTGGTTAATGCAACTAAAATATCTCATATTTTATAGATTGAAGTGAATAAAATATCTCATATTATAAATCACAAAACTTTTTATTCATACATGTGTTTCAAACTATAGGTACCTACGAGATTTAGGACATCGACCCCAACAATCTCCCACTTGTCCTAAAGCTAGTGGGGTGTACAAGGTAATCACATTACAAGTACACAAAATAATAAACTAGGGCACTAAGGCCATGTACAACATCTCCCACTTGCCCTAGTCTAACCGCGGTCGGTCCTATAGACCCATACTCTGCAAGTGATCCTCAAACACGGTATCGTGAGAGCCTTCATAAACGGACCCATAACGTTGTGCTCCGAAGCCATCTTCGTGACTATCACATCCCCTCGATGCACAATCTCTCGAATGAGATGGTATTTTCACTCTATATGCTTGCCGCACTTGTGACTCTGAGGCTCATGGGAATTCGCCATAGCACCACCATTTTGCAATAAAGGGTGATGGGCCTAGACATGTCTGGAACAACTTTCAGATCAGTGGGAACTTCCTGAGCCAAATGGCCTCATTAAAAGCTTCACAAGCCGCTACATACTCGACCTCTATGGTAGAGTCAGTAATGCATCTCTGTTTGGTGCTTCGCTAGACTACAACCCATCTGTTAAGAGTGAACATTGATCCTGAAGTGGATTTTTTAGAGGTCTTATCAGTTTGAAAATCAGAGTCCGTGTATCTTGTAAGAATCGAATCCTTAGAATCATACACAAGCATGTAGTCCCTCGTTCTCTAAAGATACTTGAGGATGTTTTTTACGGTTGTCCAGTGACCCTGTCCTGGATTAGACTGATATCTATTGATTATTCCCATTGCGTAGAAGATGTCATGTCTAGTACATAACATTGCGTACATCAAACTGCCCATGACAGATGATAGGGAACCCATCTCATTTCCTCAACCTCTTGAGGTGTCTTAGGACACTGTTCCCTCCGTGTTGAAATGGCAAAAGGCCCATTTTGGAGTTCTGCATCGAGTACTTGATCAACATCTTGTCAGTGTATGATGGTTGAGAAAGTGCTAGCATTTTGTTCTTTCGATCCTGAAAGATCTGAATCCCAAGAACAAATTGTGCCTTTCTCAAGTCTTTCATTTGGAATTGGGTGCTAGCCAGTTCTTAACTGAAGTCAATAAACCTACGTCATTCCCAATGAGTAGGATATCGTCTACATATAACACTAGAACAACTACTGAACTGTTGCTAATTTTCTTGTAGACACAAGGCTCATTTGTCACACCCCACCCCGAGCCCGCCTCCTGAGCCCGAGGGGAGGCATAAGGGACTATAGATACCACCCTTTTGTGGTACCTACTGCCCATCTGAACCTCTTTACTTTCAGTAAACTTTAAGCCAAAGATGTAATCAACAATTATTTGACTAACTCATTTTATTACCAACGACACAACATTTATACAACTCTCAAGCTTAGCTACAAAGTTAATATTAACAAACCTAAAGATCGGAAGTGTGGCTGTGGCTTGTGGCAGACTTTGACCTTAGCAGCACCCTAGAACTTCTCAACCTCTGCTACTTGGGGGGGAGGGAACATAAAACATGGAAAACATGAGCTGCAAAGCTCAGTGAGAGGTAACTCTAAACAAACATAGGTGTGATTTCAAAAATTCATCTTTGGGAAAACAATTCCACAATTAACAACAATCACATAACAAAATGTAATCTCCCCAGCCTGTCAGTTGGACAACCCTGGCATGATTAGGTATCTTTTTCAGGTATTCTCCATGAATAACTCATGATGACCAACACTAACATAAGCTTAATACCCTATAACCCGTCGACTGTGCACATGTCGACATTTCTTGTTGTACATGTTTGGGTATGCTGACAACCCCAACTAAATACTCTTACAATCCCAGCCAAAAGTCCACAAAGCATGCCAACGATATCTTGGGTATGAACCCCCTTCCAACACAATGACACACCAGATGTCCCGAGTATAAATCCCATTTCCTAATGTAGATATACACGCATTGTGACAACAAGAACAATAAAATTCAGACAAAATACATTTCTCGATCATGCCAATATTTCAAAAACAACCTATATATATAATCGTATATATATATATATATATAAACCATACAAATGATGGAACAACCACTCACCTTGGTTGGTCAGGAACTTTCCACTACGAAGTTTCTTAGGTTTCCTTGGTTTCCCTTTTTGAACCCTAAATTCCATATTCAATTATAAGCTTAGATTACTCATAGTTCCAAACCTTATTTTAAGAAATTTCCTTATATAAACATGTTCCAAATTGTCTTAGAAAGCTTACCTTAAAATCTTAGCTTATATCTTCTCATGGTTTAGCCGGAATCTTTAGATCATCGAGATTGGCCCAAGCGTACCCGAGAGCTCGACCATTTTGTCTTTTCCTGACTCTCCAACCTGATTCCTTGGAGCTTCTTCTCCAGCAACCCTAGCATATAAACTATACTCTCAGAGCTTTTAGGTGGCTTTAGAATCACTCCAAATGTACAAGTAGTTTTGGAGAACTTCTTGTCCCAACTTGATGCTACTTCCAGACCTTCCTGCCCGACAACATCTCCTCCTCTTGGAACCTCTTGACCAATGCATGGTCTTGCTACTAACGCATGCATTCCTTCATCAACACATAGTTTACTCCCACTCGACCCTCATACACTCTTCTTAATGTCCTTTTAAGAGATTTCAAGTTATGATCTGAAGAGAAGTCCATGGCCCTATTTATAGGCGTCCAAAATCTTTCCAAGGCCGATACCTCCTGCTTAGCTGCATGTCCAGGTGTCCTTTCTTCCCTAAGCCAACATAGCTCCTTGCCACCTCCAACCTGAAGTGTTAACTTATCCTTCATCCAGCTCAACCCAATCAGTTTGCAAGCTTCTTAGTGCATCCACCTCTTACTTTGAGTTGTCCTTCTCATGCACATTTCCTTTGCATCAAGTCCACCTCCTACCGACTTAAACTTAGCCCTTTCTCGGTTAGCCATCATCAACCCATGGCTTCCTTATCAATGCATTACTTGAGCCATACTAAACTCAAGACATTACAAGTCCTTGGCCGTATATCTTTCTCTCTCGCATGGCATACCTTTGGCCCATGTGCTCAATTAGGATTATGACCAACACTCTTCCAACACATACTATTTACTCATGCCTTGTCCTGGGCGCCCACATGCCCTCAGATGTCCTTAGCACATAGCACATCACCAATGCATAACAACCTTTGGGTCAAGCTAAGTCTCAACTCAACGCCTCATGGTATATCTTACCATTGCCTAGCCTCTAGCTAATGCATCTCTTATGCCTAAAGCTAGCATGTCCTTGTTGCTTGTCAACCTCCTTAGTCTCTTGTTCAAGACCAATGCACACTAACCTCACAAGCCTTAGTATTGCCAGCCTATGAAGCACAGACACAGATACAACTACATGATATGGATACGATCGGATACGACGACTCGTTAATTTCTAAAAAACTAAGATACAGATACGTCTAAGGATGCATCATTTATTTAATATATTTTTTAATATATATTTCTAAAAAAAATGAGGATACTAATACATTGAAGATACATTTTTTCTTTAAAAACAAATCTAGGATATAGATAAATTTAGCATACAAGTTAATAACAATAGCACAAAATAGAATACAAACACTGAAATACAATGCAAGAAAAGCAACATCTAAGATGTTGAAGTAAAATAGTTAATAAAATACAAAAGAAAAGTGACTCATATTGTAAATAAGAAGAGGAAGAAATATTGTAAATAAGAAGAGGAAGAAGATTAGAGGGAGAAGTGTGAAGATAAACGAAAAACTTATTGGACTCAAGGAGTGAGCTTTTTAAATAGGTTGCCTAATTTTAGATTGGGAAAGATTAGATGAGTTACTTGTTTTTTTTCCTTAAAAAAAAGTACACATAGAAATAGATACGTCAAATCGCGTGTCAGATACGTATCTGGAAAGTATAGATACATCAAATCACATGTCAGATACGTATCTAATAAATATCTGGAAGTATCGGTATCTGATACGTGTCTGATACTGATTCTTTGCCTCACATGAAGTATTTGTACTTCATAGCCCCCAACCTTTGCAACGCAAAGGTATTTCACCATGCATCCACCATGGCTTGTCCTATCGCCTAACTCATCGTTTAGCTCTTTTGCTCATCGTCTAGCTCATCGTCTAGTAATGCTGCTGCTCGTCAACCAACGCACAACACACTGATGCCCATCGTGTATCGCTAACGCCCATCGTCTAGCGCATTAGACTATCGTCTGGCACCCACACCCATCACATAGCGCCATCGTGTAGCACTGATGCCGATTGTGTAGTTCCAACGCCCCATCGCTTAATGCTATCGCCCATCGCATAACGTTATCATTTAGCGTGACTTTCCGTATCGTCTAGCGTTGCACCTTGCCGCACGATTGATGGCAGGAAATTGGAAGTCAATTTTACTCGACAACCAACTTCCCTTGGACGTGGGATGAGATGCATGTTCCTAAGATATGCGTTGATAGTCATGCGTCGATGGTCATGCGTTGGAATGAAAAATGCATTAACGAATGTATGCGATGACCATGCATCCTGCCACAAGTTTCCTTGCGTTCACGCCAAGTATAACATGGACGCAAGTTTTTTGGGTAATTCGAGGTCGAACATAGGGACTTATAGTTATATGTTTGCGGTGATTGTGCATGCGGCGGTTGAATAAAAGAATGGAGGGGATATTGCTAAGTTAATCCTACTCCTACTCCGATCTAACAGACAACACAATGAGAATATACCTAAAAGGTAGAGATACAACAACCTTGACATGAAATAAATGTGTGGGAAAATAGATAAAATGCGGAGATGTTTTCATTGCAACCCTTAAGAGTGACCGCAAGGGCAACCTTAGTTAGCATCAGACTATGCGATCATGTTACAACCATACAGGTAAGTCATCTTCCAATGGAAATTCGGTGCTCCTAATTCTAAGACGCATGTGTTGAATGCAAAAGTGTCCATAGAGCTTTTTCCTAAGTCTCTACTCTTTTCCTATGCGATGATGCAAAATACACACAACGCTGTGGTGACCGCATTCAATCGTATCCTGTCTGTAGGATGCATGTGATGCGTTAATAACAAATAATGCTCATTTCTAAGCGTCTATCTCTTGTATTGTGTTCTAATATGGCTTTCCCAAGCTTAGATTCTGACCTTCCCAAGCTTAGATCCTGTCCTTAGACTACCCTCTCGAGTATCCCTAATGGGCAAATGAAGTATATATAATACAAGACAATCGCATAAACTTTGCGGACCTAAGATTGTTACTATCCCTAGTGAACAATGCATATCTTGCTTAATACATCCAACCACTTACCCTCTCGGGCAGTTGATTTTTGCTGACTCCACTCATAGACAAGCAATGCATTAGCCCATAGATAAGTGTTGTAGCAACTTCACACTAAGCAAATAAGATTATTCACAAACTCGCACAATGCACACCTCTCGGTGGGTTGCTACCTGCTTCATATTTCTAATCCATGACTAAGTATGCAATACCCAAACAATCTCACTAAGTGTTGCAATGAAAGTAAAGATGCTAAGCAAGAAGATAGAGATGGAGTCGAAGGAACAAAGAAATACATTGAAAACAATTGTATAATCCCTTAATTCCAAATGTCATACAATACAATATAGAAAAAGAAAGGAAAAGAAATGACCGGCTGGAAGCAAAGATTTTCTCCCAGCGAATGTGCGTTAAGGCTGCCGGTGGTGCAATGGATGGGCGGAGGAGCTGACTCTCTCGAGACCTAACTCCGGTCGAAGGCTCCGGTCGTCACTCGGAATGGATGAAGGAGGTGAAGAACTCTTAGGCGTCTTCTCACGCATTTTGTCTAGATCACGGGGAAAATCCCCGGTTGAGGGATAATCTCCCAGATGATTGAATTTCAGCTATTCGGCCTCTATTTATAGAGCTTGGGTCACCGATAGCATTAATTGGACTGCTCTGAGTCTGACATTCGACGCATCCTTTCTGAACCTCTGCCACTAACGGCATGGTAGGTGAAATGTCAATATCATCTTTGGATTTTCACGAGGTAGATGCGTTGATGCGTTTATTCCACCTACCTTGCATTGATCCCATTAGTTTGCATTGTTGCGCAGCCGCAATCATTCAATGACCGCATTCGTTTAATACCGCAACTCTACACGATGACCGCATTCGCTTGACGAGCGCAACTCCCATGCGATGGACGCATACGACTGATTATCGCACATCCATGTGTTGATTGATGCGTTTGCCCCTACGATGGATTGTTTCTTCGCATTCGGTCGTCTATGTGGTAGTCCAATTTCCGTTGCGTTCATTTCCTGCATTAGCTACAAAGATAGAACATTGAATGCATAATTAACGCAAAGTAACAGGTTAGCTGAGATTCAACATGTTGATCGACGCAAACTCTTTTTCTCATGAATTCCTTTCATGATTGACGCATATTCTGCCTAACAACCTTCATAATTATAAGTAAAAGGCCTAAGATGACATGCATTTCTACATGTCATCACACCCCCAAACTTATAATCATGCTTATCCTCAAGCATGCGTTATACTCAAGAAATTCTAACTCATCTTCACGCTTTCCTTTGCGATGACTAGCTTCTCCGAATATAATTTACACACACCTCACCGCAATGTTCTCCTCCACTTTGACTGCTTCTTCAAAAAGATCTTTTCTAAGTTAAATCCGACAAGCCTTTGCTAAAAAAATTTTATTCATTCACCGCAACTTTCTGTTTAGCTTTTGAGATTTCGTTCATTAAAAAAAAAAATACTTCAAAACTTTGTGATGACTTATTCAAATGCGGCGTTGAACTTGGTTAAGCCCTTCGTTTTGGCTTACCCCTACGTGTGTCATGCAGGCATCCAATTTCGATTGCGTTCCATATTCAACTCAACTCTTTTCTCGTTTGTTTTGACTTGCGCTGGACAGAGGAGTTGCACTAATGCGTTGATCCTGGCGACTTGCCTTCGTTTTGGCTTGCCCCCACGTGTGTCATGCGGACATCCAACTTCGAGCAAGTGCCTTTCACAACTTAACTCTTATCAACATGGGTTTCCCCATTGCATTCATAGTGAAGTTATTATTCCCAAAATCTCACTTCAACTTTTTTTCTCAAATGATCGCAATATAATGAACACAATTCTCCGAGACCGCTGCCACCCTAAACTTAGAGGTTGGCAGTGTTCTCACCGCAAAGCTATTTACAAGAATGCGATAATAAATGTTTGAACACATGTTTGCGCAAAATAAAACTTAAGACTTTCAAAATTTGAAGAAGCTAATAAAAGTAAAGAATGCATTGCATTGATTAGTTAGAAAATGCGGCGAATTTTACGTACCATCATAGAAACATCGCAAAACAACGCAATCGGGAAAAAGAGAATTTCAAAAAGTTAAGGCAAACAAGATAACAAGAAAAGACCTTAGGCGGAACAACGCGTACGCTCATGCGTTGGGATCCACGTGATTGAAGCCTTGCGTTGAAGGGTGAAAGGAATTCTTCCGTTGAACTACGAATTGAGGAGACTTATTGTTGCACCTACAAGTGCAAACGTACCATTACCAAGGAAGCAGCCATATATTCAAAATAACAATGAAAATAAAATAAAATACCCTATATTAAGAAAGCAAAGTAAAGATAGAGCAGAAGACGTCTCTAGAAAAATAAGAGTATTGTCACCGCAAGGAGTCTTCCATGTAGGAGATGGCTCTCAACTGCTTGGGTCAAGTTGCCCTGACCATTGGGACTTCTGGCAATTGTTGGGCGCATGTTGGCCACCATGAGCTTAGAACTACCTTCAATTCTTTTGTGACTAATTACCTTTCTACCTTGGGGTCAACATTGGCTTTCAACGCATCGCCTACACTTCAATAGTATTTGCAACTTGGTCGTACAAGCTGCAATACTCCCAAGATAAAAAGTTGATCATAGAGACAAAAAACTTAACAAACATTTAGCTGCCAAGTCCCTGGCAACGGTGCCAAAAACTTGATGGCGGGAAATTGGAAGTCAATTTTACTCGACAACCAACTTCCCTTGGACGTGGGATGAGATGCATGTTCCTAAGATATACGTTGATAGTCCTGCGTCGATGATCATGCGTTGGAATGAAAAATGCGTTAATGAATGTATGCGATGACCATGCATCCTACCACAAGTTTCCTTGCGTTCACGCTAAGTATAACATGGATGCAAGTTTCTTGAGTAACCGAGGTCGAACACAGGGACTTGTAGTTATATGTTTGTGGTGATTGTGCATGCGGCGGTTGAATAAAAGAATGGAGGGGATATTGCTAAGTTAATCCTACTCCTACTCCCATCTAACAGACAACGCAATGAGAATATGCCTGAAAGGTAGAGATACGACAACCTTGACATGAAATAAATGTGTGAAAAAATAGATAAAATGCAGAGATGTTTTCATTGCAACCTTTAAGAGTGACCGCAAGGGAAACCTTAGTCAGCGTCAGACTATGCGATCATGTTACAACCATACACGGTAAGTCATTTTCCAATGGAAATGCGGTGCTTCTGATTCTAGGACACGTGTTGAATGAAAAAGTGTCCATAGAGCTTTTTCCTAAGTCTCTACTCTTTTCCTATGCGATGATGCAAAATACACACAACGCTGCGGTGACCACATTCAATCGTATCCTATCTCTTGGATGCATGCGATGCGTTAATAACAAATAGTGCTCATTCCTAAGCGCCTATCTCTTGTATTATGTGTTTTAATATGGCTCTCCCAAGCTTAGTTTCTAACCTGACCTTCCCAAGCCTATATCTTGTCCTTAGATTACCCTCCCGAGTATCCCTAATGGGCGAATGAAGCATACATAATACAAGACAATCGCATAAACTTTGTGGACCTAAAATTGTTACTATCCCTAGTGAATAATGCATATCTTGCTTAATGAGTCCAACCACTTACCCTCTCGGGCAGTTGATTATTGCTGACTCCACTCATAGACAAGCAATGCGTTAGCCCACAGGCAGGCATTGCAGCAGCTTTATATACTCGCACAATGCACACCTCTCGGTGGGTTGCTACATGCTTCATATTCTTAATCCACATGACTAAGTATGCAATACCCAAGCAATCTCACTAAGTGTTGCAATGAAAGTAAAGATGCTAAGCAAGAAGATGGAGATGAAGTCGAAGGAACAGAGAAATGCATTGAAAACAATTGTATTAATCCCTTAATTCCAACTGTCATACAATACAATATAGATAAAGAAAGGAAAAGAAATGACCGGCTAGAAACAAAGATTTGCTCCCAGCGGATGTGCATCAAGGCTACCAGTGGTGCCATGGATGGGCGGAGGAGTTGACTCTCTCGAGATCTAACTCCGGTCAAAGGCTCCGGTCATCACTCGGAATGGATGAAGGAGGTGAAGAACTCTTAGGCGTCTTCTCACGCATTTTTTCTGGATCGCGGGGAAAATCCCTGGTTGAGGGATAATCTCCCGGATGATTGAATTTTAGCTCTTCGACCTCTATTTATAGAGCTCAGGTCACCGACAACATTAATTGGACTGCTTTGAGTCTAACTTCAGTGCGTTTGTCCTTTCTGAATCTCTGCCGCTAACGGCATTGTAGGTGAAATGTCAACATCATCTTTGGATTTTCTCGAGGTAGATGCATTGATGCGTTCATTCCACCTACCTTGCGTTCATCCTATTAGTTTGCGTTGTCGCGCAGCCGCAATCATTCAATGACCGCATTCGCTTAATACCGCAACTCTACACGATGACCGCATTCACTTGACGAGCGCAACTCCCATGCAATGGATGCATACGACTGATTATCGCAACATCCATGCGTTGATCGATGCATTTGCCCTTGCGATGGAGTGTTTCTCTGCATGCGGTCATCTATGCGGTGGTCCGATTTTCGCATTTGCATTCATTTCTTGCATTCGCTACAAAAATAGAACATTAAACGCATAATTAATGCAAAGTAACGGGTTAGCTGAGATTCATCATGTTGATTGATGCAAATTCTTTTTCTCGTGAATTCCTTTCATGATCAACGCATATTCTGCCTAATAACCTTCATAATTCTAAGTAAAAGGCCTAAGATGACATGCATTTCTGCATGTCATCAACGATCGTCTATCGTATCGCTTAGCTCCGTACATTTGCTATATGATCGCCTATCTTATCGTGTAGCGCTGTTCACTTACTAGCTAATCGTCTACCTCATTGTATAGCACTTCTCATTTGCTACACGATCGTCCATCGCCCACTTATTGCTACACAATCGCCCAGCACACATAACTCTAACGCCCAGTGCCCTTTTTCGTGCACACTTGAGGCTGCCGCATGCTTTACTAACCTCTCAAGACATTCGCTGCCGTATGCCTTGCTAACCACTCAAGACTTTGGCTGCCGCATGCCTTCCCATGCATAGCTTTTCTCTTGGCCATACCTTAGCTTCCTTCAACGCTCAAATAACCTCTCAAATGAATATGTCCAACGCATGGCACAACACTTAGCCATTTTCTAATCTCCAACGCATGGTTCTTTTTGGCTTCATACTGAACCAAATTTTCACTAGTTAAGGCTTATCTCAAAGTTACTAAACAATCTATTTAAACACTTAGAATTTCCTTCTCCTTAACATAGGATTTAATTTACACTTAGTTAATTCCCTTAATTTCCTACTTAAGTAGGGAAATTGAAATCCGAGTTTCACATTTACTTCCCCCTTAAGAAAATTTCATCCTCGAAATTTACTCGGTCTTACTTTGGTTTAAGGTTTCACAAAAACCTTTGTTGTAATCTTTTATAACCTGTTTAATACCACGCTTCCACTGAGCTATTCTGATATCAACTTCCTTAGTTTGTCCAATGATGTCTCACCTAGTCATCTCTAATTAGATGTTGAAACAAACTACCTACAAAATAACTTTTCTATCTCAATTTCTAAATGGGAATAATTTAATTCATTTTTACCTTCCTTGCTAGATCTTCAGGTAGCATTGTGAGTTCCAGCTCAGTTGCCTACTTGGTCATGCAACTTCCACTATTCCTCTTATGTGTGAAACCAAAAATCTAATATTTTGAATCAATGAATCTCTCCTCAAAATGAGGGAAAAGGCTTTATTTATAGAGAAAGATTACAAGTTTGTTCAAAACTAACAAACTAACTATAGTTAAAGTCAAAACTAACAAACTAATTATAGTTAATTAAAGAAGTAATCCTTCTAGTTACATCGAATCCATCGCCTCAAGATTGGACTCGTCTGCGAGGCAATTAGGATGCTAAATGGAAGCTGTCCGGAGCAAAATAAAGCAAAGGATGGAGGACTTGATTCATGAGTCTCATGAAAGTGCTTGGAGCATGACTAGCCATTCGAACAATCCTTCATTGGTCTTGAAAGCCGTCTTCCATTCATCACCCGATCGTATTCTTGTTTGGTGGTATCCACTCTTCAAATCCACCTTAGAAAAAATCAATGCTCCTTCAAGTTGGTCAAGTAGATCACTTATACGAGGGATTGGAAAACGGTATTTCACGGTGATTCAATTAATGGCTCTACTGTCTACACACATTCTCCAGCTTCCATCTTTCTTTGGAGTTAGTAGGGCCGGGACTACACATGTCTTAAACTTGGTTGAATGTGCCCTTTGTTAAGTAACTCCTCGATTTATTGGTGAAGGATTTCGTATTCCTTAGGACTCATTCTATAGTTAGGCAAGTTTGGTAGTGTAGCTCCCGGGATTAGGTCAACGTGGTGTTGAATATTTCTCAATGAGGGCAGCCCCTCGGGTTCTCCTTTAAGGAGGGGGAATTCATCGAACAATTCTTGTATCACCGAAGGGTTCTCATTCTCTTGTATTTCCTCGGGCTTATCAACAACAACAAGTCCTAATATATCTTCTTCTCTTTCTTTCATAAAAGTTTTTCCACTAATTGTTATAAACAAGTGGTTGTTGTCTTCCTTTTTCACCTTTACGCCTTTATCATTCTTCTTGTTTAGTGGAAGTAAGACCACTTTCTTGTCCATCCAATTAAACTCGTATGTATTCTCTCTCCCCTTATGTAAGGTTCGAGTATCATATTACCATGGTCTCCCTAACAATATGTGACATACATCCATTTCCAATACATCGCATACTATTTGGTCCTTGTAGCTATTACCAATTGAAAGAGGAATGGTGCAAATTTCACTTACTTGTGCCTCGCCACCTTTCTTTACCCATACTATCTTGTATGGGTTTGGATGAGTCTCCACTTTGAGATTTAGAGCCGCCACTAGCTTTTTGGAGTCAAAATTCTCGCTACTTTCACTATCTATGATGATATTGCATACCTTGTTGTTGATTGTACACATTGTTTTGAAAAGACAATGCCTTTGGGGGTTCAAATTCTCTTTAGGAGTGATTAACCTTATTTGGAGAACACAAGAGAGTCTATACCATCATCCGATTCAATGAACTCGACTTCCTCATCTTCTTCTTCACTGTTTTCAGCCATCATTTTTTCTTCCTCTTCTATGTAAGCTACTATTTTTCGTTAGGGGCATGCATTAGATAGATGACCAATTTGGCCACATCGAAAGCATTTGCCCAAAGAAGGCCTATTGTAGGGATTTTGAACTCTCTTCTTGAATGTGGTCTTGGTCTTCTTCTCTTCACTTCCTTCTTGATTTTCTTTATCTTTGTCTTTGGTCAAGGCTGGTGGATTTGGAGGATTTGGTGCTTTACTTACAGCACTAACCCTTTTGCTTGTGGTCCCAATCGGACCTTCTTGATGAATTCTTGACTTGGATTTCGTTAATCTCCTCCACAGTTTCAGCAAAAGAGATAGCTTTAGTAAAAGAGTGGAAAGGTTGTAGTTTTACCTTTTCTTTGATATCCATGCGTAGACCTCAAATAAACCTTGCAATCAAATGTTGCTTACCCTCCATAAGGTATACTAATTTTGGTGTGAAACCAAAAATATAATATTTTGAATCAATGAATCTCTCCTCAAAATGAGGGAAGGGGCTTTATTTATAGAGAAAGATTATAAGTTTGTTCAAAACTAACAAATTAACTATAGTTAAATTCAAAACTAACAAACTAACTATAGCTAATTAAAGAAGTAAGTCTTCTAGTTACATCACTCTTAGTCTTACTTTGACTAATTTTTTAGGTTTCTCTTTAAACCTTTATTCTACCACACTTCCTCTGCTTTTACGGAACTCAAACCTCAAGTTTTGTAACTCAACTCTCGGTTTTTCAAGAATTTATGCTTTGATACTAGACTAGTAACAATTCAATCTCAACCTTCCCCAGGTTTTACATATACATTTGCTTTGATACCAAGTTGTCACACCCCACCCCGAGCCCGAGGGGAGGCGTGAGGGACTACAGATACCACCCTTTTGTGGTACCTACTACCCATCTGAACCTCTTTACTCTCAGTAAACTTTAAGCCAAAGATGTAATCAACAATTATTTGACTAACTCATTTTATTACCAACGACACAATGTTTATACAACTCTCAGGCTTAGCTACAAAGCTATATTAACAAATCTAAAGACTAGAAGTGTGACTGTGGCTTGTGGTAGACCTTGACTTAGCAGCACCCTAGAACTTCTCAACCTCTGTTACTTGGGGGGGAGGGAACATAAAACATGGAAAACATGAGCTGCAAAGCTCAGTGAGAGGGTATTCTCCACGAATAACTCATGATGACCAACATGGACACAAGCTCATTACCTCATAACCTATCGAATGTGCACATGTCAATATTTCTTATTANTAAAACATTGAAAATGTGAGCTATAAAACTCAGTGAGTGGCAACTTTAAACAAACATAGGTGAAATTCATCTTTGGGAAAACAATTCCACAATCAACAACAATCACATAACAAAATGTAATCTTCCCAAGCTGTCAGCTGGACAACCCTGGCATGATTATGTATCTTTTTCGGGTATTCTCCACGAATAACTCATGATGACCAACATGGACACAAGCTCATTACCTCATAACCTATCGAATGTGCACATGTCAATATTTCTTATTAGAAATGTTTGGGTACGCTGACCATCCCAGCCAAGCGTCCATAAAGCATGCCAACAATATCCCGGGTATGAACCCCCTTCCAACACAATGACACACCTGATGTCTTGGGTATAAATCCCATTTTCTAATGCAGATATACATGCATTGTGACAACAAGAACAATCAAATCCAGACAAAATATATTTCCCGATCATGCCAGTATTTCAAATACAACCTATATATAAAATCGTATATATATATAGAAATAAACTATACAAACGATGGAACAACCACTCACCTTGGTTGGTTAGGAACTTTCCTCTCCGTAGTTCCTTAGGTTTCCTTGGTTTCCCTTTTTGAACCCTAAATTCTATATTCAATTATAAGCTTAGATTACTCATAATTCCAGACCTTATTTTAAGATACTTCCTTCTGTAAACATGTTCCAAATTTTCTCATGAAGTTTACCTTAAAATCTTAGTTCAGATCTTCTCGTGGTTTTGTCAGAAGTCTCAAATCATTGAGACTGGCCCAAGCTTACCTGAGAGCTCGACCATTCTATCTTTTGCTAACTCTCAAGCCTGATTCCTTGGAACTTCTTCTCTGATAGCCCTACCATGTAAACTAGACTCTCAGAGCTTTCGGGTGGCTTTGAAATCACTCTAAATGCACAAGTAGTTTGGGAGAACTTCTCGTCCCAACTTGATGCTACTTCCAGACCTTCTTGTCCGACAGCATCTTCTCCTCTTGGAACCTCCTGACCAATGCATGGTCTTACTACCAACGCATGCATTCCTTCATCAACGCATAGTTTCCTCCCACTCGACCCTTATACACTCTTCCTAATGTCTTTTTAAGAGAATTTGAATTATGATCTGAAGAAAAGTTCTTGGCCCTATTTATAGACGTCCAAAATCTCTTCAAGGCCGACTCCTCCTGCTTGGTTGCATGTTCAGGCGTCCTTTCTTCCCATGCAACTCCTTACCACCTCCAGCTTGAAGTGTTAGCTTCTCCTTCATCCAGCTCAACCCAATTGGTTTGCAAGCTTTTTGGTTCATCCACCTCCTACTTTGAGTTGTCCTTCTCATGCACACTTCCTTTGCATGAAGTCCACCTCCTACTGACTTGAACTTAGCCCTTTCTCGGTTAGCCATCATCAACCCATGGATTCCTTATCAACGCATTAGTTGAGTCATACTAAACTCAAGACATTACAAGTCTTTAGTCGTATATCCTTCTCTCTCGCATGGCTTACCTTTGGCCCATGTGCTCAACTGGGATTATGACCAACACTCATCCAACGCATACTATTTGCTCATGCCTTGTCCTGTGCACCACATGCCCTTAGATGTCCTTAGCACATAGCACATCACCAACGCATAACAACCTTTGGGTCAAGCTAGGTCTCAACTCAATGCCCCATGGTATATCTTACCATCGCCTAGCCTCTTGCTAATGCATCTCTTATGAATAACGCTAGCATCTCTTATTCAAGACCAATGCACACTGACCTTATAAGCCTTATGTACCACCAGCCTTAGCAACACAAAGACATTTCACCATGTGTCCACCATGGATTTTTCTATCGCCCAGTTCATCATCTAGCTCTTCCACTCATCGTCTAGTAATTCTGCCGCTTATCATTCAACGCATAGCACACTGATGTCCATCGTATAGCACTGACGCCCATCGCATAGCCTTGATGCCCATCGTCTAGCGCATCACAGCTATCGTCTAGCGCATCGCGGCTATCGTCTAGCACACTGATGTCCATCGTATAGCACTGACGCCCATCGCATAGCCTTGATGCCCATCGTCTAGTGCATCACGGCTATCGTCTAGCGCATCGCGGCTATCGTCTAGCACCCTCACCCATCGCATAGCGCCATCGCCCAGCGTCATCGTCTAGTGCTGATGTCGATCGTGTAGTGCCAATGCCCTCGCTTAACGCTATCGCCCATCGTATAACTCTATCGTCTATCGCATAGCGCGACTCTTTGCATCGTCTAGCGCCACACCTTGCCATACGATCGCCTACCATATCACTTAGCTTCGCACATTTACTACACGATCGCCTACCTCATCGTGTAGTGCCACTCACTTACTAGACGGTCGTCTACCTCATCGTGTAGAACTGCTCATTTGCTACATGATCGCCCAACGCGCGCAACTCCAACACCCAGTGCCCATGCCCGTGCACACTTGAGACTTTCGCATGCTTTGTTAACCTCTCAAGACATTGGCTGCCGCATGCCTTGCTAACCTCCCAAGACTTCTGTTGCCGCATGCCTTCCCATGCGTAGCTTTTCTCTTGGTCATACCTTAGCTTCCTTCAATGCCCAAATAACCTCTCAAATGAGTATGTCCAACACATGGCACAACACTTAGCCATTTTCTAGCCTCCAACGCATGGTTCTTTTTTGCTTCATACTTAACCAAATTTTCACTAGTTAAGGCCTATTTCAAAGTTACTAAACAATCTATTTAAACTCTTAGAATTTCCTTCTCCTTAACATAGGATTTAACTTATACTTAGTTAATTCTCTTAATTTTCTGCTTAAGTAGGGAAATTGAAATTTGGGTTTCACATCATCAATGTTTTGGTCAAATACATAAGATTTGATCACAATATCAAACCTGATGTTCCAAGATCAAAATGCCCGTTTAAGCCCATAAATGGACCGATTCAACTTGCAAACCGTTTGCTCTTGATCTAGAATTATGAATCCCTCGGGTTGCACCATATAAATGGTCTCCTCATGATTTCCATTCAGAAAAGCAGTCTTGACATCCATTTTCCATATCTCATATTCATAATACAAGGCAATGGATAGGAAGATGCGGATAGACTTAAGCATGGCAACAGACGAAAAAGTCTCCTTATAGTCAACTTCCTCCACCTGGGTATAACCCTTTGCCACAAGTCTAGCCTTAAAGGTTTGCACCTTCCCATAAACACCCCGTTTCCTCTTGTAGATCCATTTACAACCTATAGGTTTAATCCCATCAGGTTGATCTACAAGATCCCATACTGAGTTCAAGTACATAGACTACATCTCGAGATCCATGGCTTTGACCCATTCATCTTTGTCAACATCCTCTATTGCCTTCTTGTAAGACAACGGAACCTCAACCTCCCCATCAAGTACCATAGCTAGGTTTTCAGTTAAACCCATATAGCGAATAGGTGGGTTCGCAACCATCCCACTACGTTAAGGTTCCCTCAACTCTTGAAGTGGATTTGACCTACTAGATGAACTCCCATCAACAACTCTTGTTAATGTAGCAGGCTCTTCAACAACTCTCGTTGAAGTTTCAATAGTTTCTTTGGAAAGTTCATTTTACACGATTTTATTTCTTGAACTGTGCTCCCTTATATGATCCTCTTAAAAAAAAGGTAGCGTTTGTCGACACAAACACCTTGGTTTCCTTAGGATCATAAAAGTAACCCCCTCATGTTCTTTTGGGATAGCCTACAAATAGGCACAGCCTCGAACGTGGTTCCAATTTCTTAGGATTAGTCTTAAGCACATGTGCTGGACAACCTCAGATGCAGAAGTGACGTAAACTAACTTTACGCCCGTTCCACAACTCCAAAGGTGTTATGACAACACTCTCAGAGGGAACACAATACAGGATGTATGCTGCAGTCTCTGCTGTAAAACCCCAAAACGAGTCCCGTAAGCAAGCATAACTCATCATCAACCGAACCATGTCCAACAAGGTTCTGTTTCTCCTCTCTGATACACTATTCTGCTGAGGTGTACCAAGTGCTGAGAGTTGGGAAACAATTCCATATTCTATCATAGAGTTCTGGAACTCAGAATCCAAAAGCTCTTCATCCCGATCAGATTGAAGTATTTTAATCCTTTTACTTAATGCGTTTTCAACTTCAGCCTTGAACTCTTTGAACTTTTTAAAGGATTCTAACTTATGTTGCATTAAATAAACATACCCATACCTCGAATAATCATCAATAAAAGTGATGAAATACTCGTAGCCTCCCCTGGCTCGCACATTCATCGGACCACAAAGGTTTGAATGCACTAACTCTAGAGGCTCTTTGCCCCTATAACCTTTTCCAGTAAAAGGTCTTTTAGTCATCTTGCCTTCAAGGCATGACTCACACACAGATAAAGAATTTTCTTCTAACTCGTTTAGAAGTCCATTCTTCACCAACCTCTCAATCCTATTGAGATTAATGTGCCCTAAACGAAGGTACCAAAGTTGGACATTTTCCTTATGAGAAACTTGAAGTCGTTTGTTTTGTGTTACGGTAATTTTAAACATCTCTATGTTATGGAGGGAATTTATTGCTAACAACCTAAAAACATACAAATTATTTTCCAATTTAGCTGAACGTATTTCTACACCATCTTTCAGAATAAAAACTTTATTAATCGAAAAGTTCAAGGTGTAAATACATTCAAGCAACGACTTTACAGAAATTAAGTTCCGCTTTAACTCGGGAACTACATACACATCATTCAAAATGACAAATCTATTCTATAAAGTTAACTAGAGGCCTCCCACTGCCACAATTGAGACGACGTGCTCGATGCCAACTCGCATCGTTATCTCTCCAGCCTTAGGCTGCGGCCAAGATCTAATCCCCTAAATTGAAGAACAAACATGGTTAGTGGCTCTAGAGTCTATAATCCAGGCAGAATCATCATTATCCACTAAACATGGTTAGGCTTCTACTAGCCGCAAAGGCAACGCCAAAGCTGTAGATAAAGGAAAATGTTTCTACTGCAGCAAAGATGGACACTGGAAGAGAAACTGCCCTAAGTACCTTGCGTAAAAGAGAGTGGAGAAAGCAAAGCAAGGAAATTAGTTCCTAAAGATTACTTGTAAAAGAAGAGATAATTTCTAAGTTATGAACAAGGGAGACTATCTCAGGAAAAACAGTGGGAGATCTTGAAGTTGTTGTCAAAAGATAGACCTATATATTTTTGTTAATATAATGAAAATATCTATCTTTTGTAAACAAGTTGTGTAGAAATATCCTTTTGCTGTAAATGAAATGTTCATTAGCAAAAGAAATATTTTATATTTGTTCTATTATAAAGCAACTTCTATGTTAAAACCAACCAAAATGAGGTCATTTCTAATACTTAGATATTTAGATGGTTGAAAAACAATAAGGTAAACAATTTCTTCAAATACTTATCTTTGGTAAATAAAATTTTGTCACATAAAGTCTTAATAAGATTAAGAAGAAAGTTAAAAGTGGTCATCTAAATAAATTAGAAGACAAACCTTTTAACATTATATGTGACTTATCATGGAGATAAGATGACCAATTTTTAAGAACCAAAGAACCCTTAAAAGCTTAGACATTCAAATCTTTATGGTCTGGTGAATGTCAAAGCATAAGGAACCGTATGAATACTACAGTAATTATTCTAAGTATAGTTATGTTTACCTAAATTATAAGTTTAAAACATTTGAATGGTTCAAAGTGTATAAAACTTGTTAGGTAAGGTAAATTGAAACATTTCGATCAGATGAAGGTAGAAAGTTCAAAGAATCTTAGATTTCCAAGGCTATTTTGATAGAATATGGAATCTAGTGACAAATCTATCACCTAGTTACCTTAATTTTTTTGGGAATACACAGTAGTGACTGTTATATACTCTTTTGAACATCATTCCATTTTAAGGTATTTTTGAAACTCTATATGAGATATGGAGAGGTCATAAAGGCTATTTATGACATGTAAAGGGTGTTTACATATTTCAAAATTTTGGGAAAAGATCGACACTAGTGTTAGTGTTGAACCCTAAGGTATTGGAACATCGTTCATATAGTATGCCTATTTGTAGGCAAACCAAAGTAGTGTACTTCTTCAAATTTAGAAGAAAATCAAGTATTTGTATTGACAAATACTAAATTTTCTAGAAAAGTACACATATAAGAGATCATCATGTATTATATCTAGTTTCCAAATGAAAAATGAATATCAATAAGAGTTATTGATTAAGCTGACCCTGTAACAAAAGTTGTTTGTACAAGTTAGATGCATCTTACTAAAAGAGTTGAAGGTGCCTCAATGTAGAGGGAGGATTGTATGACAGCCTAGCCATAATTTGGGTTTAGGAAAAACTCAAGTCATCAATTCTTGGTGATAGTATCAAGAAACAAAAAGTTGTGGATATAAGATTCATTCCCTAATTTTGTTTTAATAAAAAGTAGACTGTATGTTGATATGTTTACAGCGATCCACTCTGCTAAAGTGTTTGAGGGTCACCTAGTGAGACTAGTACTGCGAGTTCTATACACTAGAGCAAGTGGGAGAAAAAGCCATGGGTATGTGATACCTATGGCAAACCATGGGTATGTGATGCCCTAGTTTATTGTATCTCTCTAAAGCACAAAACTCACCATCATGCATACATATGTATGTTACGACTGGAGTTTTAGTCCAAGTAGGAGTTTGTTGGATTTTGTATCCTAAAACTCATGGTTTATAAATAATAAACTTATTTTGTTGATCAATAAAGATGTTACTGAAGTTTGATTCAATAAAAGTTGTTGATGAATATATAAATTGCTTATTTCGTTTTAGAAATAAATCCAATAAACTAAAAGATCCATGACTATTGCATAAGAGTGGATCAAGTTCAGCAAATAGCCAAAATGGTTTATAGTATATTTATAAAGGTTGGGTACCTTATTCTGGTAACACTATTGGATGCGACCCACTTTATAATTGTTATAATTGTTGTAAAGTGCTACAAACGAAGTGATCCTGATTTGTTCATGTGGTGACTTGAGAAGTGGGGGCAATCTATGCAATGAGTTTGCATAAGATTGGAAGAAGAAATAAGTCACTCTTACTTTATAACATTGTTTACTGTTTAAGACTGACTATTCAAAGCGATGACCTAGGTAACTTAACCTTAATCCTGAGTTAACTATGAACTATTGTTTATTCGGGATTATCCTTAGATTTGCATGGGTGAGGGTTGACTCAATAGCACCGACTCAATAAGCCTCCCATTTCAAGGATAAGGCCGAGTAGATAGCTGGGGATATAGGGTGCAAGATGAAATTCACCTTACTCGCTTTTAGGATTAGTAGAGAGGTTGTTCCTTTAAGTGCTGATTCCAGGTCTTGAACAAGAGGCCCCACCCTCTCATTGGCCGAGAGGGACTCGGTTTGATGATTGGATCTCAAACCAATTATTTATTAGAGGATCAGTGGGACTTAAGGAACAAAAGGTAATCTTAGGGGTAAAACAATTATTGACCCAGCCGTTATTACGAACAACCTGTGAAGGGTTAACTTACTAATCATGGTTATATCGAGTGGACACAATATATCTATAGTGAGGAGAGTGCAACTATAGGGTTTTAGTGGAGTGACCCGGTAGTTAACGAATGGGGGTTAATTCGATTTAAAGAGTTTAGCCAATTAATCTCATATCATTGAAGCCTATGGTCTGTAGGTCCATTAGGTCCCTGAATGTTAATCTTAGGGGAAGATCTTCTGGTGGTTCATGATTAGTAGAGGAGAAGATTCCAGCTGATTTTGAAGTTTCAAAAAAATCTTCAAAGATATTTCTGAAACCCTCTTTTCATTTGATGAACATGCTTAATTTGAAGTTAAAATTAATGAATTAGAATGCTCAATTATTCTATTTTCTTCCGCTGCATGCTTATTAAAACTAACAGGGACTACATTGTTATGATTTTCAAAGTATAGGCACTAAATTATTACTTATTAAAATTTAATTACTATTTTTTAAAAAAATTAGAAAGTACATAGAATAAATCATTACCAATTAAGGTTTGATGATTAAATTATTACTCTGAACAAAGTTAGAGACCTAAAGTATTTTTTAACTAATAAAAAACACTTTAGGTCCACCATTAAAAAAAGTATTCTATATATTTGTTGTTAATATATTTATATAAATTCATATATTTTTATTTAGTGTATTTGCTGGGTTGTTGGTTAGGATTTTGTGTCTGTTATTAGGTATTCTCATGTGTATATTTACTCTTTTTATTTACTCAGTATATGATGGAATACATAAATACAGTACTATTTTGACTTGGTATCAGAGCCATAAAATTAAGGTTAGCCTAGCCTCTGGGTTCGTATGTCGTCAGCCTCTACCATCGTGGTTCATGCGTTATTTTCTGTCCGTGTCATCATCATGCCGTCAGCCTCTACCATCGAGTTCGTGCGCCATTTCCACTTGTGCCACCGTCTTTCTTGTGCACCATTTCTGTTTGTAAGTTTGTGCGTCATTGCTAGCTTTGCCATCGAGGGTTCGTATGCCATTTCCGTTCGTGATCGTTGTCTCTAAATCTTTCGTCCGTTTCTTCATCCAGATCCAGAGTTGCCTAAGTCCTCTCTCCACTCAAATCTTTTATCTTATTCGTCTGAAACACCACATTCGTGTCCTTAGATCCGCCCACATCTGTGTCCCCTCTCCCCCTCCAAGATTCGCATTGAACCACCACATAATTCCACAAATTTGCTTTGTTTTATCCCATATCTGATGGGGTCGTGATCGTCTCTGATCATTCATGGGTTTTTGGTTGCCCAATCTTGAGGGTTGCGATATAGTAGTTGGAGAAGTTTACAAAACATTGTATCTCACTTTCCCTCTTTATCTCTTGTCCATTGTAATGGAAAATTTTGATTTTTTTGTCCTATTAGCACCATACTTGATGACACCAACTATATAACTTGGGCTTATCAAATGAAATGTTTTTTCATTGGTTGCAAACTATGGCGGATTGTTACAGGAGATATCGCCCAACCTGTCAAAGGAGCTACTGAAGAAGATGGTAAGTTTATTAAAAGGCTAAAGGATTGGGATAGCAAAAATCACCAGATAATCACTTGGTTGGGTAACACTTCTATCCCTTCTATACATACCCAGTTTTATGCATTCAACACTGCTAAAGAGTTTTGGGATTTTTTGTCTACACAGTTCCAAACTATTGGTCTAACTCACTACTTTTAACTACACACTACCCTGGTCAGCACCAATCAAGAGGCCAGACAATCTATGAATGAGTACCTTGCTATTCTCCAACTCATTTGGACTTAGTTAGACTAGACTAAGATTAGTTCGGATCATTTGTGACTCATCAAAGTTCTTATGGGTCTCCGTCCAGAATATGAATTTGTTTGTGCAGCCTTATAACATCGCAATCCTTTGCCATCTTTTGACGCTGCAATCCAAGAAATTTTTTGAGGAGAAAGACTTTAGCTAGTCTCTTCTCCTCGGTCATCTAATATTGCTCTCGTAACCACTCATCCACGTTCTCCAACGGTGTCATCTTTCTGCAAAAAATTATAAACTGCACAGTTATAAGTTTGCTAATTTCCCTACCATTAAGTGTAGGTATTGCCACAAGCTTGGTCATCTTTTGGACAACTATCCTATTCGGCCACCTTGCCCCCCAGGTTACACCACCGAGTCAAAGAATTCTTCTAAAACTGGCTCTCTATTTGTTGTTGTTGCTGCCACCTCTTCTGATGCCACATCTTCCATCCATCCGAGTCTCCAAATTAGTGACCTTTAGGATTTACTCAAACAGGTGCCATCTTCCAATTCCCCTGTTCTAGCTCTCACACCAGGCACATCTTAGCTCATTGATTCAGCATGTTGCAATCATATGACCTCAAATGTAGCATTGTTATCTTCCTCTACCCCTGTCAAATCTCTTCCTTTTGTTCATTCGGCTGATACAACCACATGTCTATTTCTCATATTGGTACTGTTAATAAATCGACCATAAACACTTCAGATACTTATCATGTCCCCAATCCAACATTTAACCTTGCTTCTGTTGGTCAACTGTGTGACCTAGGACTAACCATTTTCGTTTTTCCTCATGGTTGTCAGGTTCAACATTCACTGACTGGTCAGACGATTGGCACAGGTTGCAAGGTGGGAAGATTATTTGAGCTCACGTTTTTCAGCCATCTGCTCTATCGTCTATTTCTATTGTCGTCACTGATACCAATACATATCATTGGCATCTTCGTCTTGGACATGCATCTTCTAATAAACTTAATAATTTAATTTCTGTTGGTAATCTAAATAATATTTCTTATTTTAGTTCATTTGACTATTTACATTGCAAACTTGCATAGCAACCAACTTTATCTTTTTCTACTTCAACGTCGTTGTGTGATATAGTATTTGGTTTGATTCATTCTGATATTTGGGGTCCTGCCCCTACTCCTACAGTAAATGATTGTCGATATTTCGTGTTATTTATTCATGATTACTTTCATTGTACCTAGATATACTTTCTCAGTAATCATTCTTCCTTACCTCAAATCTACATTTAGTTTGGCAAAATTAATTCATACTTGGTTTTCCCGAACCATCAAAATTCTTCACACAGATAATGCAATGGAGTATAAGGATTTTCACCTTCTTTCTTTCCTCACACAATAAGACACTATTGTCCAACATTCATGTCCTTATACCTCTTAAAAAAATGGTCAAGCCGAGCAAAAACATCATCATATTCTTGATTCTGTCCGCGCCTAGCTTCTCTCTACGTCTTACTCCAAGAAGTTTTGGGGAGAGGCTGCCCTTATATCTATCTACGTCATCAATCGTCTTTCCATTGCTATCCACAACTTATCTTTTTTTGAACGGTTGTATGGTAATTTTCCTTTTTACTCCCATCTTAAAGTCTTTGGATGTGTATGTTTTGTTCTATTGCATCCTCATGAACATACCAAACTTGAACCCCAAACAGGTTTATGTTATTTTCTTGGTTATGGAACGAAACATAAAGGGTTCCAATATCGGGATCCTATTTCTTAACATTTACGTATCTCCCATCATGCCACTTTTTAGGAACATCGTATGTTTTCTAGTCTTTCTTCATTTCATGCTTCCCTAACTAGCCTCCACTCACTCTTCACCGATCTTTCTTTTGATCTATTTTCTGCTTGTGAAACTTTGTCTGACTTTGAGTCCTCCACACTACCCGTCTCCTAGCTCGATCAGTCTTCTCCTGGCCATGCATTCCTAGATCTACTGTCTATTACCAATGCGAAACCTGATCCTACACCCGTTCGTTGATCCTCCCAGGTAAGAGAACCTCCTCACCATCTCAAAGACTATCATTGTTTTTCAATTGTCATGTGTTTAGCTAAACCTTCATCTTATTATGAGGCATGTATTATTCTTCTCTGGCAACAAGCAATGGATAAGGAACTTCAGGCTTTAGAAAAAACTTATACTTGTGATTATGTTGAGTTACCTCCTAGCAAGAAACCTATCAGATGTAAGTAAATCTATAAAATAAGGACCATTCTGATGGGTCAGTTGAACGTTATAAGTCTCACTTGGTAACCAAAAGAATATTCTGAGGAGTATAGTCTTGATTATGAAGAAACCTTTGCTCTAGTTGTTGGGATGACATTTTTTCGGAGTCTTTTGATTTTAGTAGCTGCTCAATAACGACCTCTTCTTCAAATGGATGTTAAGAATTCTTTCCTCAATGACACTTTATCTGAAGAAGTATATATGAAGCCACCACCTGGTACCTCTCCTCCGCTCAGAAAGTCTGCCTTCTTCACTGTGCATTATATGGGCTAAAATAAGCTACCTGCGCTTGGTTTGTAACATTCAATTCTAGTGTTACCCAACTTGGGTTTACCTCCGGTTCTTATGACTCAGCTCTCTTTATAAGATTCTTTATGGTATGATTCTCCTTCTTTTATATATGGATGACATAATTATTACTGGTAATGATCCTTAAGCCATATCAGATTTCCAACGCTACCTGGGAGAGCACTTTGAGATGAAAGATTTGGGACCACTAAGATATTTTCTTGGTCTTCAAGTCTCATCCTGCCCTGATGGATACTACTTATCTTAAGCAAAATGTGTGTCTGGCCTTTTGGCCTATTTTGGTATCAATGATTCTATTACTTCACCAACACCGTTAGATTCAAATGTTCGTCTGACTTCTTTTGATGGCGTTTCTCTCGAGAATGCAACCCTGTATCAGTAACTTGTTGGCAACCTTATCTACCTAACCATGATGCGCTCAAGCATTGCCTATACGATCCATGTTGTTAGTCAATTTATGTCAGCTCCACGCACTATTCATTTCACTATAGTGCTTCGTATCTTGTGTTATGTTAAAGGCACACTAGGGCATGGTCTTCAGTTCTCCTCTCAGTTCTCCTTGGTTCTCTCTTGATATTCTGATGTTGATTGGGCAAGTGACCCTACCGATAGACAATCCATCACAAGTTATTGTTTTTATTTAGGTGATTCTCTAATTTATTGACGTAGTAAGAAACAATCCGTTGTTCTCAGTCCAACACAGGTTCTGAGTATCGTGCACTTGCTGATGCTACTTCAGAGATATTATAGCTTCGTTGGCTCCTGGCAGACATGGGGGCTCCCCAAGACTCTATCACTTTTCTTTCTCATGAAAATCTATTCAAATCACTCATAATTATGTTTTTCATGAACGAACAAAATATTGGGTTGGTACCCTAAATCTCGTAAAGTTCTTGTTAGCTCTAAAAAAGAGCTAAGTTTATGGTCTTATATTTCCTTTATTTGGGTCATTTTTGTGCTTTATTTGTCTTATTTTGTAAGAAAATTGACCCAATGGAGCAAGTACCTACGAAGATGAAGAATCAAACAAAAAAGAATAAAAATTCGGGAGTCAAACGAATTAAATCAAGCTTAGATGCAAAAAGACAATTTTGCCATGTTCAAGCATTGCAACGCTCTTCATAAGCCTAAGTCCAACACCTATTTAACACTGAAAGGTAGTAACATCAGGTATAGGGCAATATTGCAATGTTTCCCCAAGCGTCACGATGCTCTGGAGTTGGATCATCACCAGCGTTCCAACGCATCCCAACGCTTGAACCCTAATGCCTAAAGACAAAACACTCAATGTTGCAGCGCTCCTTTCAAGCATTGCAACTCTACGACGATTGATGGACTTTTGAACAACGGTCGACGCAACCAAGCAATGGAGGCAGTGTTGAATGCCTCTTTGATGCTATCCAATGTGTGCCGCAGCGTTGCAATGCTATTTCCAATCATTGCAACACTGTGAGAAACCTATAAATAAGGTGCTCGGGGTCCAGCTTTTAACATCCCATTCATTTAGAAAAATACCTCCGAATAGAGTGAAAATTGAGAGTATAGTCCGATTTTGGGAGCCATTGAAGCCAAATTTCCGAGCAATTGTCGCCATAGTCAACCTCGATTCTCTTTTGATAATTGTAATTCTAATATGTCTTTTAGAGGCTAGGTAATTTTCTTGGGATAGTTTATGTGTCTAAATTCTTGAAGGTTTACTAGTTTAATTTATTCAATTGTTGTGAAACCTTTGGGTGGATTTATTTTATTATAAATAGAGCTTGATGGATTTTTCTAACAAATTAATTTGTTGAATTTCTTGTATGCAAAATCATTCTAGCCTGTGCATTATTGATTGATTAAGTTACACGTATAAGGATCGCATGTTTATGTTCTAGACTGTTTCGGCCAAGTTCATGTATGCTCTAAATAATCCTTCCCAAGTAAAGCACGCTATAAGATGTGGCTGTCCAACTTTTAGTATGTCTCAATAATCGAACCCATTCTTAATGCTTTTCAGTTTTAACTTGTATGTCGTTGAGAAGGAAAAGTTTTAAACTGAATTAGTGCTGGTTTGGATTTTTATCAAAATTGGCTAATTGGGCTATTAGGATTTCTAATAGGTTGAGGAGTTCACATAATTGGAGAAATTAACTAGTACCTAAGGATATAAAATAAAAAACATACAAACTAATCCCAAGATTTTTCCTCAATTTGATTCACCCTTTTTTTGTGCTAACTCTTGTTTGCCTCTATTTGATTTTTAATCTATTTAAAAATAAACCAAAACCCATCAAAACCTTTTTAAGTTGAATTCATAAATTGACTTAAGTTGATTTAACAGTTTCTCTGTGGATCCGACCCGATCTTACCACTTTACTATGTTTGTGGTATAAGTCTTAGATCGGTGAAAATAAATTATCTTTGCTCAGGCTAGGGGCGGTTACGACAACGCTAGTATCAGAGTCCGAACAAAATTGGCATTATTGCTGGCAATCAACGTAGGAAAATTTCTGGATTCCTTTTTATAAAAAAGAAAAAGAAAAAGAAAAAAAAGAGTGTGTTTTAGTTCCCTTTGGTTTATAACCCGCTTCTTTGAGAGTGCAAATTTTGTTTTTCTTGCAGATATTGACCAGGAGGAGAGAAGAATCCGAAGGAGACGCAGAGAAGAAATTCCAGAAGAAGAAAATCCAGAAGTTGCTGACAACACAACGATGGGAGAGGCAGTTCATGAGAAAACCTTAAGGGACATGGCAGAACCTAACATGGACCAACAACCTGAACGAAATCAAATTCGAGGATTTTCATGAGCAACAAAAAATAGATCATTCCAAATTATAGTCATGTATGAACATTACAATTATAGTCATCAACAAAACATACAGTTATGCAATCCATACAGAAATTACAGCATGAATGTACAAATGAACAAGGAGAAATCTCTACGAACATTTGTAGACTCGTCTCCATGCTCCTTGCTCACTAACATTCGAACATAGAAACCTCAAATGCTCGAACAACACGACCGCTCTGTAGCACGAACACCGTGCACTGGAACTCCGCGATCGCCTCAGTCACGAACACTCCAACAACACGAACGGCCTCCACAGAATGTCGACGGTGTTGAGTTGAGTATGATATCACCAAGAAGGTTACCTTGGTATTCTCGGTGTGAGAATCTAGAGGGTGGACTCTATGTGGACTTGGTATGAGGCAGGCGAAGGAGGAAATACCGATCGTGTATACAATTGGGCAAGTGGGAGATGGTTGAAACCTATTGTATAGGTCGATGCTCAATCGTTTAGCAAAAGCTAAGCGATCGTCTAGCAAAAGCTAAGCGATCGTTTAGCTCATCGTTTAGTATCATGTCTGTCGCTTACAAAACACTACACGATCGTTTACCTAAACAAGCTGTTGCTTAGTAAATCTTTATTTACTTGACAACTACCGTGAGATGTTTTCCTGAGAGAGAAATCTCAAAACATTTTGTGCCAAAGCTTACTAAAATTAGGAAAAAAAAATTTCTTTGATCTCATGGTTACCATGAACCATCAATAACCTTCCCCTCAATTGGTTATTAGAGAAAAAGATTTAATTATCCAATAATTAATATTATTATAAATATAAATGATAATCAACTTATCATACTATATTTATAACCTATAATTTTAATATTTCATCTCATGAAACATATAAACCATAGTTCTTTTTCTATTCCATGGTACTTAATGTAAATCTCATTTACATTAATCCTCCACTAGATGTATCTCATACATCATACCGATCACATCATATATAATCAAAATACCTCTTGTCAATTTGAACATTTCAAATCAACACCAAGAACTGATCCTCAATTAAATCCATTGAGCTACCAAGGGGACCTTATGGACCTGTAGGTCGAAGCTCCAACAGTACGTGAATAACTGACTAAACTCTTTAGTCACCGGATCCACCATCTATTAACTGCCAGGCACTCCACTAAATATCGACAACTGAACTCTCCTTACCACAGATATATTATGTGTGCATCTTAACTAATCAACTGTGCGGCAACCTATAAAGCACAGATACAGATACAGCTACACGATACGGATACGATCGGATACGGCGATTCGTCAATTTCTAGAAAACTAAGATACCAATACGTCTAAGGATACGTCACTTTTTTATATAATTTTTTAATAAATATATTTCTAAAAATGAGGATACTGATACGTTGAAGATACAAATTTTTCTTTAAAAAAAATCTAGGATATAGATAAATTTTAGGGGTGTTCATGGGTTGGGTTGGGTTGGGTTGAAAGACTTTTTAGACCCAAACCAATTGTTCGGGTTATAAATTTTTTCAACTCAAATAATTCTTATTAAAAAATAAACCCAACCCAACCCAACCATGAAATATTTGGGTTGGGTTGGTTCTGGTTAATCGAGTCATTGATTTTTATTTTTTTATAAAAAGAAGTAAAACGTAAATATGTAAAAATCTAATTTAATTGTTATCATATATTGAATTAAGATTAACAACTCAATTTCAATTTATATAGTGAAAATTTTCTTTCAAAAGTGTAGAGAAACTACTTTTAAAAGTTATTGAAGAATAAATTATTAAAAAAATATTAGAATTAAATAAAACTAAAATCAATATATGTATAAATAAATGTATTATAAGTAATAAAAGAATATATTTTAAAATTAATAATAAATTCGGGTTGGTTCGGGTTGGTTTGGGTTATATTAGGTGAACCCATGAACCAACCCAACCCATAAAATATTCATTTATTTGAACTCATCCCAACCTAAATGAGTTGATAACCCAACCTAAACCGCACAGATTTAGTTGGGTTGATCGGTCTTTTCGGGTCATTGGGTTTTTTGAACACCCCTAATAAATTTAGCATACAAATTAATAACAATAGCACAAAATAGAATACAAACACTGAAATACAATACAAAAAAAGCAACATCTAAGATGTTGAAGTACAATAGTTAATAAAATGCAATAGAAAACTGACTCATATTGCAAAGAAGAAGAAGAAAAGTTTAGGGAGAGAAGCATGAAGATAAACGAAGAACTTATTGTTGAAGACATCCAAATGGTTTATATTTTGGTGGACTTTGTGGGGACTCAAATATGAAGATGGAGATTAGATGATTCTAGTCTATGGTTTGGTCTGTTATTTATTTATTTTTCTTTTAGTTTTGGACTCGAGTAGTGAACTTTTTAAATAGGTTGCCTAATTTTAGATTGGGAAGGATTATATGAGTTACTTGTCTTTTTTCTTAAAAAAAAAAGTACACATAGAAATAGATACGTCAAATCGCATGTCAGATACGTATCTGGAAAGTATATGAAAATATAGATACGTCAAATCGCGTGTCAGATACGTATCTATGAAGTATCTGGAAGTATCGGTATCCGATACGTGTCTGATACTGATTCTTTGTCTCATATGAAGTATCTGTACTTCCTAGGCGACAACCCTTCACAGATCGCTCGTAAGTACAGTTGGGCCAATAACTATTATGCCCCTGTAGTTAAATCTAACTCTTTAAGTACCACTGATCTCTCTAATGAACATAAGTCATAGTCCTACTATGACTGAGTCCTCTCTTCCAAAGAGAAGCTATGACCATTATGTTCAAGCCCCGGAATCAGCCCTTAAGGGAGCAATCTCTCTAGTTATCCCTGCTTCGGGAAAGGAGTGAATTCCATCTTGTGGATTGAGTTCCCAGCTCCCAGATCAGATAAGTCCCCAAAAAGGTAGGCATGTTGAGTTGGCAATCTGGCCACTCTCACCCATACTAATCAAAAGACCGCTCAAGGGCAGGAGTTCCCAAAATACTCAGGATTGAAGTCATGTCACCTATGGTCGTTTAGGTGAGATGTAAGTCTCTAGTATCAACGACGTTATATACAGAGTCTAGTCATCTCGTGGTCCAGGTCTTATACAAACTCTTTGTATAGGACACCCCCGCACACACATCTCCACATGAATGGTTAGGATCTACCATCTCTAGTAGTTTACAACACTTTCAAACCTCTACAAAACGGGCCGTATCCGTAGTATCACTAGGATCGGGTATCCCACCTTAATCCTTATACTATAGACCTATTTAAGTCATCACTTAAGGCATGATCCACTTGTATATCACATATACATGCTTAAGTTCACATAAGATAACCATGGAGTTTTGTTTATTGGATATGAGTAAATGCCAAAATTAAATAACTTATTTTATTCATCAAACAATTTGTATATTTACAAAACAACGAGACTCCGGGAGAATTAGGACACCAATCCCAACACAACCCCTATGCATCGTATTTCCACCTACCACGATGTCGTTCGAACTCAAATCGGGGCTAATCAACCTATTGCCAACCTTCAGAGGGCATGCAGGGGAGAACCCCCACAAATAAATCAAAGACTTCCATATGGTTTGTGTAAGTATGAGACCCCACGGAGTCACAAAAGAGCAACTAAACCTTAGAGCCTTTCCTTTTTCACTACAGGATGACACCAAGGATTGGTTGTACTACTTGGCTCCAGGGTCAATCACTACTTGGAATGAGCTTAAAAAGAAATTTCTTGAAAAAAAATTTCTGGCTTCTAGAACCCATTCTATACGGAAGGATATTTATGGTATAAAACAGTTTGTGGGTGAGTTTTTATCTGAGTATTAGGAACAATATAAACACTTATGTGCTAGTTTCCATTATCACCAGATTTCTGACCAATTATTTATTCAATACTTCTATAGTGGTTTGCTTACCAATGATAGGAACTCAATCGATTCAGCAGCTCGATGCGCTCTTACTGACAAGACGTCTAGGGAGGCCCAAGAATTGATATCACGCATGGCTGAGAATAACTAGAATTTTGGCACTATGGCCACTGAATCTGATTTAACTGGTAATTTTGAGGTTAAAAAATTAAAGACTCAAATTTCTAACTTAACTTATCTTGTGATGCAGTTGGCCCAAAGAGAAGTCGTTCACGTCAAGGCTTGTGGAGCATGCAGAATATTAGGATGTGCCTCTGAAGCATGTCCTCAAGCACGATTCAACATAGTTGAGGGTTACCATAGGAAGTACAACCCTCATGGCCCAATATACAATCCAAGCTGGCGTGATCACCCTAACCACAAATGGAGAGGTCGAGGCCAAGGAAAAGGGCATGACAGTTCTAATTACTTCAATCAACTGTCGTCATCTTCCTCAGGTATGTCTTTAGAAGACATTGTCAAAAATTTTGCTGATAATTCCCTTAAATTTCAGCAGGAAATTCAGCAGCTGCAGAAGGACTCTCTTCAGCTATCCCAAGACACAAAGGCTTATCAGTAAGAAGCTAGAGTGAACATGGCTAATGTAGGGACTCAAGTCACATAGTTAGCTGCTGCAGTGAGTCGAATAGAGAATAAGGGTTCGGGGAAGTTACCTGCCCAACCAGACCATGCCAACGTTAGTGCCATCACACTAAGAAGTGGTAAGAAGCTTCCATCAGACAACTTATCTCCATCTAGAAAGTCCAACGAAGAAGCTAAGAACAATGAGGGTAAATCTGAAGCACAACCATCTACTCCCAAGGTAAGTACTTTTCCTTCACCTTATGTTGAACCTTATATTCCTAAAGCTCCGTTTCCTTGTAGGCTAACAAGACCCAAGCACGAACATAGAGACGAAGAGTTGATTGGGATGTTAAAAAAGGTTCAAATAAACATTCCTCTATTGAACGCAATTCAACAGATCCCCAGGTATGCTAAATTCCTTAGGAAGCTGTGCACCAAAAAGAGGATAGTTAAGGATAAAGAAAATGTAGTGGTAAGAAAGAATGTATCAGCTCTTTTGAAACATAATATTCCTGAAAAATGCTGAGATTCAGGTATGTTCACTTTGCCCTACATAATTGGTAATAAAGTCATCCATCATGCGATGCTAGATCTATGAGCCTCTATTAATATCATGCCCTATCATGTTTATGAGGATTTAAAATTGAATGATTTACAAAAAAAATTGTTGTAAGCATCCAACTAGTTGATAGATCTTATATCCAACCCTTAGGGATTGTTGAAGATATACTGTTGCAGGTTAAGGACTTAATTTTTCCAGTTGATTTCTATATATTAAAAATGGATGAAATTTCTACACCTTATTCTACAATTTTGTTAGGAAGGCCTTTCATGAAAACTGTCAAAACAAAAATAGATGTAGAAAAGGGCTATCTATCTGTAGAATTTGATGGGGAAGTTGTTTCTTTTAACATATATGGTGCCATGAAATTCCTTGAGGATTATCTTGTTAGGAATGTCCTAAACTCGTAGTTTGTAAATGTTGTTAACATATTCTATTTATCAATACAAATGTTGTTGAATTTTTTATTCAATAAATTACAATTAATATTGCATCCTTCTATGAAAATCCAATAAACGAATCCACGGTTATAACATGAATACTTTAACTTTATGTAGCGACATAAAAATGGATCAAGTTTTAGTATGTAGCTAGAATGGTCTATAAGTATACAGATGACATTAGGTATCTTATCCTTGTGACAATATTGGATGCGGCCCATTTTGTATACTGATACAAATGATGTGATCCAAAAACCATTCATGTAGAGACATGTGAGTGGGAGCATCCTATGCAATGAGTTTGCATAAGACCAGACCTCGAAATAGTCACTGTTCTTTATAACAACCGTTTACTGTTAAAACTGACTATCTCAAACTCAATGACCTAAGGTAACTCGATCTTAATCCTAAGCTAACTATGAACTCCTGTTTATTTGAGATTATTCTTTGATCTGTATAGGTGAGAGTATTCCAACAACACTACTCAATAAGCCTCCCATTTTGGAGATAAGACCGGATAGATGGTTGGGGACATAGCTTTGCAATATGGAATTTACTCATACCCGATTAAGGGTTAGCAGATGGATTATTCTTTTAAGTGTTGATGCCTTGTTTGGAACAATGGGGCTCCACCCTCTCATGGTAGAGAAGGTTATGATTTATAAGTTGGACTATAAATCAATTGTTCAATGGAGGATCAGTGGGAGCTTAAGAAGCAAAATGTATTTATAGGGGTAAAACGATAATCTTTGACCCAGCTATAAATACGAACGACCTGTGAAGGATTAACTTACTGATTATGGTTAAAATACACAGAAATATATCTACAGTGAGGAGAGTGCAGCTATTGAACTATAGTAGAATGTCTTGGTAGTTAACGAATAGTAATTAATTCGGTTTAAAGAGTTAAATCAATTATTTACAAGTAGTTGGAGCTCATGATCTATAGGTCCATAAGGCCCTTCTACTAGCTCATAATTTGGATTAGTAAATTGAGTAATCTAAATGAGATTTGAAATTAGGGTTTAAAATTTATAAAGTTCAAATTCAATTAGGGTTTCAATTCATTATATTTGATACAATTGAAATATTTAATTTTATCGAATTAAACGAAATTAAAGAATCAATTAATGTTTAAAATATGATTTAAATATAATTATATAAAATTAATTTCATTATAATGGAATTGGATTTTTATTAATTTAATATTAGATATTAAATTAACAAAATTAATTAAAAGGTTTAATTAATTAGTTTTATTTCAAAATTAATTAATTAAATTAATTTGTATATATATATATATATGTATGTAAGTAAAAATAATAATTCAAATAAAATTGTTTTATTTGGAAAATAGTTTTAGAAAACATTTTGGAAAACTAAATCAAATTTGAAAATTCAAAAGTGGAGATGGTGCAAGGCACCTTATTCATCCAATTCCATTTTCTCCACAAGCTATGAATTTGCATGATGAAAGTTTTATAAATTGAAGTGCTAGGTTGAATGATTGATTCAAGCTTTGAAGAACTCCTTCAAGAACTCTGCAAAAATCAATAACCCTCTAAATCTTCTTCATATCTTCTTTATATCCAGCTCAATTTAGCGCTTCCACCACACAATCCTTGTAAGAGAATAGTAGAGAAGATCTTTGTGGTGTCCTGTAGATTGAAGCACTTTTACGTGGAACTCAGCTGGTGTTGAAGAGGATTCATCAGAGGTATTGTGTTTAGCAAACCTTCTTTTGTAATATTTACTTTGAAGCATGTTTTTAAACTCAAATTAAGTATAATTAGAGTGCTTATTGATTCTAATTTTCTCCACTACATGTTAATATACTCTAACAATTGGTATCAGAGTATGATTTAAGTACTCAATTGTTGTTAATTTGAGTTTGGTGGGTGTTCTTCATAAATTGTATATAAATGGTGGACTGTTATGGTTCAGTGTTTTGGCATTTGAATCTTTTCAATTATGTTGTAACTCTTGTAATTGGATTTTGTTTAATAGGCCTTAATATGTGTTTAAGAGTTTGTAATTCGTTTGGAGTCATTAGAGTTGCAATTGTGATGTAATTGAAGAAAGAAGCGAAGAAGGTCGAAACAACAGGAACTAGAAATTCAAATTTCTGCCAGATACTCGATGCTTAATAGAATACTCGATGGCATACTCGATGATATTTCATGAAATACTCGATGCACGATGCCATACTCGATGGTACTCGATGCGTTTACTCGATGATATTTAATGAAATACTTGATGCTCGATGCCATACTCGATGGTAATCAATGATTTACTCGATGATATATCATGAAATACTTGATACTCGATGCATGATGCCCTACTCGATGGTCGATGGTGTCTACTCGATAGTATTTTTTTATGAAATATCTAATGTTCGATGATGCTTGATGTCATACTCGATGCACACTGGCACACTCGATGCTGGTTTCTTGATGATGATGGGTTTTTCCTAGTTCAAGGCGGCTCGAACGGTCCAGAGGTTTTTTTTTTTAAGTCGGTTTTGCTGTTTTATGTCATAACTAGATTTATTTGCTTGAAAATGCCAAAACCAAAACCATATAAGTTTTTTGTGTTTAATTATTTATGCATTTTATGTATGTTATAATCAAATAAATTTTGCATAAGCATGAAGTATGCCATGTAGAATTAAAAATCCCACCATTGGATGCATGTTACATGTATTAAAGTATGTTATAAAATTGTTATAATGTATAGTATGCATGTATATGGTTTCAATTGTTTTAATATAAAGGTTATGTTAAAAGTTGAATGCCTTTGATGTATGTTATGGATGTTTAGCATGTCTATTTTTTGTAATTTTTTATAAAATTGAATTAGACTTTAAAATCCATAACAAAGATAAAAAACATGCTCACTTAGGTTAACAACTTGTTTTAATAGTTAAAATAGGTCCTTATCTTATAAAATTTGGTTACAAACTCAATCAGTTCACAATCCTGTCTAAGGCTGGGGTACTTAAGTTGACGTTTTACGTAATACCTCCTACCTGGGGATTATGATTGAAATAATGAGAATTGATAACTAGTTTTATGAGCATGTGTGAACGGTGTAAGGTTTAAAATTAGTTTTAATCTAGACATCATAGGTTAAATCCAAATATAATCGTTATACTTGGATAATAAATACATAAACTTAGGTTGTTTAAAATTAGCCGTAAAAAACCTAAGTTAATGAATACCCAAACATTTGGAACACTTTAGTGGGAGATTAACAATATATATGATATATCGTTTTTAACTCTCAGATCCTCAAGAGTTCACACCGTGAGATCCATGCTTGGCTTCGTGTCGATTTTAGCTCGACGACTCCATTCGTAAAGTGTTTGCATGGGTCAATAACAAGGTGAATGAGAAAAGTAGTTCATAGTAAGTGGGTGAAGGAAATGTGTCAATGTATCCTACAGTCTCCTCCATTAGTTTGAACCGTAAGATTCCTATGTTGCACCTGCTGTCATTTTTAGGTGGCACTAGCTAGTCGTTAACAACGGCGATCCCTTCGGAGGGTTGTAACATAGGATTTAGAACAACCCAAGCTTCAGAAATGAATAGGATTTTATAGTTCCGTCTTGCACATTGTCTTCCAATTTGTGGGCATGTTCATTTTGTTCTATAAGATCTGAAAATGGCGGGTCACACTTATAGAATTACTAAGTGTTAGTAAGTTCTTGATTGAAAAACAGTAGCTAAATGATAGTCGGAATATGAGTTATTCTGGAGACAGTATTTACTCAAGAATGTCTTGCTTTAGTGAAAGAATATTTGACTGCCTTAGGTAGTACTTCTTCTAACTCATACTATAGTATCGTTGCAAATAAATAAAGATCTATGGGTACTTTATCAGTTTTTGCCATGGATTTAGATGCACTTTAATAATAGAATTTGTTTATTTTTTAGCATGTCAAACTCGATAATACAACTTCTAGCTTCTAACAAATTTAACGGAGAGGGTTATTCTAACTAGAAGTAAATTTAAACACGATATTAGTAGATGATGATCTGAGGTTTGTGTTAATGGAGAAATGTCCTCCTATTCCCCGTTCGACGAAAAACCGAAGCGTTCGGGATGCATATGATAGGTGGGTAAGGGTGAATGAAAAGGCTAGGGTCTATATCTTAGCGAGCATATCCGATGTGCTCAACAAGAAACATGAACCTATGCCCATAGCCTATGCAATTATGACGTCATTACAGGATATATTCGTTCAACCGTCATTTTCTATTCGACACGAGGCTATAAAGGATGTTTACAACTCGCGAATGAAACATGGAACCAATGTCAGGGAACATGTTCTAGACATGATGGTTCATTTTAATGTTGTTGAAGCTCACACGTCTACCATAGATGAAACTAGTCAAGTTAGTATGATATTAGAGTCTCTTCCGAAAAGCTACCTAATCTTTCATTCTAAAGCCGTAATGAATAAGATAATTTACAATTTGAATACTTTCTTAAACGAACTACAAACTTATCATAATGATGAAATTGAAAGAGAGTGAAGCAAATTTCGTTTCACAACAAAAGAAATTTCTGAAGAGTTCTTTATTAGGAATGAAATCCGCTGAAAAAAGAAGTTTGTCCCTTATTCATCTAAAGACAAAAATGTATAGATGAAGAAAAAGGGAAAATGGAATAAACAACCCACTGCAAAGAAAAACGAGGCTGCCAAAGGAAAATGTTTCCATTGTGGAGAATACGGGCACTGGAAATGGAACTGCCTGAAGTATTTAGCTGAGAAGAAAGCGGAAAGGCAAACCAAGGAAAATTAGATTTACTTGTATTTGAAACATGTTTAGTGGAAAATTATCTCTCGACCTGGATATTAGATTAAGGAGCCGCTAACCATGTTTGCACTTTTCTACTAGAAACTAGTTCTTGGAAACCACTCCAAGAGTATGAAATGACTTTCAAGGTGGGAACGAGGGAAGTCATTTCAGTAGAAGCAGTGGGAGATGTCATGTTGGTTTTTGGAGATTCTTTTGTCTTGTTAAAAAATGTATATTATGTACCAAAGATGAAAAGAAATTTAATCTCCATTTCACGTCTACTTGAAAATATGTATAAAGTATCTTTGGAAGTTAATGAAGTGTTCGTTTTTTCAAGAGGTGTTCATATTTGTTCTGTTAGACTTGAAAATAATTTGTATGTGTTAAAACCAACTAAAGCAAAAACCATTTTAAATATAGAGATGTTTAAAATGGCTGAAACTCAAACTTTTTTTAAAAAAATGGAAGATTTCTCCTAATGCCTATCTTTGGCATCTCAGACTTGGTCACATAAATCTCAACAAGATTGAGAGATTAGTTAAAAATAGTAATCTAAATCAGTTAGAAGATAGTTCTTTACCTCCTTGTGAGTCATGCCTCGAGGGAAAAATGACTGAAAGATCTTTTACTGGAAAAGGTCTTCGTGCCAAAGTACCCTTCAAACTTATACATTCAGACCTTTATGGTCTGATGAATGTAAGAGTGTTAGGATTGGTGTCCTAATTCTCCTAGAGTCTCGTAGTTTGTAAACTGTAACCATTGTTATGAATAAAATAAGAGTTATTTTATTTGGCATTTACTCATATCCAATAAATAAAGCTCCATGGTTATTGTATGTAAACTTAAGCATATATATGAGATATACGAGTGAATCATGCCTTAAGTGATAACCTAAAAAGGTTTGTAGTATAAGAACTAAGGAGGGATACCTGATCTTTGTGATACTACGGATACGACCCACTTTGTAGAGGTTTGCACGTGTTATGAACTACTACAGATGGTTGATCTTGACCATTCATGTGGAGACATGCGAACAGGGGGTGTCCTATACAAAGAGTTTTTATAAGACCGGACCATGAGATGAATAGTCTTTTTATATAACGTCGTTGATACTTAAGACTTACATTTCACCTAAATGACCATATGTGACATGACCTCAATCCTGAGTGTTTTAGAAACGTCTGCCTTTGAGGGTGGTCCTTTGATCAGTATGAGTGAGAGTGGCCAAATTGCCAACTCAAAATGCCTACCTTTTTGGAGATTTGTCTGATTTGGGAGTTGGGAACTTAGTTACACAAGATGAAATTCACTCATTCCTCAAAACAGTAGTAAATAGATAGATTTCTCCCTTAAGGGCTAATTCCGGATCTTAAACATAGTGGCCACAACTTCTCTTTGGAAGAGAGGACTCAATCATAGTAGAAATATGACTTATGTTCATTAGAGGGATCAGTGGTACTTAAGGAGTTAAATGTAACCATAGGGGCATAACGATTATTGGCTCAGTTGTACTTACGAGCGATCTATGAACGGTTATTGTACTGTTGATTGGTTGATATGGACACACAATATATTTGTATAAAGAGAGTGCAGCCGTCAGACTTTAGTTGAGTGTTTGGCAGTTAACGAATGGTGGATCCTATGACTAAAGAGTTTAGTTAATTTATCACGTATCGTTGGAGCTTCCAGCAACAGGTCGATAAGGTCCTTTTGGTAGCTCAATGGATTCAAGTTGAGAATCAGTTCTTGGAGTTAATTTGAAATGTTCAAATTGACAAGAGGAAATTCGATTATATATGATATGATCGGTGTGATGTATGAGATACATCAAGTGGAGGATTAATGTAAATATGATTTACATTAAGTAGTATAAGTAGCATAAAATAGAAAAAAAAACTATGGTTTATATGTTTCATGAGATGAAATATTAAAACTATAGGTCATAAATATAATATGGTAAGTTGGTTATCATATATATTTATAATAATATTAATTATTGGATAATTATCTCTTTTTCTCTAATAACCAATTGAGTGGGAGGTTATTGGTGGTTTTATGGTAATTGTGAGATAAAAAAAAATGTTTTCCTAAATTTAGAAGAGTTTCTTAATTCGGATAGGAACTCACGAAAAGGCTGTCAAGTGAAATGGTTTCACTAAACGATAGCTGAAAGAGAGACTTAAACGATCGTGGAGTGTTAATATACGATAGTTCACTCAGCTGATCGTAGCTAAACGATCATAGGGAATTCTCTATATGATAGGTTGCCTTCTTTTACACGATTGAGCATTCGTCTATACAATAGACTTTTGTCATCTCCCACTTGCTCAATCGTCTACATGATTGTTATTCCTCTGATCTCTTCCTCTAACCAAGTCCACACAGAGCCCACACTTATGGATTCTCACACCGAGAATACTAAGGTAGCCATTGTGGTGGTGACCACATTTAACTCGACTAAGTTTGAGGTTTTTGGAGGTCGTTTGTTGTATGTTCGCGATGTTTGTGTGGTGGTTGCTGTTAATTGTGCTGTGTTGCGGTCGTTGTGTTTGAGCATTTGTGTTTGCTGTCTTGGAGACTGAATGAGCGTTCGTGATCGAGGGACTTTGAAGAATGAGTCTTCAAAGGTATGTATTTGTTATCCCTTGATTATCTAAAGCATGTTATAATTTCGAATTGTGCATAACCTGGAAGTTTCCGTTTCTTTATTGTAATTATTAGTGTTCAATTTCGAATGGAATTTGGAATGATCATTCCACTACTCATGGAAATCCTCATGTCTGATTTCCTTCAATTGGTATTAGAGCCAGGTTATTTTAATATTCCAAATTTTATTTCTGTTTTGAACATCTTTTACAGTCGTGGTGGGTTTTCTGCATTTGTGTTTAAATGTTAAATGCCTTTATGGATGGTGTTGATGAATGTTTACGGGTTAATTGCCTCCATTTGAAGCTTTCTTTTGATTACAAAGTGTTAATTTGTAAGGGTCCCTATGTTTTTAGGCATAATTAACATGCAATCGAGTCTGTAATTCAAAGTGTTTGAGTTGATTGAGTCATTCGTGATGAAGTTTCGAAGCATGGAGATGCGGTTCTCACTGAGGAAGAAGACCAAGAGTTGGTCGTATCGTGTAGCCTAAGGTAAATGATCGTTGGGATTTGGCTAAACGATCGTGTAGATTTTTCTATTCAATCGTGTAGTATTTACTAAACGATCATTTAACTAATGCTAAATGATGGGGTAAAGTGTTTGCTCTACCGCGTAGCGCTGGTTGCCCGATCACGTGGAAGCTGGAGGTAAACGATCGAATGGGAGCATTTGGTGCTCATCGTTTAATAAAAGATGCGGCACTAAAAGATCGTGTAGTTAGCATGCCTCATTGCATAGTCACTGACTACATGATCACATGGTATACGATACTTTGGCGCTCGCTCCGATCATTTAGACGATTGTGCTTCACTGCATCGTTGTCGTTTAGCGATCATTTATGCATTATGTCACGATCATGTTTGTCCAGAGCGTGTTATCCATGGCCACATGACCACATCCACCTCTTTTTACTATGCTTTCATCCTATGTATTTCCTTTTGCTAGGTAGTTAGGTTTATATGTACTTTTCTTAGTGAGTGACCGCTCGCCCATTTCCATATGCAAGGGTAGCAGATGTATTTTTGTTCAGAATGCACTATATGGGGATAAGACTAACCATCACTTTCCTATACCTGAAGTAGTATGTTATAAAGCTGTTGTTGTTGCTTATTGCTTTCTAGCCTACTATAATCTTTCTCTTCTCTATTCTTACAATCAAACTGTTTGCGAAAACCTTTTCTCCAAATCTGTTTTCTAGAACCGTTTTCACTAAAATGGGGGTGGAGGTTGCGAGAGGCACCCCATGTGCCATCGGTTGTCCGTATTCGAATTGGCTGACTTGACGTGAGCGGGAACAAGTGCCGTACAATCGCTTAGTGAAGCTTCGAAAAGTGCAATTGTGACAGTTGGTATCATATCCAAGTCGGCTCGTAGAGTTGAGAAGCTGTGATCATGTCTGCTACGAAGCAGTTGGGCAAGTCTCCTGTTGATCGATTGGTCGAGATTCAAGAGAAAATGCTCTATTTAATAGAAGTCCTTGACCAGTTCTATTCCTAGAGACTCGGTTATAGGAAGTCGTCGACAAGGCCGATGAAATTGATGCAGTGGCTGGCCGCTTAGACGGGATGCCCATCAGGGAATTGTTGACAAGGGTTGAGACCCTAGAGGTAAAAACCACGATGGATAGGCCTCTCGAGCATGGGGATGGTTTGTCGGGATCTATTGCCCCGATAGAAGAGCATGTCAAAGAACTAGACAGCTCGTAGAAAGCGATCATTCAGAAGGTGACCGAAATATCGAGGACTTTTGAGCCATCATCGATGTCATACGGGCAGAGATTGCAGACATTGGTGCAAAAATTAACCTCATCATGAGAGCGGTGGGAAATTAAGCCCCAATCGAGTGTGCAACCTAATTCAACAGGGTAAAAGTACCCAAGCCCAAGCCGTTCAGTGGGGCCCACGACGCAAAGGCGCTATAAAATTTTATCTTTGACATGGAACGGTACTTCAGAGCTATGAACACAGTGACTGAAGAGTCGAAGATCGCCTAGCGACAATGCACCTAGCAGAGGATGCCAAGTTATGGTGAAGGTCTCGTTTCATGGATGTCCAAGAGGGACGATGTACCATCGACACGTGAGAGAGACTGAAATAAGATTCGCGTTCTCAGTTCTTCCTAAAAAATGTTGAGATTTTGGCAACGCAAGCTACGGGAATTAAAACATACTGATACTATTAGGGACTACGTGAAATAATTTGCTGGATGATGTTGGACATAAGAGACATGTTCGAAAAAGACAAAGTTTTCTGTTTTATCGAAGGCCTGAATCCGTGGGCAAAAAAAAAATGTATGAGTAGAGAATACAGGATCTCCCAGCCGCATACGTAAGGCCGAATGGTTATTCTACTTGATTGATGAATCTCAAGAAATAAGTCAATACTCGATATCCCCTAATAGGGGGAGAAAGAGCAATGGTTCGAGCCTATCGAGAATTAGTGGGGGAGATAAAACAACAATGGGGATAGTAGACCTCCTCAACAGATGACTGGAAATATGTGGTTGGGGAAGAATCAGAAGAATTTTTATCGGCCCTTATCCTGTTATATATGAAAGGGTCCACATAAGGCGAGTGAATGTCCAAAACGAGCCATCTTTAATGCTTTCCAAGCCTCATTAGCTTTGAACTGGAAAGGCAAAGCTGTTCAGGTTGAAGACGAGAATGTGCAAGCAGAGGAAGATAGAACCCCACGGGTTGGGGCCCTGAGATATTTAGTGGCCCTCCAAAAGGATGTAGGAGAAGAAAAGGGATCCGATGGAGGCAGACTGATGTATGTTGATGCTTGGGTAACCATAAATCGGTCGAAAGTACCATGGTCGATTCGGAGGCCACCCATAATTTTATGTCCGAAACAGAAGCCA